>NC_084475.1:1380000-1693750 GCF_027409185.1 Cynocephalus volans | reverse complement strand
TCTCCGACAAAGTTATTGACTTTTATTGAGTGTCGGTAGGAAAGGTACATGTGCGGTATCCACCCCTTCTGTAACTGAAGCCCCAGCTGCCCAGCCAGGGCAGGGGGACCTACAGAGAAAGTGCACAGGAGGGAAGGTGAGAGTGTGGGTCAGGGTTGGTGCCAAACTGAGGGGAGAGAGAATAAAATTTCATGATACCCTTAAGGTCCACTCCAGCTTTTGTGGGTATCACTAGTTCATTGTTATTGCTAAGTAGTGTTCCACGGATATGCTTTTAAAGAGATTCTCCCAGTTGTGGGTGAAGAATGAAGGGAGGGGACTGATTAGGAAGCTTCTGAGGTCCAGGTAAATATCACAAGCCAGACCTCCGCCCGGACCAGGCTCTGCCACCTCTCTGAAACCTGGAGCTAGTCCTAGATATTTTCAGGCCTTACTGGTGGGTGTCTGCCTTGAAGGGATTGGGATTCTCTAAATAGAGCTGCCAGGAGGGGGCGCCAGAGGCCTTTTGCCAAGGGGTGATTCCAAACAGAACCCCAAGGACAGGTAGACGGAGCTTTGGGTTACACTGTGCCTAGGGCAAAGAGAACCCTGAAGTCTTGTCCCTCTCTGGACCCCAACCCCCAGGTTTCAGTTCAGCCCTCAGCTCCGAGGCTACAGGATGAGGCCGATGACGTGTAGTCGAGGAGGAGGCAAGGTGAGGCCTGGACACAGAAGAGGTGGGCTGGGGTCGGCAGAGGGTGGCCCTCGGTCAGCCTGGGGCTCCCACTCAGAAGGTGGCTCTGAGCTCAGGCTGTAGGACTAGGCCTTGGCACCCCTGCCCCGCGCCTCTTCCTCATCCCCAACAGTTGCCCTCAGTTCCCCTCCCCTTTGTCCAAGAGAACTCCCCCAGACCCTGGAGCTTGTGCTAAGCCCTCTTTGCCCCTGTACTCTATATTCCTCTCTCACAGGTCTCCTTGCCAGACGCCCTCCCCACTGCGCCCCTGGCTTCACTCAGGGCCTTATCCAGCATGCCCTTATCCAGCATGCCCTTATCCAGCATGCCCTTATCCAGCATGCCCTCTGCTGTGTGGATCCGGCATTTGTGAAGGGTGCAGGGTGGGCACCTGCTAACGGCTGGGAGCAGGCAAGGCAGCCCCGCCCGTGGCATTCCCAGGGGCCCTGGGATTCAGCCCCTGTGGCTCTCGCCCGCTCGGTGGCACGTGCTGAGTAGCAGGTGCTCTCCTCAGAACCTGCACTGGCCCCATCACCTTCAGAATTCAGCCCCTCTTCGCGCTCCACGGCTGCCGGCCACGCCCACAGGTTCCCACCTCCATGCCTTGCTGGAGCTATTCCCTCCGTGTCACCTGCCCTTGCCCCCATTCTTGACCTCTGTGCTTGCTCCTCCATGGAGGCTTCCCCAGGACCCAGCACATAGTAGTTTCAAAAAATGTGAGTCACCATCCTCTGTGCCCCACAATGCATGTTGTGTGTGCTTCGTAATAGACTCTTTCTCATGCAGCCTTGCCTAATTTGTAGGCCGCACACCTGTCCCCCACAGAGACTTCTCATCAAGCTGATTGCGGGAGCCTGGCACACGGAAGGGGCCAATTGAAGTGATTGAGTAGATGAATGGATGTGTCAGCTGTCCCTATCTTTGAAACACTTCCTGAGACCTGTGACTGCCCTTCCCCTCTGGTTCTCCTCAGTGTCTCTTTGCTGGCGCTCCTTCCCCTGCTGCTCCTGGACGAGGGCATGCTGCTCTCCCCTCTGCTCAGTTCACTCCCAGACAGCTTTAACTGCTGCCCTGCGCTGCCGCGCCCCACATCCACCCTCAGCCTGGAGCCCTGAGCCCGTGCACACCTCCCACCGCTTCCTTTCTGCTTGCTTGTCTTTGTCTGTCCTTCCCATTGTCTGTCTTTCCCACAAACGCTAAGCTCCATCGGAGCAGGAGTCTTGCCTGTCTGGTGGAATGCTGCAACCCCGGCACCTGTACATGCTTGGTAAATATGTGTGGAATGAATGAATGAAAGAATGAAAGACTCTCACTCTGAGGTCCTGTGAACACTGCAAATTCAACTTACCCCAGACTGATTTCATCATCTCCTTCCTTCCCACAATTTCCTTCTCCTGTCTTTGCCACCTCTTTCCTCCCAATCCCCCAACTTAGAAATCCCAGAGTCAGGGCCAGCCCATGGCTCACTCGGGAGAGTGCAGTGCTGATAACACCAAGGCCACGGGTTCAGATCCCTATATAGGGATGGTTGGTTAGCTCACTTGGGAGAGCGTGGTGCTGACAACACCAAGTCAAGGGTTGGGATCCCCTTACCCGTCATCTTTAAAAAAAAAAAAAAAAGGAATCCCAGAGTCACCCTAGATGGCTCCCTTTCTTCTCTTACACATCAACCAGTCACTTCATTGCCAGGATTCTATCTCCTGTCTTTCCAATCCCCATCCCATCCCAGTCCCTGGCTCACCCTAGTTTGGACCCTCGACACTTACCGCCTGGACCTTCTCAACTGTTCTAGTGTTGAGTTCCCCACCTTCACTTGTGCTTCTGTCCACACTGCCTCCTAAATGATGTCTCTAAAAAGTCACTCTCGTTATATCAACCCCACGTTAAAACCCTCATTGCATCCACATCCCATACAGCTGTGTTTCCCAAAATCTAAGACTAAGTGGGCACATGACACATAGTTGTCACTCAGTATCTGAGGGAGACTGGTTCCAGGACCCCCTATGTATACCAAAACCTGTGGATGCTCAAATCCCTGATATAATATGGCGTAGTTTTGCATATCACCTACGCACAGCCTCTTGTATATTTTAAATCATCACTAGATTACTTATAGTACCTAATACAATGTAAATGCTATGTAAATAGTTATACTGTATTGTTTTCTTTTGAATTATTTTTTAATTGTATTATTTTTTATTGTTGTCTTTTTTTTTTTTTTAATATTTTTTTTGCAGCACTTGGTTGAATCCATGGATGTGGAACCCTCGGATGTGGAGAACCGACTAATTATAGGGCATTTAGGGACCGTCTATACAGTGTACCAAAGGTACACTGAGGTGATAATTAACATGCAGTTGCAAGAAGAGAAAGTTGTGTCTTTTCTAACTTTGTGCAGCCTTCTGATTACATAAAGGAGAAAGTCTGCATGTGGTCCTTAACACCTCTTTTTCACTTGCTAATCTCTCCTATTAGCATGGGTCAGGACTCCAGCCACAGCTGCCAGCCAGTAAGATATCTAGCTAGAATGTACAAAAAACATGATCTTATTTTTATTTTATTTATTTTACAGTTACCTACTACCTGTGACATGATAGTGAGTTTCTAGTTATGGTAATAATGTTCCATAAAATAAATTTATTTTGGAGAATATATTGCAAATCATATATTCATCAAAGGACTAACATCCAGCATATATAAAGAACTTTAAAAACATCAATAAAAATAAAAAATAGAAAAATGGGCAAAAGACTTAATACTTCACAAAAAAGGATATGTCAGTGGACAATAAATATATGAAAAGTATGTAATTTCATTAGTCATCAGAGAAATGCAATTTAAAACCGCAAGGTAATATCACTATATGCCCACCAGGGCTAAAATGAAAGATTACAGTATTAAGTGTTGGCAAGGATGTAAAGTGACTGGAACTCTCATTTACTGCTAGTGAGGATGTAAACTGCAACAACTGCTTTGGGAAACTGGCCATGTCTGCTGAAGCTAAACATAGCCATACCACCCTATAACCCAGGAATCCAACTCCTAGGTATAATCCCAGTAGAAACGAGTACATGGCGTTCGCCAAAAGTCATGCACAAGAGTGTTCACAGCAGCTTTATTCATAATAGCCCAAAATTGAAAACACTATATGTCCATCAGCAGTAGAATGGATAAATACATTGTGGTATATTCACATAATGGAATACTGTATGAAAGTCAGAATGAACTAATTAAACTATATAAATGTAGAGCTAAAGAAACTAGACACAAAAAAAGAACCATCTGTATGGTTCCATTTATATAAAATGCAAAAGCAGACAAAACTAGTCCATGCTTTTAAAACTCAGAGAGTGATAACCCTTCAGGGTTGTGCCTGGGAGGAGGTTGCTGAGGGCTCATAATATTCTGTTTTTGATCTGGGTGAAAAATTAGTTTTTCACACTTGAGAAAAGTAATTGATGTGCGTAATTCTTCATATGTATATAATACATCAATTAAAAATTACTTAAATTTGGGCTGGCCCGTGGCTTACTTGGGAGAGCGTGGTGCTGACAACACCAAGTCAAGGGTTAAGATCCCTTTACTGGTCATCTTTAAAAAAAAAAAAAAGATTCATATTTTCATATTATCTTTTTTTTTTTTTTTTTTTTGGTGGCTGGCCAGTATGGGGATCCAAATCCATGAATGTTGATAAGGCTGTGCTCTAACTAGCTGAGCTAATCATCCAGCCCCCATGTTATCTTTTAATTCTATTTTCCACAGACTTTTTGAAGTATCCTCATATTGAATCTTCTGATCCATGAAGACATTATATCTCTCTATTTACTTAGGTCTTCCTTAATTTCTCTCAGCAATGTTTTATATTTTTCAGTGTGCACTGGTCACCTTTAAAAAAAATTTAAAAATAAAAATTAGTTAAATTTAAGTGTGTAAAAAGTGAAACATTTAAAGAAGACATTAAGAAAATGAAAGTTTGAGGCTATGACAGGTATCTTGAAGGCACAGTGCAAATGGCAGGCATTTGGGAGAACTCTGCCCTCTGGGATCAAGTCCAGATTGCCATGGCTGGCTCAGTAGGTCCTGCATCATGTTACAGAGGCAGTTCAGCTTGGGGGTTAGCAGCACAGATTTGGGAGGCTAATCAACTTGAGTCTGAATCTGAGCTCTGCCACTGGCTGTGGGTCTTAAGGCAAGTTACCGAGCCTCTCAGCATCAGCTTCCTCCTCCATAAATCACCTAAGCAGATGATGGGCTTGGTCAGTGGGATGAAGTGGCCCAGCATGGACATGCTGAGTGAGTGTGACAAATGGAGCCACACTCAGCTGCCTGCTGCTCCCTGAACAAGTCCTGCCATTGCACACACACCTTTTTGTACCCCCAGGTGTCTGTACACGCTGTTCCCTGGAATTCCCTTCCACCTGATGATCACACTGCCCTCCTTCAGTGCCCAGCTCAAACACCTCCTCGTATGTGATGCCACGCTCCAGGCGAGGTTAACTCCACCCCTTCTGCACCATCCCACTCATGAACACTCACACGTCCAATGCTAATTATATCCTATTTTGGCTATTTATATGGTTAGTTATTCCTTTAGTGACTGGCACTGTACTTGGCTCATAGGAGGAGGCTCTTCCTGTCTACTTACTGGCTGAATGAAAGACTGAACAGCTCTCTAAATAATTCTGTTTCTCTGCAGTTTCCTGGGAAGGCCTAGTTCCTTTTGCATGCTCGTAAGAACATCAGACATGCAACCCTATGTTGGGGACCTCATCCATCTTTATGGAGAACTGGCACGACAAGATGTGTTGTGGGTGAGTGGTTATCACCATGACGTCAGCCTCAAAGGTTAGGGATGTCCCCAAGTCATCCCAGTTCCTTCTACCACCCTATATGGATAGGTCACCCATAAGAGCACCTCCAACTTCTACTTAATCTCTTGGTAGCATAACAGGTTCCCTAAGCTAGTCACTTGCTGGATGAGAAAGGGACACTGTTTTAAACTTTGACAAGTGGTCAGCAGGGCAGGGGGAGGGGATCAACTTGTTGTGATGTGACTTCATGTGCTACTGAGGCTATGGCTCCCTTTGTGATCTGTAAATCAGATCATATGCCCTTAGCAAGAAAAGTACTACAGAACCCTGTTTGAAACCTGTACTGCCCTCCAAGATGTGGCATGGCAAATGTGTCCCTTCACCCCCCCATACCCCATGCTCTCCCCAAATATGCAGCCACTTACTCAGCTCCGTGCCTTGGCCCATGCCATCCCTCAGCCTCACCTTTGCACCTAGGGAATTCAATCCACAGGCACATTACCACCCAGTGCCGGCCTGGTGCTGGTCAGACGAAGATGGAAAAGACAGGAATCCTGGCCTTCCTATCTTTTATAAGGAGGCAGATACAGATAGAAATTCACAATGCAGAGTGGTGCATGTGGTGGGGGAGGGCCACAGAGGCCTGTGGGAGACCAGAGGACATCAGTTTGCTCTCTGTCCCACTAGAACGTGAGCTCCATAAGGGCAGGGACCTCTGCCTTCTCCTCAGCTGTTTTCCCGGTGCCTGCCCAACATCTGCACAAACATTGGGTAATAGCTGAGCTGAGACATGAGGGCTAAGTGGAAGCTGGCCCTTCAAAGGCAGTCTAGGAGGCAGGTACCTGGTGAAGAAAGGCCTGGAGGTGGGAGACAGCAGGATACGGGGGGAGATGGGATGCAGTGGAGTGGACAGGCAAGGACTCAGGGGATGAGGCCAGCAGGGCAGGACAGGGCAGGGAGGGCAGTGGAGCCCTCATCCTCCCTGATGCCTTTCCTGTTGTGAGACCCCACTGCCCCTGGTGCTTTGTCTGTAATTCCTTCACATTCAGTCCTGCCTCGTGTGGCATGAATTCATTCATCAGCACTTACTGAGTACCTACTATGCACCAGGTGTGGTGCTGGAGCAAAACACCTGCCATATGCAGCTCGGGCGGGCCAGTTTCCATGGTGATCTCCCACCCAGTATCACACCTCATCCTCACAGCAACCCTTGAGAAAGGAATCCATCCATCCATCCATTCTTTCATTCATTCATACATTTAACAAATATATATTGGGTGCTTAGTATGTGCCAAGTGCAGGAATATAAAGCAAGACAAACAAGGCCCCTTTCATCGGGGAGAAGGGAGAAATAAACTCATAAAGAAACCAACAACGTAATCTGACATTATGCTAAATTCGGTAAAAAACATAACAGAGTGATGCAGTGGTGAGTGACGGGGATGACTGGTGGAGCTGCACTGGATGGCTGGTCAGGGAAGGCTGTCTGTGAAGGTGACAGCTGAGAAAGCACCAGCCATGGAAAGAGCACGATAGGCAGGGTACAAAGCAAGTGCTAAGGGGCTGGGGTGGGACAGGGCCTGGGCACTGGAGAAACAGAAGAAAGGCCATCAGTGTTGCTGGAGAACTGGAATGTTCAGTGGGGGTGAAGTGGGGAGTGGAAGGCACGAGGTAGAAGAGGAAGCCACAAGCCAGACTGGGCGAGGCTCGTAGACATTTGGATTAATTCTACAGTGAGATGTGAATCCATTGGAAGGTTTTACAATGTATTGTGACTGAAGTTTTAACAAGACCACTGGGCCACACTAGAGGCAGCGGAGATGGAAAGATCGGCATTGGCTTGAGATCTATGTGGGAAGTAAATCCGTCAGGATCAACTGCCGAAGCCTTAGTTTCTCTTCGGAACCTGTTCCTCCCCCTCTCTCTCGAAAACCACACCACCATGCACCCTGTTGCTCCAGCCCGAAATTTCTAAGTCCTTCCTGTGTCCTTTCTTCCTTTCACCCCCACCACCCGTATCCAACCAGCTCTGTCAGTGCCCACACCAGGAACATGGAACCATTTCCAGGCAGTGTCAAGTGCACATTTGAGATTAAGGTGCACCCAGGCAGCACAGCTGTGGGATGGTGCAGGTGGAGAGAAAGGGGACAATTGGCTTCAGCCACAGTGAGGTTCTGCCAGGCAAAGAGGACAAAGGGAGCAGGAAACAAGAACTGGGGTTGTTGCAAGAGAATAATCAACCCTAAACTGCAAGGTGGGAAGGCAGGGAAGAGAAAAAGGGCAGCATGATGGCCCATGAGAAAGTGGGACTTTAGGAAAAGGAGTCTGCACCTGAGAAAGTGAACTGGGAGGGTAAGAGGCATGGTCAGGGCGGATACTCAGGGACGGCACTGGTAGCAATGAGGACAAGGTCTAGGGTGTGGCCATGGCAGTGGGCAGCCGGGCGGAGTGGAGAAAGGGATGTCTGGAGGAGAGGAGGTCAGGCGCCGACGGGCATCGCATGGGTGCTGGAGCAGGCAGCAAGCCGGGAGCTAACGCCCCCCAGTGAGGTGGAGTGGCGGGGAAGTGGTGGACGCCAGCACTGGTGGGACAGAGGAGGTTGGTGTGTGTTCAAAGGAGCCGAGGGTTGAAGGAGGAAGAAGGGGGAATGGTTAGGAAGCTGCAGAAGGGAACAAGAAGGATGCCCACCTCCTCGTCCCTGCCCTGAAGTGCTTCCTCTGTAAAGGGCTGCTGGGAAGTCTCAACCAGGGCCAGGAGGGAGGGGACATGCTGAGAACCCCAAGGCCCCCAGAAAGGGCTGCAAAGGAGTTCAGAGGGAAGCCTGGATGGGGAGGTGGCCAAGCTGAGGCCACACCTGGCAGACGTTCCAACTGGCTGAGGTGGAAGGACGGACCGGCTGGGGGGTTGGGTGGGCTTAACCTTAAGAAGGGTGTGGAGACCGTGGGGTGTGGGTGGTGGACGACATTCTGGAGGGAGAGAGGGCCCCAAGGAGGGTGAGAAGTCAACTAGCTTTTCTGGAACTTCCTTGAACCCCCAAACTGCCCAAATGGAGGGTTTTTGCCCAGCTCTTTCCAGCCAGCAGCACTAGGCACCCCCCACCCACTCCCTCCTTCCCTCACTTGGAGGGAGGGATCCCTTCGCAGCCCAGGGCCCGAGGCTGGGCGGACCCAGCCATGAGCAGCTGACAGGCACAGGGGGCAGGTGCCCACCTCCTCATCCCTGCTCCTCAGTAGATAATCTCTGCGGGCATCAGAGAGGCCCTCCCCAACAGCACCAACATTGCCCTTCAACCACCAGGAGGGTTGTGGGGAACCTGGGGTGCCGGATTAGCCGCCAGGCACCCCCATGGTCTCTCTGCTGTGTTTGCTGTGGAGAAAGCAGGTACCTCCCAGAAGGCCACTGCTACCTTATCCGGGTGTGCAGGAGGGACCCCGTTAACACTACAGTCTCCTTTGTCCTAATAAGTTCAGCATGAGACTCCCACCCCCTGGGAGGGAAAGGAGAAGAAACTGGCCCTATGATCCACCATCTTGGCTGTTACAGAACATTCATCCTTACCATGTGATGGGGGAGGCGGTGGCATTTCAGGACAAAGTCTGATGGATGGGAGGGTATCAGGTGATCTCAGAGGAAGCTCTGAGCAACTCAGTCCCCTCATTATCCATTCCCCGGCACTGGGCAGGAGTGGGGCTAGACCCTGGAATTTCACAGACCAACAAGCAGTCAATGTGCCAGGGCTGGCAGTGGGTACACGCAAGAGGAGATGGGAGACGCAAGGAGGTTCCTCATCTGCTTGGAGGATCACAGTGCTCCCAGGTCAGGAATCTTCACCAAGCCAGAGCCAAGGGGCATTAGGAAGACTGAATTTATCTTCTTGGTTGGTGGGTACTCACCCTGTGGCTCTGTGACACCGATAAAGGTAACAGTCCCAGCAGTCCCCACTTGCGCATCCGTGATGTACTAGGCATGGGCCCTAGAAGTGGGTTCTTTCCTCTCAAGTCATGCTCACCACACACCTGATGGGTAGGCAGTGGCTCAGCTCTTATCTCACAGAGGAGGAGGCAGCACCCAGTGTGTAGCTGGTCTGGCCCCACAGTGCTGGCACACTGTCCACCCACCTACTATGCTGTAGGTGCTGAGGACGCAGCAGATTACGACAAAGATAGACATCCCTGTCTTCATATTGTCGTGGAGCTCACACTCTACTGTGGAGAGATCTGATTTATAAACAAATCAAGGAAACACAAATGAGATTAGAGAGCTGGTATAGTTTAACAGCCCAGACCACTGGTCCCTTCCAACCCACGGCTGGTGAGAGCACTTTGCCTGGGCTGGAGGCTGTGGGGAGAGAGGGAGGATGCTGGCTGAAGAGCTGGACCAGCCCCTAGGGCTAGGGTCACTGTCATTATTTGTGAGCCCAGGTCGGGAGATAAGGGGTGGTCTGGTGCCCCGAGCTCATTCATCTCTGGAGACCCTGACAGTGTTGAGTTCCTGGACCTGCAAACCAGACTTGGGTCAAGTCGGGGTCCCAGCCCTTAGTAGGTCCTGACCAACAAGCTCCCAGCATTCCTGGCAGGCTCCTCTGGCTCATGCTTTCTCTCTAAGCACAGCTCCCCTCACCGTCTGCCATTGACGCTGGCTGCCGGCAGGGGTCCTGGCTGGGAGTGCTGGCCAGACACCTGCACTGGCCCGGGCTTGCTCGCAACATGGCAGTTTAGGGCTCCAGTGATGGGTGTCCCTGAAGAACTTGAAGGGAGCCGAATTGTCCTTAAGACCTAGCCTTGGAAGTCACACAGCATTTCCTCTGCCCTACCCTATTGTCATTGTCCTCTATAAGGTGGGCTCCACTGCAAGGAGAGAAAACATAGACCCTACTTCTCAATGGGAGGAGTGCCAAAGAATTTGTGGGCATATTTTAGAATTGCCAAACACAGCTAGGAGTGGCGGCCTCAGAAGATGAACTCAGAGGGCCGGCCCGTGGCTCACTTGGGAGAGTGTGATGCTGACGACACCAAGGCCACGGGTTCAGGTCCCTATATAGGGATGGCCGGTTGGCTCACTTGGGAGAGCGCAGTGCTGACAATACCAAGTCAAGGGTTAAGATCCCCTTACCAGTCATCTTTAAAAAAAAAAAAAGGAAGGTGAACTCAGGATGTCTGATGGCATTAGGTCATAGGACTTCACATGACACCAGGCTGCCAGGAGAGGGAGGGGAGGGTCATCATTAAAGCAGTGGATGTAGGCATGGAGATGGGACAGGGAGGAGTCATGCTAGGAAGGTAAAAGTGCTGTCCTGTTGGTCGTATACTGCAGCCTGGTCACACAGAGGGTCAGGGACTGCTGGGCTGGAGAGGTGGTTCTGGGGGCTGGTCTGTGCATGCTCGGGGAGCCCCTTCTCCATGGCTCGGGCCTGAATCAGCACCTTGGGCCAGGGAGGAGGGGGTCCTGCACTCAGTGAGCCTGGACAGGGTTCTCAAGGAGCTGGGAGGAGGCATTAGGGAGGTCAGATCCCGCTGCCCATATTGCAGCCACCACAGCCCTTGGGAAGTGAAACTTTTTCAAGGCCAACTTTCTCACTTGTCATTTGAGGTTGGCTTTTAGTGACTCCCATGCTTGGAGAGGCAGATAGAGGCCTGGGGGCCCTGAGCGAAAGCCTGAAACACACTGAAACTTGCCTAGGGGATGTGGGAGAGAGGGGGACGTGGGATCCCAGGTGACCCCACTGTGGGGATTCCCAGTTTGAGGGAAGGGCCGTGAACTCACAGAGCCCTTCTCCTTTAACACGATCCCCGGGGGAGGGGGTGGGGCAGGGACTCTGGCCTGAGTCAGCCTGGGTTTTAGTGGCAGCACCACCAGGAAAGATCTGTGTGACCTTCACAAGTCACTTCCCTCTCAAGCGCTCAGTTTCCTCATCCATCAAATGTCAAGTCAGCTGATCTTTAAGACCCTCTTCTCCCCCAACATCACCAGATAAGCCATTCACCCCAAACCCCTGCTCTTGGTCCCACCCAGAGCCTGCTGGCTGGACGCATCTACAGGAACTGTTCCTGAGATGACGGCAGTGATTCAGCCCAGATCCACCTTGATCTCACGCTGGGCCTCTCCTCAGCTAGACCTGCCACCTCACAACCTGCTCCACTGCTGAGGACCCCACTGGACACATCGACCCTTCCCAGGATTGGAGCATCCTTGCCGAGACCTTCTCTATCAGCACCACTGTCCAGGCACCCTCGGAGGGTACCAAGAGCAGGCGTGATGGAAGAGATGGAACAGCATGAGGTCTGGGCACCCCCAGACCAGCTCAGGCCCCATCATAGAGCATCACTGCAGCTCGGACTTCTCCTCTGGACTTGTATCAAGGGTTATTATCCCTTCTGGGGAACTGGTGTATAATATTCATCTTCCTGGCCAGACTGGATGCTCCATGAAGGCAGAGACCCAGTCCACTGGCATATCCCCAAGACTTGAACCTGTGACTTGCATATAGGAGGTGCCCAATAATAATTAAGTGAATGAATGAATGCTCTCGAGGCATTTTTTAATCTAGTGGGGAAGATTAGGCACTTATAAATACTATGATAAAAAGCCTTTCATGTCAGTCAAGTATACCAGCTAACATATACTGGGGATTAACTCTGTGCCAGGCTAAAGTTGCAGATTTAGCAAACAAGAATACAGGATGCCCAGTTACATTTGAATTTCAGGTAAACAATGAATAACTTTTTAGCGTAAGCATGTCCCATGCCATATGAGTGTCCTGTATTTTATCTGGAAGCCCTATGGCAAGCCATGTTCTCTAATCCTCACACCAACAATGATGGGGTATTGTTATTGTACCCCTTTACAGATGAGGAAACTGAGGCACAGAAGGGATAAGTAACCTGCCCAAGGTCACACAACTGAACAGTGACTAAACAAAGACTAGGTCCTCAGTAGTTGAAGCCCCGAGTTGACTTGCTTAATCACCGAGATCCCTTTCCTCCAATGAGTGCCCGTGACTGGTGGGCACTGGGCTGGGCTCTGGGACCTAACAGGGAAAGGTCATTTGCCAAGAAAGACAATAGCTTTGACTGGGATGCACAAGAAAAGCTTCCCAGAGGAGGGACAGAAGAGGGGATAGTACAGAGAGGGTGGGCAGAGCTGGTGGGCAGCAGCCTCAGGGAGAGAGATGAACTCAGGCTGAGATCCATTTCCAGCCCACCAGCCCATTCCCAGCTATGACTTGACTCTGCTCTGTAAAATGGGTACAACACGGATCCAGTCACTTATCTAAAATCCTGGGGGCCAGATATATTTTGGAATTCAGAATTTTTCAGATTTAGAAAGGAAATTTGGCCCGTGACTTGTATGTCCTATAGGACCCGCAGGAGGCCCGGGACAGCATTTTGTAATCAAACATATACATTGCTGCAGCTAACATATGAGTATTCACCTTAAGAGGGATAAATAAAGACTCTAACTTAGTCCCATGTTAGTTCCAGTCAGACTTTGCCATCCTGGAAGTTTGGTTTTCAGGCATTTGTGGATTCTGGAACTGGAGTAGGGCAGTATGGATCCGTTCTCTCCTAAGGCCTGCGGGTCCCCGCACAGACAGGGCGCCTCGTCCCTAGGATTCCTGGCCTGCTGGGGACCAGGGAGGAGACCAGGCGTCTTCGGAGTTTCCAAATAGGAAAGCCAGCGGCTGAGAGGAGCCCCGGGACGTGGCGGGGCGAGCCGCAGCCTTATCCTGCGAACGGGCGGCGTTCCTAGGCTGCCTGGGCCGTGAGTCACCCGGGCGGCAGCAGGCGGCGCGCAGGAATGCGGCCGGGCCAATGGGCCGACAGCGGGTGGGCGGCGGGCAGGCGAGGGCACAGCCTGAGCGCGGCGCGTGACTCAGCACGACCCCTGCGCCGGGGGAGGGGACGCATCTGCTCTGCGCCCTGGGGCCTGCAAAGGGGATGTGGGAAGAAATAGCACAACTTCCATTTCTGTTTGTGCTGTGTTTCATCCCTTTACATTTTAATTTATTGTTTCAGATAGGTAGTGTATTCATATGCCTTAAATATGTACAGATACAAGGATCTCGAAGAGACATATGTATGCCCGTATTCACAGCAGGGTTCACCTTAGCCAACAGGTGGAAGCGACCCAGGTGCCCATGGAGGGATGGATAGAGAACCAAAGCGTGGCACATACCTACCGTGGAATATTATTCAGCCTTAAAGGGAAGGCAGCTCTGAGGCATGCTACAAGGATGACCCTTGACGACATAGTGCTAGTCACAAAAAGACAGGAACTGTGTGAGTCCACTGAGATGAGGTACCCAGAGTAGCCTCTTCATAGAGACAGAAAGTAGAATAGTGGTCACCAGGGGCTGAGGGCAAGGGGACTGGGAGCACTTGTTTAATGGGTACAGTTTCACTTTTGCAAGATGGAAAGAGCTCTGGAGGTGGGCGGTGGTGATGGTTGCACAACAACGTATCTAACATCACTGAACTGTCCATTTAAAAATGGCTCAGATGGTAAATTTTATGCTATGTGTATTTTACCACAATTTTTTTAAAAAGTAAAGGTATAAAAGTCACTCTCCCACTACTGTCTTCTGAGCCATCCAATTCCTTCACCCAAAACACCTAGTGTCACCAGTATCGTTCCAGAGTCTATGCATAGACAAGCAAATCCATGTGTACCCGTGTAAGCATAAATGTATAAATATAAATCTATGTAAAATTTCATATATGCGCACCTTTTCCTCTTTAAAAACATGCAAATGGTAGACTTCTCTGCACTTTTTCCGTTTAATACAACTTTCTGGAGACCTTTCTAAACAAATGCTTAACAAGCTTCCTCGTTTGTCTTTTTTTAAAAGAGATATAACTGCATAAAATTCAGCCATTGTAAATGTACTGTTCAACAATTTTTAGTAAATTTATAGCGTTGTACAATTGTTACCATAATCTAGTTTTAGATTTCCATTATCCCCAAACGTTCCTTTGGATCCAATTACAGTCACCCTCACTCCTACCCCAGCCGCAGCTGACCACGGATCTGTTTTCTGTCTTTATGGATTTATGAATTCTGCCTTTTCTGGAAATTTCATAAAAATGGGATCATCCAATATGTGATCTTTTGCGTCTAGGTTCTTTCACTGAGCATAATGTTTTTGAGGTTCATCCATGTTGTAGCATGTTTAAGTAGTTCGTCACCTTTTATTACTGAGTAGTATTCCATTGTATGGATATTTCACACTTGTTTATCTGTTCACCAGTTGATGAACATGTGGATGTTTCTAGGTTTTTAAAGTTATGAATAATGCTGCTATGAACACTCATCTACAAGTCTTTGTGTGGAATTACTGGGTTGTGTGATAAGTTTATGTTTAGCTTTGTAAGAAACTGCAAGACTGTTTTCCAAAGTGGCTGCACCATGTTACATTCCCACCAGCTATGAATGAGGGTCCGATTTCTTTACATTCTGGACCACGCTTGTTATTGTCTTTTTGATTATAGCCATGTTCATGGGTACGAAGTGGTATTTCATTATGGTTTTGATCAGCATTTCCCTAATAACAAATGAAACTGAGTATTTCATACAGTTATTGAGATACATCCTCAAATTATTTTGCTGAGAGGGGATCATTTAAGCTTGGTGACCTCTGGCTTGAGTCTCCCTCCCACTCCCACCCCTCCCCGCCATCCCTGCCCCATTCATCAGACCTAGTCCAGCCACCCAGAACTTTGCAGAAACATTAAGAGGCTGCTTCTCTGGTAGCTGCTGCTCCCCCCCCCCCAAGAATCTGACCAGGATCCCCTAACTGATGGAGAAACTGAGGCTCAGAGGGGGTCCACCCAGGGCATTATCGCCACAGTCTGACTTTCTGGGGCTTTCTGGCATGACCCAGAGACCACCACACCCTTAATTTGGGGAACTCTAAGACGGATGACACCATGAGTGTCCATGGTGGGGTGCCCTGGGTCCAGCTGGGTGAGGTGAGCTCAAAGACCAGGAGCATGGTTTGGGACTGGTGCTGCCTGGGACCTCCACGCTCTGTCGTGACATCCCTTCACCTGCATCTTCCCAGCCTGGCCAGAGCAATCGAAGGGAAAAGACTGCTGGCTCATTGCTTCCTTCCCTGATCGGTTCTTTCATCTCCTTCATCATCATCTTCGTCATCATCATTGTCACCATTTATTGCATACACCCTGTGCCTGTATATCACAAACAGGATCCTCTGAGATGGAGCTTACTAGTTCCCTTTTGCAGAGAGGAAACTAAGGCTCAGGGACAGAGGTGGAGTTCAAACACACGTGCGGCTAACTCAGAGTCCACACCTTTGATCGGCACCTGAGCCTACCCTTTAGAGGCTGAGAAACAGTGAAGAAGTTTAGGGGGTGAGGCTTGAGGGTGTCACCCCACTTGCCCTGAGCCAGTGCAGCTGCAGAGCAAGAACTAGTCAGGGCAGGGCAGGGGTCAGGGCAGGAATGGACGCTGGAGGGCCTGCGAGTCCCACAGCGTGGACACTGTTGTCCATCCCCCAGCCCAGGCTCAGCTGTCAGAGGGGAGGTTATGCCCAGAGTATCCTGGATGTCAGAGGTAACCAAGCTTTCTGTACTTTGTCAGGGGAAAGCTAAACTCTGTAATCACATCTGTGTGTTCACTTGCCCTCTGTTTCTGAGTAAGCATTTCTATTGGAAAACTCCAGCCTTGTCTGAAATGAACCGAAGGAAAAGGGACCTGTGGGCACCCAGGGCAGGCCAGGGAGATGGGGTGGGGGGGAGCAGTGGGTCAGGGCCCCTGTGACAGGTAGTATCAGCCCCCAGGAGCTCAAATCTGATGACCCATCCGTGGCTCTGCACCATCCACAAATGCCTCCCAAGTTCAATCCGTGCCCCTAGCCTGGCATTCAAGGCCTTTCCTTCATCCAGCTTCAGCCTGTGCTCTTCTAACATCCAGGTTTTTGCTCACATCGTTCCCTCTGCCCAGCATGCCCTTTCCTCCCCATCCCCCAAGTCCAGCACTCAAATTGTGGTCTTCCTTCAAGGCCCAGCCCGGATACCTCCTCCCCCATGAAGCCTTCCTTGATCTCCTTGGCTGGAAATGATCTCTCCCTCCTCTGAATTCCCGCAGCCCTTGGTTCATACCTTCCATCCTCAACAGTAGGCCCTGGTTGTTACCTTACCATCATCTCTCCTCCTTCTGATTGTAACAGCCCAGTTTTCCTTGGGAAGCCATCTGTCCCCCACCTTCAGGCATGTGGTCCAGAAGAAGCTGACTGCACCCCAGCATCCAGAGGGGCATGTGACCCAGGCCTCGCGGTCAGAGTGTCACATCTTTCCTCCCACTCCCCCCACCCCCTCTTGCTACAGTGATTAGTTCAGGGGTGAGCCTGTGACTCAGTGGAGACCTAATTAAATCAGGGCTTTTCTGATGCGATTGGGAGATGGGCCCATTCTTTCAACTGGGACTGATATGTGCAAGATATAATCCTGGAGCATGAGCCTCTCCAAGAATGAAGCCAAAGCAGAGAAAATCAGAGCCAAGAGATGACAAAAGACAGATTTCGTGCAACATATTATAAGGACTTGGATCTAGCCATGCCTGAAGTGAAGTCTTTTTAGACATGGGGACAGAATATTCCCTTTCTGAGATACGTTTGATGTTGGATAACTCGATGCATAGATTTACGGCACCAGCTACCCAACACGGGGGGTGGGGGGAAGGAAAAGTTTCAGCTTTGGTAAACTTATTTAGGATTTTGCAATCAAAAAATATAAACAGGAAATCTTAATTTTGGCACACACATACACATTCATTTTTAAAAAGATAACATTTGAATCATAATTATTTTCTGAAGTGAGAGGCACACAATATTTTCTCTCTGTAGGTCTTACTCTGGCTCTGTATTGCTGTCACTTTGACGTGAAAAATCCCTGAATGATATCCTCCCTTGTGCTCTGATTTGCTGTAGCTAATGTCCTACTTGAGCCTACAGGATGGAAGCTCCTAGAATGCAGGTGTCATGAAATCTTGCCTTTGTGCTCCCTCTGCAAGTAGAGGGCCAGACACATGCAGATGCTCGGTGAGGGTTTGCAGAACTGTCTGGATAGGAGTGAACACTCTTTGCTGTCCTGGTCCTTCCCACCCCAGCCAGGAGCCAGTCCAGGGTTCTGAGACCCTCCACCTTCTTCCAGGCCTGACCTGGCAATGGACAGCCCTGGCCGGAGCTTCCTGCCTGTCTCACAGGGCTAGTGGCTCCCCAGTCAGCAGGGGCCAGAAAGTGGTGATTTCCCGGATTGCAACTCTGAGAGCTGTGTCTCCAGGGATACTTCTGAAAGACAATGTGAGGCGTGGAGAGACTTCCAGGAACATTGGCCAGCATCTGGGAGGGGCCAGTGGCATCTGGGCCTTAGCTTCTGGAAGCTGTCTGCTGGGGGTGAAGACAGAGGGGCTGTGCCAAAGGGGAACAGCTTTGGAAAGCAGCAACAGGGAGAGACTTGATGCAGGACAGAGAAGAAACTGGAACAGGAGACCAGGCTTGGTGGTTCTTGCTGCCCAGGAGCTGGGGAAGACCCTCACAATTCTCCTGTCTGCTTCTGGCAGCTTGTGTTTTGGACAGTCCCTCAGTCCCATCCTAATTCTGGAGCCCCATACAGTTTACAAATTGAAATGTCTGAGGGACACCACGTTGTCAGTAACCAACTGGGTGGAACACTGCTGCTGTATTTGGTGTCCTGTTCTAGAGCATTAGTCAGGAGAGGCTATGGTATGCTGCAGTCACAAATCTACCTCCAAATCTCAGTAGCTTCTTAACAAAGTGTATTTCTTGTTCACACAAAGCTGCTGCAGCTGGGGCAGCTCTCCAGGTCAGCTGTCCCTTGTATGGTGACAGAGTGATCCAGGCTGCTTCCTTCCAGTAGCTCTACCATTGCAAGCCATGACTTCTGTGGTTGCCACCATAGGAAAAGAGAGAACAGGAGGGCTGAACACCAACACTTGAATGCTTTGGTCCAGAAATGACAAAAGTTACCTCTGTTCATAGCCCATTGGTCAGAGTTTGTCACATGACCCCTGCCTGACTGCAAGCAGGGCTGGGAAGAGTGCAGGGAACATGGGTAGGCAGTGAGCTCCAAGTGCCTCCACCATGCTGGCTGTCCCAGGGGAAGAGGACTCAGAGGCATGGGGGAAGCAGCAGGCTGTGAGGTGGGCTACCCAGGCTCAAACCCAGGCTCCTCTATTCATTAGTGAGGTGACCTTGAAAACATTACTGAATTTCTCTGAGCCTTGCTTTCCTCCTGTGCAAAGCGGGGATAAAATAAGACTTCCTACCTCATTAGGTTATTGCAAAGATAAATCAGATGTGTATAAATGTGTATAAAAAGTGCTTAGTTATGTCCAGTACATGGTAAGCACTTAATAACTGCACACTGATTACTCTCAGTTTGTTTAGAAAAAGTCAAAGATGCTCAACATATGGTAAAAATTATAGCTGAGACATCAGCAAACTTCCCTTTCGAGAGCTGGCCCCACTCCTGCCCAGGGTCCCCTGGATCTCCTTCCCTCCCTCCCCTCTATAAGGACTTATAGGCACTCCAGTCACCTACTTGCCCGTGTGCGGGACTATCTGCCCCTGTCCCAGGGCACATGTATCTGAAATCTCAGTGTTGATTGTGGGCAGACACTCTAGGTCCTCAGGTGAGGGAATTTCAAACTTTAATGAGCAGGAGAGCAAGGGGCTATCTGTCCCCAAACATTGCTCTGCTCATGTTTATGGCAAAAGGGTGCACTGAGAATGGAAGACTTCAGTGTGGATATTGAGATCCCTGAAAAGCTTCTTGGAGGAGGTCAGATTTTGGTAAGCCTCTAGAAGGAGGGGAACTTAGGGTGGCCGAGTGAGGTGGGGATGGCTGGAGAATAGCCCAAGCAACTTCAGAGATTGGGGAGAGAGCGAGAAACCCATCTTGGGGACAGAATGGGAGACAACTCTTCACATCTAAACAGCCCTTTACAGTTTACAAAGCAAAGCCACAAGACCAGTAGAAACTCAGCAGAGCTCAGTGGCAGGGGCCGCAAAATCTTTGCTCTTCTTTCCAGTGTCAAGTTGTCACTGGGAGGCAGTTGCTGAACCAGGACCACATTTCCCAGGCCCCTTTGGCCACATGTGAGCAGAAGTAACGTGTGGCATCTTTGAGAAGTGGTTACGTCTTTCATGGGAATCTCTCTTCCCTCCTACTAGATGGGTGCAGAAGATGACAGTTAGACCAGGGGATGATTGAGCCTCAAAATAGAAAAAGCCTGGTCTCTAAATCACTGCATGGAGGAAAGCCACCTGCAAACCAGGAACACCTGCTGTACTGGTACATGAGTGAGAAATAAACACAATATATTTGGGACTTTACTTGTTATAGCAACCAGCATAGTCTTAAAGCATGGGAAGAATACCTGTCTTTGAAGTGGCTCTGGGAGCACAGTGAGGGGGACAGAGGGGATGAAAGCCCCCCTTGGTACTGCCACTGCCTCCCCACCTAACAACAGGGAAGCTCTCTGCCTTCCTCCCCTCCCTGCCCACCCACACTTTTCCCAATGAGACAGGGACAGGACAAGGATGGGTGGGGTTTGGGTTTGTCCAGTTTTCTGCTTCTTGAGAATCTTTCCTCAGAGCATGAGTTGGAAGTTTTGGCCCTTGTGAGAGATGTGGGCAGCTGGCTCTGTAATTGGGTGGGGTGACATGAAGAAATGGGGCTGGAAGAACCATTGCAGTGACAGCCAGTGAGAGACAGCTGAAAGCCAGCGCAGGAGTTTAGCTGTGATATTTTGAGTAGAGGAAAGCCCAGGTGTTCCAGCCTCTGTCACCTCCCTGCAGGCTGAGCCAGCTGAGGACTACAGGCCATGGTGGCTCTATTCATAGAATAGCTAAAATTAAAGACTGACAACATCAAATGTTGGCGAGGATGTGAAGCAACTGGAACTCACACATTGTTGGTAAGAATGTAAAATGGTACAAAAGATCTGGTAGTTTCTTATAAAACTAAACTTATCTATAATCCAACAATTTCACTTCTAGGTATTTACCTAAGAGAAATGAAAGCATATGCACACAGAAAGACTCATAAAAGAATGTTCATAGCTGTTTTATCCATAATTATTAAAACTAGAAACATCTAGGGCCGAGCCCATGGCGCACTCGGGAGAGTGTGGCGCTGGGAGCGCAGCAACACTCCCGCCGCAGGTTCGGATCCTATATAGGAATGACTGGTGCACTCACTGGCTGAGTGCCAGTCACGAAAAAGACAAAAAACAAACAAACAAACAAAACTAGAAACATCTCTACTCATCATCCACAGATGAATGAATCAATCTTGTATAATCATATAATGGAATATTACTTAGAAATAAAAAGGAATTAACTACCAATACATGTAGCAACATGAATGGATCTCCCATTATGGTGAGTGAAAGAAGCTAGACACAAAAGAGTACTTATAACATGACTTGATTTGTATGAAGTTCTAGAACAGGCAAAACTAATCTATGGTGAAAAAAAAAATCAGAATGACTGGGAGGTCACACAAGGGGACATTCTGGGGTGATGGTGATGTTCTATATTTTGATAGGGGTTTGAACAGTCATTTGTCAAAATTCACCTAATGCATAAGTAAATCTGTGCATCTCCTGTATGTAAATTTTACCTTAAAAAAGATAAATAAATATTGAACCCTAGTTAATTACATACATCCTGAAGTGTTTAGGGTAAAATATACTGAGGTTTGCAGCTTTCTTTGAAATGGTTCAAAAATAAAAATAAAAATAAAAAGGATGGGTGGATGGATGGTTGGAGAGAGAGATGTATAGGTGTGTGATTAAGCAAATGGAGCAAAATGTTAATTGTAGAATGTAGGTGGTAGGTATGTAAGTGTCCACTGCATAATTCTTTCCAATTTTCTGTAAGTTTGAAATTTTTCATAATAAAATGCCTTGGAAAAAGAGCAAACAAACAAACAAACAAAAAAGAAAAACAAAAACAAAAAAACCCAAACAAATATTCGGCAGCACAGTCTGAACCACTTTTTCTTCATTTAAGACACCATTGAGATGACCACATTAGACCCCAAGTCCTTGTTCACTGAGAGAAGTTGCTGTTGCTGCACCATCACACAGACACTCGCCCCAAGCCGCCCACCCCCTCCTGCCCCCTCCTGCCCCCCTCTTGCCCCCCCTTGCCCCCCTCTTGCCCCCCTCCTGCCCCCCTCTTTCCCCACTTCCGAGCCCTCCCCCCGGGTTCTCTTGAACTTCCTACCTCTGGGCCTGTATTAGTCCATTTATGTTGCTGTAACAAAATACGTGGAACTTGGTAATTTATAAAGAAAAACGACATTTATTGCTTACAGTTTCTGAGGCTGAGAAGTCCAAAGTCCATGTGGTGGTGGTGACAGTGACCCAGAGGTCTCACATTGCAAGATGGTGGAAGCAGAGAGAGCAGAGAGAGTGAGACAAACTTTTCTTTTAAAGCCCTCAGAACCACGCCCCTGACCACCATTTTTAATCCATCCACTACTGCACGGTCCTACAATCCAATCACCTCTTCGAGGCTCCACCTTTCCATTATCATAATAGGATTTCCCACCCTCTTAACCATCACAGTGGGGGCTAAGTTTCCAATACATAAAACTTGGGACACAACTTAAGCTTCAATGAGTTTGGGGGGACATAATTCAATCCACTACAGGGCCCTAATGGAAACCAAGCCAGCTCTGCTCGAGAGGAAGCTATTTTTTCTCTCCTGTTCCAAGCACCTCAGAACCAGGAGGTGGGAGTGGGCAGGTGTTTTCCTGCTCCCTGCTGCTCCTTCCAAGTCATTTATCTTCCTTCCTCCCTCAAAGACTCTAGTTCCTTTGGAGTTCACGCCAACCAGCTAAACCACTCCATACCTGTCCGCAGAGCCTCCACTTCCCTCCTGCCCACCTGCTTGTTCACCGTGTACTTCAGCTCCAGACACAGTGTCCACCCCACCTGCACACACCCCACCTGCACACACCCCACCTGCACACACTAGACCTTGTCCCCCTCCAGCATCCTGATTGCAGGCATCCCACCCTCGGACACCATCACCCTTCCCTCCTGCTCTGACTCATTCCCCTGCTGCAAACCATGGTCCGAGTATGTGGAGAGCTCTAATCTGGCCACCCTGCCACAGCCCCTTCTCTTATTCCCTTCTTTTCTTCCCACAAAAATGCCCTACCTCCTTGCTTGCTTCAGATTTCTCTGCAGCACTTACCACATTCTAACATCAATAAAACTTATGTATTTTCTTAGTTGACTCTCGCCATCCAGTAAAATGTGTGCTCCATGAAGACAGGTGGTTTTTTATCTGTTTTATTCACTGTTGTAACCTCCACACCTAGAGACTGTCATGGCATGCAGTAGGTGCTCGATAAATGCTGGCTGAAGGAAACAAAGAGAGAGAGAGAGAAGGGAAAGGAAGGAGGGAAGGAAAGAAAGGAGGGAGAGAGACACCTTCAGTTAGAAGATAGAAGCATCCCTCAGGAGCGCCCTCACCTTTTCACCTCCCCATCTGACCATGTTCTCCTTCTCCTAACTGGTGGAGGAGGGTCCTTGCTCCTCTCCAAGGCCATGTCCTCCACATGTACTGTAGAAGCCATCTCCTCTCGCCTCCTTAAGAACTGGCTGGACCTCTAAGATGTCCTGCCTCCTCTCTGAAGGATCATTTTTCCTCTGATCGGTTTCTCTCTCTGAATTAGATCATTTCACTTACCTCTACTATCTCCCATCTTTTAAAATTCCTCTCTCCATCGCATGTGCTCATCAAACTACTGTACCATTTCTTTGCTCCTCTATCTCAGTTCCCATCCATTCTTCAACCCACTTCAGCAGCCATCTTAGCCCAGAAAGTGACCCTTAGGATGGGAAACCACATGCTAGAACAGCAAAGATATAAACAGCCTGCGTTCCCAGTGACCCCAGGACCTGGACTACCTACCTTCAGGCTTCTATTTTGTGTAAGAGAAATAAGTTCTTTTTGTGTAAGCCATTGTCATTTTGGGTTTTTGTCTTCTATCAACTGAATGAATCCTAAATGATAGGTCTGATCTGTCCTGCTAGGATGCATGCAACTTAAGGGCAGCGGCTGTCTTTATTTTCTTCAAAGTGCTTTGCAGAACACAGATTCTAGGTAAATCCTTGTTGGGGTGAATAAGATCTTGAAAATCAGCCAGAGGCATCAACCTAGAAAAGAGAGAACCCACCCCGAGTACCAGCCTAGGGTTAGCAGCAGGGTTCCTTTGCTGAGTCAGTAAGTGTGGTCATGGTTAGGATGGGCAAGGCTGGGGAAAACACACTGAGGAAGTGAGAGGAAGCGAGAGGCTGCAGGGAATGATTCACATCTGCTTTGGTTCTGTTTGTGTGTAGGTTGATGAACTTTATGGATTGGGGGGGGTGCCACTGGAGCTTTTATTGAGATATAATTTTAATAGCTTTATTGAGATATAATTCACAGACCATTCCATTCACCCATTTAAAGTGTACAATTCAATGGCTTTTAGTATATTCACAGAGTTGTGCAACCATCATTACGATCTAAGTTTAGAACATTTTCATCACTTGAAAAAAGAAGCCCCATACACTTTAGTTTTTACCCCATAACCCCCACTGCCACCCCAGCCCTAAGCAACCACTAATCTACTTTCTGTCTCTATAGATTTCTGGACATTCTGGACATTTCATATAAATGGAATCATACAGTATGTGGCCTTTTGTGTCTGGCTTCTTTCATTTAGCATAATATTTTCAAGGTTTATCCAGCTAGTAGCATGTATCAGTACTTCATTCCTTTTTATTGCTGAATAATATTCCATCGTAGGGATACCCCACATTTTACTTATCCATTCGACAGTTTAGGGACATTTAGGCTGTTTCCACTTTTTGGGGGCTATTATGAATAATGCTGCTATGAACATTCACGTACAAGACTTTTTATGTATATATGTTTTTAATTGTCTTGGGTGCATGCTTTGGTGTTGAATTGATGGATCATGTGGTAACTCTGTGTTTAACCTTTTGGGGAACCGACAGACTGTTTCCCAAAGCAGCTGCACCATTTTATACTCTCATAATCAGTTTATTTCTCCACATCCCCACCAGCAGTGGTTATTGTCTGTTTTGGCTTTTTTATTTTAGCCATTCTAGTAGGTGTGAAGTGGTATCTCATTGTGGTTTTGATTTGCATTTCCCTAATGGCTCATGATGTTGAACATCTTTTTATGTGCTTATTGGCCATTTCTATATCTTCTTTGGAGAAATGTCTGTTCAGATCCTTTACTCATTTTTAAATCATTTGTCTTTTTATTGAGTTATGAGAGTTCTTTATATATTCTGGATACTAGGCCCTTGTCAGATACATAATGTGCAAATTTTTTCTCCCATTCTGTGGGCTGCCTTTAACTTTCTTGATGGTGTCCATTGAAGCACAAAAGCTTTTAATTTTGATGAAGTCCAATTTATCTATTTTTTCTTTCGTTGATTGTGCTTTTGGTGTCATATCTAAAATGATTGCCTAATCCAAGGTCATGAAGATTTACCTCTAGGTTTTCTTCTAAGAGTTTTACAGTTTTAGCTCTTACATTTAGGCCTTTGATCCATTTTTCATTAATTTTTGTACACAGTGTGAGGTAGGGATCCAACTTCATTCTTGTGTGTGTGGATATCCAGTTGTCCCAGCATCATTGTTGAAATTCCTTCCCCATTGAATTGTTTTGGCATCCATGCCAAAAGGCAATTGATTATAAATGTGAGGGTATTTCTGGACAACCAATTCTACTCCGTTGATCGGTGTGTCTGTCCTTATGCTAGTACCACACTGTCTAGATTACAGTAACCTTGTAGTAAGTTTTGAAATCGAGAGTCTGAGTCTTTCAACTTTTTATCCTTTTTTGAGATTGTTTTGGCTATTCTGGATCCCTTGAATTTCCATATGAATTTTGGAATCAGCTTATTGATTTCTGGAAATAAGCTAGCTGAGATATTGATAGGAACTACACTGAATTTATAGATAACTTTGGGAAGTATTGTTGTCTTAACAATATTAAGTCTTCCAATCCACAAATATGGGATGTCTTTCCACTTATTTAGATCTTTAATTTATTTCAACAATGTTTTGTAGTTTTCAAGAATATAATGTTTGCATTTTTTGTTGTTGTTGTTAAATTTATTGCTAAGTATTTTATTTTTGATGTTATTGTAAGTGGAATTATTTTCTTAATTTTATTTTCAGATCGTTCATTGCAACTGTATAGAAGTATAACTGATTTTTGTATCCTGCAATCTTGTTAAACTTGCTTATTAGTTCGAATAATTTTTAATGGATTCCTTAGCATTTTCTCATAAACATTCTCATAAAATAATAAGTCATCTGATAATATAGATAGTTTTACTCCTTCCTTTCCAATATGGGTGCCTTTTATTTCATTTTCTTCCCTAATTGCCGTGGCTAGAACCTCCAGTACAACGTTGAACCAAAGTGGCAAGAATGGGCATCCTTGTTTTGTTCCTGATCTTAGGGGGAAAGCATTCAGTCTTTCACCATTAAATATGATGTTAGCTGTGGGGGGGTTGTAGAAGCCATTTATCAAACTGATGAAAGAAACTATTCTTTGTTGAATGGTTTTATCATGAAAGAGTGTTGGATTTTGTCAAATGCTTTTTCTGTATGTATTGAGATGATTGTATGGCATTTGTCTTTTATTCTGCTGATATTGTGTATTACATTAATTAATTTTGGGGTTTTAAACCAACCTTGCCTTCCTGGAATAAATCTCACTTGGTCTTGGTGTACATAATCCTTTTGGTATGGATTTGCTGGATTTGGTTTCTGGTATTTTGTTGAGGATTTTGCATCTATATTCATAGTATCTATATTGGTCTGTGGTTTTCTCTTCTTGTGACATCTTTGCCTGGTTTGGGTATCAGGGTAACACTGATCTCATAGAATGAGTTGGGAAGTGTCTAGGTTTCTTTTTGACTAACCTCTTGGTCAAACTCATCTCTTGATCTTTATAACACTCTGAGAAAAAGCCAAGTCCTGGAAAGGTTTATCTGGGGTCTCAACTAGAACATGCCTCATAGTCAGCTGGGCACTGTTCAAAGCAGATTCCTGGTTCCTGGGCTCCAGACACGCTGACTCAGAAATTTTGCAGCAGGTCTGGAGACTATTTCTAACAAGCACTCCTAAGAGATTCTGAGAATAAGGCCCTCTCATTTCTCTTTAAGAAACATTGATAGACTTGTCCGAGCTGGTCCAGCCAAGTAGCCAAAGAGCAATGGTTAGAAAAGTAATGTTTCTTTACACAGGCATTTAAGAGCCTTTAGTGTGTTTATGTACGTTGTGATATCTAAGGTGGAAGCTAGAGTGTGCACTATTTCCCAAACATATTTGCCCGCAAAATCTTTTATTTTTGGGGCCGAGCCCGTGGCACACTCGGGAGAGTGCGGCGCTCCCGCCGCGGGTTCGGATCCTATATAGGAATGGCCGGTGCACTCACTGGCTGAGTGCTGGTCACGAAAAAGACAAAAAAAAAAAAAAAAACTTTTATTTTTGGAGGAACACCTAACAGGATTGAAGTTCCACACTTCGGGAAATACCACCCCAGAATTATTCAAATGTCCTTCCGGACTCTCATGGGGCCCTTCTCTAAGCACTCACCCCTCTGGCTTGCAGCTGCTTCTGTATGTGTCGCCATCAGTTGGAGGTCTCGGGGCCTCAATTTGGGTTAAATGAGTTAGGCATTCTCTTTGAAAGCAAAATTTCAGGAGGTGCCAAAAACTCAGTAATCAAAACAGATTATTACTTGCAGGCTGGGCCAACCAGATAGCGCACTGGGCAGCCGGTGGGACAAGGGTGGGTACAACACTGTGATGATCACCATGAGCCAGGGTTTGTCCAGATGGGGCAGCAGGGGAGTCAGGCCAGGCCTATTGTCTGTCTCCCCCATCGACTGTGGACCCCTCCAGAGGAGGGACGAGCCTTCCTACCCTCTGAGCTCCCAGTCCCTGGCACAGTGCTGGAACCCGGGATCGTTCAGCTCTCCTGGGAGAACAGGAATGATACCAAGTTTACTAACCTCCCAACCCTAATCAAGCATCTAGCCTGGTGCTGGGCACAAAGAGACTCAGTCGATGCGTATTTTAAGGTGGCTAGATAGATTTTATCTAGAAAGTTTCCCCAGGGTATCTGAGCAGTCTTCGTGCCAGTGCCTTGCTTTGGATGTGCTTCTAATTCTGAACTGGGGAGAGGGGGGACTGGGTGCCAAAGAGTTTCTGGAAAAAGTTTGTTCTTTCCCAAATACTCTTTCCGTCTGTGTCCAAAGCTTGACCTCAAATGTGCAAGTCCTAACATTCAAAAAAGTTGGGTTTGAGCCTGATTGGGCTGGTGCTAGATGTTTTTGATTTGTGAAATCATCGTGGCCTGATTAGGCTCCACAGCTGGAAAGCCCTCAGCCATGACTGGAAAAAAATCTGAAAGCCAAGAGTAGTTGCCCAGGGACAGCTTCCTGGGCCCACCCTTCAGGCTGGTTCCAGGGCATTCCTCTACCAAGAACCCTACTTGCTCCTGTATCTCATTAAAAGTGCTTTATAGGTCTCCTGTCTCTTCCTTGGAATTTCCATTTCTTCTTTCTTCCAAGAACTATAAAACCTCATCAATTAATTGGTAACCACAGGAATAAGAACATGGTTCCCTTTAAATAACTTGTGTGAAAAAGTTTTTACAAGGGCCAGCCCATGGCTCACTTGGGAGAGCGTGGTGCTGACAACACCAAGTCAAGAGTTAAGATCCCCTTACTGGTCATCTTTTGAAAAAAAAAACAAACGTTGTTACAGTGGCTCCACGTTGACCTGCTCTACAGAGGAACTGTTTTTACCCTCTTAGACAACATCTAATTGCAGACAAGCCTCCAGCTGACTATAGAAGATTCTCTTTTATGTGATGAAAAGCTGGTCCCCCATGACCTCTACCTGTCAACACCTCATAAATAAACTTTGAGTTGCTTTATAATCTCAAAAGTACAGTGATATCTTCTGGGAATTAAGCTTTATAATAACTCAACTGTGTTAAACAAATAAGCTTCAGAAAGCACAGCAAGCTAGACCCCGGGGAGGCTGCACAGACGTACAGGCTTTAGGAGTGTTGGAAGGCTGGGTCTTAGGATTGCATCCTTAGTTCTAGGATGCTGGCTCTCAAAGGAATGTCATTTCATGGGGGGGAGGCTGAGACCCAGGGTGAGAGAAAGGGGTGGTTTGTCCACATTTACACAGTGGCAGAGTTGAAGTTAGGACATGGGTCTCTAGATAGCAGATCCTATCTCCCTGTCCCTTCCTGCTCCCAGGGCCCAGCCCTCTGCTTGAATCCCCATCCTGCTAGGAAGACAGGAAGGAAGCTGACAGCTGCTGGATGGAGCATGTGCAGCATGAGGTTCAGCCGCTTTCCCTCCTCAGTCAGCCTCTGCGTTTTACATCATTTGTCTTTACTGTGCCGTGTCAAATGAACTTCAGACGGGAAGGGAGAAACAGGGGAGGAGGTAGAAGCCCTCTGAAGTCATAGCTGGAGAAAGGCAGCATTTCCCACCCTTGGTTGCATGTTAGAATCACTTGGGGTCATTTTAAATGTTCCGATGTCCACACCCCAGACTTATTACATCAGAATCTTCCAGGGTGGCACGCTGGCACCGAGATTTCTTAAAGCTCCCCAGGGATTCCAGCACGCAGCCAGGCTCAGGAACCATGGAGCAAAACCATTCTAAGTCAGATGAAGGCAACATAGGAGTGGAACAGTGGTGGTTGTGGTAATGAGCGTCCACCATTTATGTAGACAAAGGTGTGTGAGCTTGGGCAAGTCACTTCCTCTTTTTGGGGCCTCTATTTCTTCATCTGTGAAGATAATTTATAAGGGCTGAATGAAACAATGGTTGTATGGCCTTGGTACAGTGCCTGGCACATAGAAAACTGCCAGTAATTTTTAGCTATCATTCTATCACTTTAGAGTTTACAATAATATTTTCTATGTAACATCTCAAAATTACACCATACTTCCTCAATTCTAGGGATGCATATTTTTTGCATTTTAACATTTTTGAAAGGGAGATGCATCTTATCACTGATGGTGTCTTACATTCAGTGACATTTAGTAATATAATATTCACCAATAGTGCCAGCACTGTTCTAAGGGATTTATGTTTATTACCTCATTTACCTCTCACAATATCCCTATGAAAGGAGGATTATATCCATCCCCATTTAACAGATTGGTAAAATGAGGCCCAGAGTTTAATTGCCTTGTCCAAGTTCCCATAGTCAAAACAGGGATTTGAACCTGAGGTCCAATTCTGGAGTCTATGCCCCTCACCCCTCTGCTGCATAGCATCTCCTGGAAACTGAGGGCCAGATAAACGGAGCAGAGTCACCCAGCCAGGATCCATGACATCAAAACCACCATGCTTGCTCCCTGCCCTGCTTCTGACTGGAGGCCGAGTCCTAGCGGCAGCCAGGGGAGAGATATACACGTGGCTGTCAGTGTATCTGCAGGAGCAGCGCCTGGCCTGCCCTCCCCGATCTGCCTGGCTGGTGCCCCCTGTCCTCCTCTCCCCTCTTCCTGCGCCAGCCTCATTCCTGCCTTCACCAACCTCCGCAGGCAACCACTGAGGTGTATTTTCTGGCCCATTTGACATGATGTTGGCCAGTGTCCACGGCATAGATCAATCCTCCCTGCTATATCAAGGCACGTGGGCCTCCGGCCTCCTTTCTGCTCTGCCCACCTTGCATCGGCCTGCACAGTGGGTCCTGGGCTCCCACCCTCACCCACCCCAATCCCAGAGGAAACCTCCTCTTAGCAGCTCCCATCGGGTGTTCTGCTGCGTGCTTGGTGTGTGTTGCCTCATTTTCCCCACAGCTGCCCAGTGAGCCAGGTGGAATTATCATCCCCACTTGGAGCGGCTTGCTGAGATGAAATAGGAGCCCGGTCTGTGTGACTTCTAAGTCTGTCTTCCAGTGAATATGTTGATTCTGTTATTATGTGGATTAATAGCGTATGGTTAAATACATTAATGGAGTCAACGCATGCTTACTGGGTGCCTCTTGTGAGCTGGGGGCAGAGCTGGGCACTGGGCACAGGGTGGTGAGCAGGACAGGATCCGGCTCAGCCTTCAGGGAACTTACAGTGCAGTGGAGCAGAGACTCTACTCAAAGACTTGCATGCATAAACGGGTCATCTGCAGATGCTGATGGCTGGAAAGGCAGACAATAGCAGGCTGGAACAGGAAGTAGCCATGGAGCCTGCTTCAGCAAAAGCAGCAGGAAGTGAGGAATTGAGACTGGAGAAGGAGCCAGCCTGGTCCCAGCGGTTAGGGGACAGGACCCTGCTGGGCTGCCCAGTCACCCAGCCCCCACTGGGAGAGCCCTAGGATGCTCCTAAGGGTTTCAGGCAGAGCAGTGACAGGATCATATTTGAGTCATTAAGAGATCATCCCCCAGCATTGGATTCACTCTTGGTCTCAGCACCTACCAGCTGGGTGACCTGTCCTCCCCACCCCCATCCCCGTCTTCCTCTGGCAGAGGAGAGGGTTGGTGGGGCAGAGGACCACATTTGTCATCCAGCTCCAGCTCAGATTCTTAGGAAATAATGAAATAACAAGAGACCAATGCGGCTTCACTCAGTCAGAGGAGCTGGAAGGTTTTAATCAGAAACATCACAGAAGTTAAAACCATAACCCAAACCATCAGTGCCAGATGGAAACTCGGTCTCTCCTTCAAGTTCTTTAAAAAGGGCTCTCCACACACTACGCAGTACAGTCATCAGTATTCATGCTTAAACAGTATTCATGGGCTGTGAATTCTTCTTCATCCTAAGCCTAAATCTTCTTCACCAAAATCTAACATAAACACCAGCTTTTCACTGTATTTCTATTTAGGAAATTATGTGTATTTGAAGATAGTAAATTGTTTTCCAATGAAAACTTAAAAATTAAAGATGACTCTAAGCTCTAGGATAAGACAGCAGGGTTCTCTTAAGCCACTTCCTCCCTGGGTTTTGCACTCATTAGGTGCCTAACCTAGGTTGCCAGTAAAGAGACAGCTAGTAAAGGGGGCGGGGCACAGGAGGCGGTGGCGGGGGGGAGGGGTGCATCTGGGCAGCACAGCAAAGGATACGGTAAGTGGGGCAATGACAAAGGTCCAGATCCTCGGGGACCCGTCAGAGACAGCAAGAAGACCTATTATATACCTATCAGCACATGACAGCAAAGTCTGGACGCCTTCCCGGGTCACTCCAATCCTTGTCACCTACCTTGTCACAATAGCCAAGACACACACATACAAACATACACAAACACCTTGGAGTGTCAGATTTAGATTTAACAGAGCCAACTGAGGACAGTTCTAAACTTTTGTCCCAGCTCTATCCCTTCCAGCTGTGTGACCTTGGACAAGGTGCCTAACCTCTCTGATGGTTAGTATCTTCTCTAGGCAAATGGGATGAATAATCACATAAGACATCCCTTCTGGGGTTGTTGTGAGGACTGACGGAGCCATGGAGTGAAAGTGGTTTGTGAACTGGATGAACACAATTCATTAGATTCCTGGTTTCCTGGGGTGTACCTCTGAGGCAGGGGTCCAAGAGGGACAGACGAGAGGAGGGAGAAGTAAAAGACATTGGAAACCTGGGGATGTCCCCAAATCCCAAAGCTAGGCACCTTGCAGCTGTGGGGTCTTTCCTGGGCTCTGAGGCTCACATACCCGGTGAAGACAGCAGGGGCTTGCTTGGGTCTGGCCCTGGACCTAACACTTTTCATAAGACAATCTCATAAGAGCATCAGGAGGCAGGCAGGTATTCTCATTGCACATTCTACAGAAGAGGAAACTGAGGCTCGGTGAGGTTCTGTTTCTAGGCTGAGTCAGCATTCCCCTGTAACATTGGGGTGCTAATCTCTGTGCTGCATGGCCATGTGGGGGTAACACAGCTTCTGGGGACAGGAAAGCACTAGGAGCTCCTCTCCCCACCCCCGGCCAACTTCTCCCTTAGATACAGGAGGCACAGTGCCTAGGACCTGCAATACTTTTAGGGGCACATGAAGTTGTTTTAATTTCATTTTATTTTAAAATCAGAAGAAAAATTGAACAAAATAATAATGAATATGTAATCATAAATCCAGCTTGGATTATATACATCTTTATACCAACACAGTCATATAATATAATTTTCAATATTTTTTTATGGAGGAAGGGACCCATGAGGGCAAAGTCAGATGTGGCCCTGATGTCCCATGGTCTGTCCCCACACGGAGAGGTTAGGAGCTTCTTCTCCTCACTTCCCGCCTCATTGCATCTTCTCAGCCCCTGGAGTGTCTGGGCAAGGCCAGTGGATTGAACCTACCTGCCCCCCACCCCCCGCCTGGACCCCAGCTTAGCCTGCAGAGCCCCCACCCCATACCCTGTCCCATGACCTTTCCCTAGAGCCCCCCACCATCCCTACATTCTCGCAGCCTAGGGCTGAGGAAAGGCGTGTCCCAATTCCTGGCAGAGCCCAGCTTCCTGTTTTTTTCCAAGTGCACGAGGTCAGGCTACTGCTGGAAAGGGACAAGGAGACCAGCTATGGGCCAACAGATCTCAGCCGCATGGATGGGCTCAGCGGCTGGCGGAGGAAGGGTGCAGGCAGGCTGCACCGGGCTCCTGAGCCTCTCCTCCTCCACCCAGAGGACCCTCTCTTGCTGACACCCCTGACGACCCCCACAAGCCTCCTCGTCCTCTCTGACCTCCCAGGCTTCAATTCGCTCATCTGGGCAAGAGATTCTGCAGGGCCTACTCACCTGCCAAGAGGATCCAAGTCAGAATGAGACGGAAGTGGCAAGGGCTTTGTCGACAGTAAAGACCCCTCCAGCCATCTGCTCAGTAATGACAGCAGTGCCCGGTAGTGCATCCCTGCCCTATGCTGGGCCCCCGGATGCAATTTCATCCTCACAACGACCTTGTGAGGATGGCTTCAGCATTCCTATTTTGTGACTGAGGAAAGGGAGGCTAAATGCCTCGCTTACGGTCTCAGGGGTAGGACGGGATCCATGTCAGGCCTGTGCCCATGCCACATCCATCTTCCTCCTCACACAGCTGGTATGGGCAGTGCCGGCCCAGAACCTGGTGAATCCAGGTTTGCCTCTGGCTGATGGATCGTGGGATCCTGACCCAAGTGGCTGAGGAGTTACTGCATGGGGAAGATAACACGCCTCCCTAGTCGGTGCCAACAGACACCAGGGATCTGTGTGAAGAGCCAGCCCAGAGGCTTCAGCCCACCCCCTCCACCACCTCCATGCAACACTGTTCATTGCGTGCCTGCCATATGCCAGGTGCATGCGCTCCTCAGCATGTCCTTTTGGGACATCTGTACTCTTCCCCTTCCAGGAGGGTGGGACCAGGTTATCCAAGTTCAAATACCAGCTCTGCTGGTTAAAAGTGTTAAGACTTTGGGCAAGTTTCATAACATGCCTTGCCTCAGTCTCCTCTGTAAAATGGGGATGGTAATAGTATTGATCTCATAGGGATTAAGGAGTTAATGAGTTAATTCATATCAGGTGTTGTCATCAGCATCCTCTCACCCCTCTTCCCTCTGACCCCATTTGCCTGACTTGACCCAGCTCCTTCCTTCCACTCCCTCTGCCCCCTGCTCACTCCTGTCTGCCCCTCCCTCATCCCTTCCAGGGCCTTTCCTGAGGTGGGGAGCTGACATCCAGGAAGAGGAGGCACAGGCCAGGAGCACACAGGCCATTGCCACGACCAAAGCAGGATCCACGTGGAGAATGTAGACACGCGAGAGAGCAGCGTCCGTGCTGCTAAAGGCCCAAGGAAAACCCTCGGCTTCTTTTTCCACTGGGGCCGGGGGATCACTCATGATGCTCACTCTCAGCCCAGGGGCTCAGATGCAGCAGCCAAGTGTCCAAAAGGGAGGACAGGAGGCAGCTGGTCCGCACAGAAGCTGGCTTTTCATCTGGATGACCTCAAGTGTTAACAAGAAATGGCAGTGCAGGGAGGCTCCATCCCCAGCGAAAGCAAGCCCAGGGCAGCACTTCCCTAGGCTCAAGGACCTGTACAGGAGAATGAAACAAGAGCTTAGTGCCTAGTCCTTGAGTAGATGCTCAAGAAATATTTGTTAAATGGATAAATGGTTCCACGTGGGGGTGGCGCAGAGGGTGTTGGAGATAGAAGCCGGCAAGAAGGGGAGCTAACAGCCACGTCTGCCATGCTGAATGTGGACCAAGATGGCAGCCTTGCAGGGCACTGCCCATAGCCAAGCCCAGTGGAGCACTTCCCGTGTGCCCCGAGCACGGTTCTAAAAGTCTTACCCATAGTGACTCATTACTTCTCTTAACAGCCCTGTATCAATGCTCTATTATCATCACTCCTGCTTTACAGACAAGGAAACTGAGGCACAGAGACATCAAGAAGTTGGCCCAAGGTTGTGCAAACCCAGACCCTGCCTCTCAGTTTTATTCACAAGAGGGAGTATCCTCGACTTTTAGCTCATGTGTTCATTTTTCCGTTCAAAGATCATGGTTTTGGCTTCCCTGAGCTTTTTCAGTGTATGAGCTCTATGTGGGCCTCTGTCCGTGGCCTTGGTTGTGTAATTCACACTGACATCTGTCTTCTCAGCAGCTGCATGCTGTTGGCCACCTTGGCTCAAAATCAAGACAATGCCAGCAGTTAGGAGAGAGACAGTGCTGGTTTGCACCAGGCTGGGGTGGTGAAGATGGAGAGAGGGAAGGTTTGGGGCTGTTTTGGAAGTAACAGTGAAAGGACTTCCTGATAGTCTGGATGTGGGGGGCGAGAATAATACGTACACCCACCCCACTGCAAATTAGATGCTGTCATGCTTTTGAGGTGGATGACATAATGCGTGTGACATGAATGCTATGGTGTAGGTGAAAGCCTCGAATGGGCCTAAAAAGTGAAGGAAACAGGCAAGGGGAAGGAGGAGAGATAGTCATGAAGAGGCTGCAGGTTGAGCAAGCCCTGAGCTTGTTCCTGATGCTGGGAGCTTGACGCCACCATGCAACTGTGCAGGGTTCCAGCTGAAACCCACGCCTGCCGTGGGTACCTGAACCAGCCCTGGTTTAGCCTTTTGTCTGGGCATAATGACTGACAGCACCCAAACCTCCGTCTGTTGGGATTGCTGCCAGAAGACACCTTCAGCTGTCAGCCTTCTTTGGAGATGGCCTCAGCTGAAGAAAACAGCCTCGCCCAAGGTCACACATCCTTCCAGAGGGAGCCAGTCTCCAATGACTGGTCTGCACGATGGTATAAAGGCCAGGTCCCTTCACCCCACCTGGAGACGATGCAAAGGGCCATCTTGGCCCTGAGAGCCCTGTGAGGTTGACTGAGACCTTTGCTGAGACCGCATCACATCTCAACTTCTGCTCAGTCTCACTTCTGTCCCTTCCTTTTCACAGGCGTTGATCCCCAAAGCCTCCTGATCAACTTTCTGCACATTAATCTCCATCCCAAAGTCTGCTTCCTGGGAAACTCAATTCGCAACAATCGCTTTTACTGCCAAAAGTGTCCCAGTTAGGACAATACACGATACAGTCATCCTAGCTCTATGAGACCTACCAGGTCACAGTACTTGTCACTACTCATTGTCATCACTTATATAATGACACTTGTCTGGAAGCTCCAGGAGGCAGGAAATGTGTAGGTCTCATTCCTGATCATGGGCCTGTCGCAGCGGGTGCTCAATAAATATTTGTTGGATGGATGAATAAATCACCTTATCTGAGCATTTAGAAACCAGGGCAGCTCCTGAGAGAGGAGTGGGATGGAAGGAGAGGGGAGGGAGAGGGGAGAGGAGGAGGAAGAGGAGGAGGAGGAGAGAGAGAGGAAGGAGGCGGCGGCTGCTGCTCTGAGCAGCTAAAACACAAAAAGTAGCAGCAGGACAACTATGTTCATACCCCCACCCCAATCAACAGCTTTTGCTTTTAGCTCCCCCTGGGTGTCCTGTCTTCTCCCAACAACATCCTACTTCTGACTGTAGTTCCTCACATTTGTGGCTTCATTCATTCATTTGCTCATTCACTCATTCATGTCATGCCTCCTAAGTCCTCTCCATGTGCAGACCCAGAGCAGGATGCTGGTACACAGAGGTGACTACAACCAGGCTCTGTCCTCCAAGAGCTCACAGGTTCGAGGGGGAGGCAGATGTGAGAATAACTATTGTGACATCGTGTGAGAAGTTCATAGTACACCAGGCGACCCTTGACTATTACTTTAGCAAGATTTCACCTGCACTAAAGTTGGGTGGAGTTGGGAGGAATAGGGATCTCTGGATTTTTCTGCGACCTCAGGAAGGGCTCTCATCCCAATTTCACCTATTTCCTAAGAATCCCACTCCTGCCAGGATTCCTGACACCCCTGCTGCTCCTGATCCCTTCTTCTTGTTACCGACAGGCCAGGCTTGCCCTGCCCTCTCGCATCAAGCAAACGACCTCAAAGTCCAAAAGTTGATGCAAGGATTGGAAGGTTTATTCAGATTACTGGTACTCAACTAAATGTCTAACCAAGCAAACAAACAAAGAGAAAAGAGGAGCAGTGGGGTCCAGTTTAGCCTAGTCCCAATCAGTGGGATCAACCTATTCCATTAACCGTCATTGATAAAAGCAGTTCTTCCCACTGTTTTCAGCATAAAGAAGAAAAGTATTGACTAGATTTAAATCAGAAAAACAAAGCCTAGCCAGGAGCCCTCCAGGGTGCACCTGTACAGAAGTGGATACAATCCAACCAAACAGAAGAGGGCTCAGAAAATCAGAGAAAGGTAAAGAGAATAAAGCATTATTGCCTTGTCAGAATTTAGGCCCGGGACTCCAGGAGAGACTTACCAGCAGAGACATGGGAGCAAAACAGCCCCAGTGGCCACTTGCCTCTTGCAGCTAGTCTTCTCTGGTGCCCAAAGCTTTCCAATTTTTGCCAGTGATTAAATTAGGCTCTTGGATTCCAAAGTCATAAAAACGAACAATGTACCCAACAGCAAAGCAAGCAACACTTATTAAAAGAAGAGATAGACTTATGCATAAGGGGGGTGACGACAGTAGGGCTAGCCCCCCGAGGGGAGCTGGTCAGGCTCTTTTATAGGGAAAGGAGTTAAGGGGTGCAGGCCAGTGTCACTGGAGGGGGTCCGTTCTGTTCTTCCTGGTTGCGTCACGGGTGCTTGCTCAGTAGATCCAAGATGGCAGTGGTGTTCATCATCGTCACCCCAGGAGGGTCACTGTAGCAGTCACCTTGATGCTTTGTGCACAGGTGGGAATTCCTAAAGGGGTCTTAAGGTTAGTCTGTAACTTTTACAATTATGGTAAACAAGCCTTGGGGAGGGGTTTTGCAACTCAGTAAATATCTGTTTCCTCTCTTAGCTCAGTCTATTTTGTCAGGGCGGCCAATGGGGTAATCATTTGCCCTGAGGGGTCTCATGACTGAGGAGTGGAAAAGTAACAAAGTGTCCTCTGCAGGGAAAATGGAGTCAGTTTGGTTCACAGGCCTGGCCTTACTGTTTCATTCTCCGCCCTCCTACCGAAACCCATCAGTCCTGTGGCCCAGGCCAGGCTCACAGTGCCTTCCAAGGTGACTATGGGGTCAAGTGTTCCTTCCTAGGTAAAGACCACATTTTAAAGATGGCTTTCTAGAGATAATGGCCTTGGTTTGGTTGCCTACTCCAGACCAGGTAGGCAGAGAGCTTGATCCTGGATGGGAAGAGAGCCTGACTTGCAGATTTGCCCGGCTTCTGCCCAGCAGGCAGTCAGCCACCCACCCACGTGGGTGAGGCTCCCAAGAGACCCAGCTCAGCCCCCAGAGGAAACCCGGAGCCAGTCAGGGGAGCTGCAGTGTTGGGCGAGCTGGCAGGCCAGGCCGCCTCTCCTCCCGCACTGCTCCCTTCCCATCCTCATCTCCTGTTAGGCAGAAGGAGGGGCCTTGGCTGCCGCAGGAAGCTCACACACAAAGCGGGATTCCAGGAACTCCAGGCTGAGCAGAGTCCTGGCTGCTCTCTCAGTTCCTTTTTGCTTTTTAAAAGTCTCGGGTGCCAGAGCTCAGCCCCGTGACCTTCCAGGCAGATCTGGACTGTCTCTGTGCTGCTCCACCCTCCCCCACAATTACACTTCTCCCTTCTCAGGGCTTCTGAGAATCCTAGAAGGTCACTGCTGGAAAGGACCTATAGATAGCAAAAGAGGAAGCTGAGCGGCCCTAGCCCAGGGAGATGGCTTCCACACAACTGCTCGCACCTGCCAGAGTCCCCAGCCTCCAGAAGTGCAGCCATTAACTAGGCACAAGTGGTGTGGGGATCCTTTCCATAGGTGATGAAATAAAAAGGTTTAACTGTTGTAGAAAAGGGTGGGGGAGGGAGTTGCTGATAACTCACAGAGCCCAGGATATAAAGGGAAAAGGCAGAGAGCTCCCTCATCCCACCTGCAGCTGCACAGGAGATGCAGAATTTTCTAGAAGGATGAAAGCATATCTGGGAGGATTGCTAAACTGAGTGTCTGAATGCCAAGTGATGAGAAGATTGAGCAGAGGTGACTACAGGTTAAAAGGGGGTGATCTTTGGATAATTTACGAGGAAGTTTTTTTTTTTTAGTTTTTATTTTTAATTAAAAAATTTTTTTAACTTACACATAATAATGGTACATATTTATGGGGTACTGTGTGATATTTCAATACATGGATGCAATGTGTAATGAACACATCAGGTTAATCCCAAACATGTATCATTTCTTTGTGCTGGAACATTCAAAATCCTCTCTTCTAGCTAATTGAAAGCATATAATAAATTATTGTTAATTGTTGTCACCCTACAGTGCTTATAGGACACTAGATCTTATTTCTCTTTTCTAGCTGTAATTTTGTATCCATTAAGCAACCTCTCACGATCCCTTTGACCTCCCTACCTTTTTTGCAGCCTGTGGTTGCAGATACATTCTATTCTCTACTTTCATGCAATCAACTTTCTCAGCTTCCACATATGAGTGAGAACATGTGGTATTTCTTTCTGTTCCTGGCTTACTTCACTTAACATAGTGTCCTCCAAGCTCAATCATGTTGCAGTAAATAGCAGGATTTCATTCTATTTTATTGCTGAATAGTATCCCATTGTGCATACACACCACATTTTCTTTATCCTTTCATCTACTGATGGACACTTAGGTTGATTCTATATCTTGGCTATTGTGAATAGTGTCGTAATAAGCATGGGAGGGCAGGTGTGTATTAGATGTACTGATTTCCTTTCCTTTGGATGTATACCGGTAGTGGGATTGCTGGATCATATGGTAGTTCTATTTTTAGTTTTCTGAGGCACTTCCATACTGTTTTCCGTAATGGCTGTACTAATTTCCAGTCCCACCAACCAACAGTGTAGAAGAGTTCCCCTAGGAGGCTTTTCTCAGCCTGTTATTTGTCCTGCAACTGTGATGATGCAACAGGCTCAGGCAAGTGTATGCAAGTGCATTTCGGGGGCGGGACCATTTTAACCCCCTCCCCTCCCTCATCTTCACTCCTCTCCCCCTCACTGGAGCTACAGAGAAGAGTCTAGGTAGGATAGACTGGTCCTATCTTCTTGCAAAATGTCTGTCCACTTATTTATTCATTTCTTTCTTTGGCAAAGATTTTCATTGTTCCAGATCCTGACTTACGACTGTAATCAACGTACTCGTAGATGTGATGTTTGTCCTCACAGGGTGCACAGTCCAATGTGGACAATCAAAGAATGCCACAATAGTGTGGAATAAATGTGAACAGAAAAAAGAGATAGTGCTAAGGGACCAACAGATGAGGGCCCACTGGGAAGACCTGAGTGCAGCCTAGCCTAGGAGATGACAGTGGATTAGTCAAATGACAATCCCACAGGCTCAGAGAGGTTCATTTTCTGCAAGATCACACATCTAGTAAGTGATAGTCACCAACTCAACTCTCCACCTGTATAGACTGAATCCTACTTTGCCACTCTCTAGCTAAGTGCTCTTGAGTAAATTACTTAACTTCTTTGTGCCTCAGTTTCCCCATCTGTAAAATAAGGATATAAGAAATCTGCCTCATTGGGCTGTTTGGAAAAATTAAATGCATTAGTACAGCAGTTCTCTCAAGGTGTGTTCATGGGACCCACTAGAACTACCCAAGTCTCTTTCAGGGGGTCCATGAGATCAAAACTATTTTCATAGTAATACTGAGACATTGTTTACCTTTCTTGCTCTCCAGTGGAATTTTCCAGAGACCATATGATGTGTGAAATCACAACAGATTGAATGCTGATGTATGAATCCAGCTGTCTTTGATGAAGCTATACATTAAAGGGATTTACAAAAATATAAAACAATGTCACTTTTTTCACTAAATATTTCTTATTTTGGAAAATATAGTTATTTTCAAAAAGAATGTTATTTGTATTAATATGTAATGGGTTTGTTAGTGTTTTTAGTAAAAACATTTTTTAAATTTCTCAGTTTTATTTCTAATACCTTAAATATCAATAAATATCCAGCAGCGTGTTGGAATCAGCTTGCACTGGCTTGGGAAAGCCAACTGTCCACATCTCTTCCTACTTCTCATTCAGTGACGTCAGGTTGATATCTTGAAATTGACAATGGTGGGGATATTTACACCATGGAAATTGGCAAATGCTACTACAAATCAGGACTTTTCCGCAGAAAACCAATTGTTAAACATTTACCATCATACCGCCAGGTATAAACTATATAAACACAAGCTCTTTGGGGTCCTCAAAATATTTTATGAAGTAAGCCAAAAAGTTTGAGAAGCACTAAGTTAGTACTTATAAAATACTTAAATCAGTGCCTGGTACATGGCAGGTCCTCAGTGATTCATTGAGAACTGTTCATCTCCATGAGATTTCCAAGCTCAAGGACTTAACCTTTAATGGATGGCCTTACTTTTTTGTCGTTTCATATTTTCCAAGCTCCCAGATGCTCATTCTATTTCCTTGAATCCCTGCTTGCTCCCCACCCCCACCTTACCCCTCCACTGAACTCTGGCCACTCTTAGCTCATACACAAAGGTCCTCTGCCCCTGGGCCTGGAGACACCATCCAACCCTTGTGCCCCAGAAAAAGCTAACAACCACTGCTAGAGACTTACTACCACCTACTTGGCATTAAAAGCACATTTGTGAACTGCCCATTGTTTACATTTCTAACCAGCAAGCTAATTGGTTGTGTCTTTAACTAACAAGCTTTGGGTGATCACAAGCCCATTGGTGGTTTTGGGCATTGTTCAGTAGCTTCTGGCTCTGAGATCTCTTCGAAGGCCTACTTGGGTTTGGTTGTTTCGTCATATTATATTTTTAGAGAATTACTGGGCAAGCCTCAGCCAGATTATGAAAATCTGACTAAGGGTGCTGCCATAAAGGTCCCTGGCAGGAACATCTCCAAATATCTCCAGAACCAGGAACGACAAAGAGGACGGACCACCTGGGAGATTAAAGAGAAAGAGATTTTCTAAGAGAATGCAAATTGATGACAGTTTACTTTAAAAAAAAAAGCAAAACATTCATGACCAGAAGCTGTGAAATCTTTTTTTTTCTCAGTGAAATCTAAACAAATGATGAACAATGATAAATAATAAGTAAGTAAGCTGCCCAGGAAGAAATATGGAGGCAAGACCATTTCGACACCAAAGATGAGTGTGAGGATACAAAAACAAAACAAAAGAAAATCTAATACAGTTTGAAGAGCCTAACCCTTCCTCCCTGCTTTGTTTAATTCAGTGATTTCCTAACTACGGTCGTTTGAATAATCACCTTCGTGGGTTTTTTCCACATCTGAATTCCATCTATGTTATATATACTTAACATTCTTCTCTAAATTGAGTCACTTTTTCTTTTAACTTAAATTTTTTTCAAATAAGCCTTCATATTTTAAAAGGAACCTTCATATTTTGATTTAAGATGGAAAATTAGTATCATTTGCTATGTAAAAATAAATTTAATAACAACCAAACATTGTTATTAAACTCTAGCTAGACTCTGTGGCCTGACAAATACTCTAAACCTGAGCCCCACACCCTCTGTCTTAAACAGATTAGCAAGTGTCGGGAGAGAGTGTTAAAGACGTATTTGCACCAAAGTGAGCCTTTCTCACCAAAGTGAGACTTTCTTCTTGACTTAATTAGAAGGATTGAGGGAAAGTGTGACCCACACCTAGGACTTTATCCTGTGGCTGTGCTCCACTACAGAATGGCAGCTCCATGATTTGTTGTATTCACTGCTCTACCTCCAGAGCCTAGAGTCAATCTGGTGCATAGTAAGTGCTCAAAAAATATATCTTGAATGCATGGATTAATTAATATGCAAAATGAAATAGGTACAAGGAAATATACTGCAACAATTCTTATAATAGGAAATGGTTGGAAACAGGTAAGTCCATCAATAGTGGGCCAGGTAAGTTACACACCAGCCGCATAATGGAATAGCACGCAGTCTTCATAAAGAACGAGGCAGATCTATATGTACAATATGGAACTCCTGATATAAAGTGAATAAGCAAGGCACAGAGCAGTTATGTATAGTGTGCTTCCACTGATTTTCTTTTTTTAAAGAGGCTATATGAATGTATGTGTTTGTAGACGCATAAAATATATTTGGAAAAATACACAAGAAACTGGTAAGAATAGTTACCTCAAAAGAGGGCAACCTGGGGCCAGAAGTGGGAGAAACATATTTTTTTGAAATTTTTACAAAGTGCACACATTAACTATTCAAGAAGTAGTCCAGTCTACAAAAGAACTGGAAAGAGAATAACTAGCTCAGCATGAGATCCAATGTTACTTAGAGTTGTGGACCACCAAGCATCATCTAGTGCACCCCTGGGGAACCACATACCCCTCTTTGGTTTACAGAAAAACTATGCCAGGAATGCATGGATTGTGTAAAAACATTCTTGTCTCCACAGACAAACATCTGCTCTAATCTCTGAATCTTAACACCTGGGTTTCCCCTCCACCTAATTTGAGCATCCTTTATCTTAATTGGATAAAACATATCATGGTCCTGATCGGTCCATTAGCACGAAGAGTCACGTAGTCCTTGACTGACATACCTGGCATCTTCTCCAGTCCATGATGTCATTCATCTCCTTCCACAGCTTTTCCTAGGTGAGGTTTCCTTTCTCAAAAACAGGAGTGGCACTCTCAGCTCCCCTGGGCTGCAGACCTGTTTCCATGTGTTACACAATCCCTAATCAGCATAAGCTTATTACATCTAAGACTTTTGCCATAGTGTGGTTTCATCCTGGGCCCACTTTTCACTGTTGGGAATTCTGAAGTTGGCTACATCTTACAAATCTCTCACTGTACCAGTCAGTACTGCATGTCACAGAAACCCAGTGGCTTAATCACATGTCCAGAAACTGAAGGTGGGCCATCCCTGGAAGGTGAGCAGTCCTTGGTTGTATGATGGTTCCTTGAGGCTACTGGGGACTCAGCACATCTAGCTTTCTGCTCTGCCATCAGAAAATGGGGTTTTCATTCTTATGCTCAAACACTGGCTACTACCTCTAAGGCACTGGGTCTGCATTCCAGGCCTTATCCAGGGGATAAGGCAAAGGACAAAAGGCAGAAGAGCATATGCCAGCTGGGCCAGCCCCCTTTAGCAAGCTTCCCCAGAAGTTCCATCCAGAGACTTCCATGTACATCTCACTGGCCAGAATTGCATCATATAGCCACCCTAGCTGCGAGGGAGCCCGGGGAAGCAGTTCAAGCCGAGCAGATTGCCACTATGAATAAAATCAGAGTTCCAATCATAAAGAAGAGACTGCATACTCCATGAGCAAAAGATATTATTTTAAGCCAATTATATTAGCTATTAGTGTGCATAGCTTATCCACCTTGGGAGACTGCGTACTTCTGGAGGGCAGGGAAGATGTGTTTTATTCATTTTTATGTCTTTCACACAGCTAGCATAGGGTTGAAATTGAATATGGGACATATTTGGGGGCAACAGTGGGGGAGTAAGGTTAGATACTCAAGATGGAATCCTGGACGCCACTCAGAAGAACAGGCTTCTGAAGTGGTTGACAATAGGAGCCACAGACGTTCTTGATCGGGCGAATGGTTTTTGAGCCAATTCAACTCAATGCATATTTACTGAATATCAGCTCATCATATGGTGATTATAAGCTGCCACCTTGGTGCGTACTGTCTGTTAAGAGAGACAAGGCAGTGAGATAAATAGCTGGAAAATGTGATGCTTGGAGGGGAGACATTTCATCAGGGAAATGACCGACGGGTGTGATTTGACAGGCAGAGGCGGAGGCATGCATTTCAGTCTGCCCGGCAGCCCTCAGTCTGAATGCACAAACAGGTAAGTTGGGGCAATGGTAAGTAGTACAGAAGGATGCCCACAGGGAAGTGGTAAAAATAAGACCAAAAAGGACTGACTAGTTAGCTCAGTTGGTAGAGTGTGGTGCTGATAACACCAAGGTCCAGGGTTCAATCCTTGCATGGGCCAGCCACCAAAAATAAAAACAAAACAAAAACAAATTGAATTTGGGCTAGATTGTGAGGACCTCGAGAGGCAGACAACAAGCTTGTACTTCCTCAGTAGACAATAGGGAGCCAAGGACAGTTTTGAGCAAGTGAGTGACAGACAGTGTAGGAAGGATTGGAGTGCAAATAACAGGAAGCAAGAGGAAAAGGTGGGATGTCACAGGGCATTAGCAGAAAGGGGAGACAAAGGGAGGCCACACACACAGAGGGTATCATGGAAATAGAATCAACATGGCTTGGGATGAGGCAGCAAGAAGAGGCAATGGAGACTCCTGGGCTGGTGGTGATGTCACTAACATAGAGCAGTGGTCAAGGAACAGGTCTGGAAGACAAATGTGGAGTTGGAGATGCCAGGTAGCTAGAGGTGGAAGTGCTCTATGGGCCCATGAAAATTCTGGTTTGGAGCTCAGGACTGAGGTCAGAATTGACGATGTTAATTTGGAAGTCAACAGCTGAGAGAGGTTAATTGAGAGGGCCAGAGGCACCCCAGACAGACTGTGTCCAAAGCCGACACTCCTTCCTCCCAGAACCTTCTCTCCTCCTATGATTCCCGGCCTCAGGAGCAGCATCTCACACTCACCCCTCCCTATCCACGCCCTATCGTCCTACTTATTTGCTCAATGCTGGATCTTTCCCTGTTTTGCTAATCTGTCCCGGCTCCCCATCCTTCCGCCACTGCCCTAGCCCAGCTCCCATCATCTCTCGCCTGGCTTACTGCAAAGCCCCTAACTGGCTTCTTGGTCTGTAGTCTGCACCTCCAACCGTCTCACACTGTGGACAGAGAAATCTTTCTAAAATTCCGTTCTAGCAATGTTATTTGTCTTTTCCCCAGCCCACTAGGCCTACTAAGTATGCCTACTAAGCCTACTAAGTATGACCAACAGGGCCCTAACAATTCAGGTTATAGACTGCAAGGCCAGCTATATCTCCACCTCCCTTGTATCCCACACCCAGTTCCCCAAATGTCTTTTTTTTTTTTTTTTTGACAGGTAAGAGGATCACAACCCTCGGCATGGTGTGGTCCGCACCACGCTCAGCCAGTGAGTGCACCGGCCATCCCTATATAGGATCCGAACCTGCGGCCTCGGTGCTCCCAGCACGGCACTCTCCCAAGTGAGCCACGGGGCCGGCCCCTCCCCCAAATGTCTTGACTGTCCCTGTCTCCTTGCCTTTGCACATGTTATTCTTTCTGCCAGAATGCCTTTCCCACCTCATTCACCTGGCTTACTGCCAGTGTGCCTGGCAGCATTCAGTTCAGGCATCACCTCCTCTAGGAAGCCATCTTTGATCCCTTCTATGTGTTCTTACCTCTTCCAGGGATTCCTTCTACCCTCCACATTGCATGACAACCATGTCCATCTCCCCTGTGGAGGGCAGGCCTCATCACTCCTTCATCTCTCTTTGTCACCAGGGCCTGGTCAAGTGCCTGGCATATAGCAGGTGCTCAATTTTTTTTTTTTTGAATGATTAAATGAAGCAAGGGGTGGATGAGAACTTCAAGGGAGAGAGTGTAGAGAAGTGAGGAGCTTAGGACTGAAACTTGGGAAGTGCCTCAATCTTTAAGGCACGGGAGAAGGAAACAGACAGTACAGTATCTCAGAAGCTTCAGGAAGATAACTGGCCAAAAATGCCAGTGATTGCCAAAAATACTTTCCCCTCTTTTATTTCCCTCATCTTTCAGGTCACAGCTAATTCCTCCCCGAAGCCTTCTCTGAGCCTCCTCCACTGAGTTAGTCCCCACTTATCCTCTCCTATTCTATACCTGTGCAGGTGCTGGCCTGTGGCCCTCCTCTCCATCCCCCACCTCTGCTTCGCTCTGCCCTGCCCTACAGGTGACTGATGCCTGCAGGCTCCAGGCCAGGGAGAGGTTCTGGCGGAAACCAGAGGGTGGAAGGAAAGGAGAATCCAGGTTTTCTCCCCATCCCTCTTGGTCTTGAGTGGTATCTGTGGAAGTGCTTGTGTCACCTCTGTGGTACCAACTTCTTCCACGTGATCCTGGTCTCCAGTCTCTGATTATACTGCCTCATCCAGTCCCTCCGACCCAGGGGTAGTAGTGGATTCCTGGTTACTTTGCCATCTCTGTTGGTTTTCTCCACTCCTGCATCTCCTGTGTAACCAATTCCCTGCATTAAAAACTTAGAGTGGGTTCTGTTTCCCTGGCTGGATCCTGCCTGATATAGTACATTTGATTCATTCTCACATCACCCTCACCACATGTGGAATGACTTAAGACCTCCTCTGCAGTTCCTTGTTCAAGGTCTGCCCACCCACTAGACTGGAAGCTCCCCAAGAGCAGCAACTGGTCTAGAGGTTCTGTGTTCCCTCCCCAGAGCCATTTGTGGTTGGCTGCAGATAAGGATCGAGACCAAGGTTAGCTACTCAGAGGCAGTTAGCAGGTGTCCGTGGAGGGAAGGGGCGGTGGGCAGAAATCAGACTGCAAGGGGCACACTCGAGTGGGAGATGAAGCAGACGCCTGGAGTATCGAGACGCTTGGGAGTCAAAGGGGAAAGACGTTGGGCTAACAGTGTAGGGGAAAGCCTGGACAGGGGAGGTTTTGTTTGTTTGTTGTTCTTAGGCTGGTGAGGCTTGATTGCATCTGTAGGTTGAGAGGCAGAAGCTAAAGGAGGGAAATGTTGAAGAGCAGGAGATGCTGGGACATTGAGGGTGGAATCACATGACCTAAGTGGCCTCTTAGGAGGATTAGATCCACCAGATGGGTTGAGGATGGTGTGGAGAGGAGACTGGAGGTAGGCAGTGATTTGGGAGGGGAAAACCAATCAGGAAGTGAGAAGAATTTGAGTCAAGCCAGGGCTCCCTAAGAAGGCTCCAAAGTTGGGGTGGGGAGGAGTGTATCAGGAAGGTATGTCGAGGACCTGCTCTTGGTAGGGTCATATTTGCCCAATGCTCCACAGAGACCCCACCCAGGCAGCTCCATCCTTTGCTGAGACTGGCACCTCTTCTCCCCTTCACCGCATCACCATGGCTCCTCCTCTTCTCCAACAGCTCTGTGGTTTAGGGTGCCCCCTTGCATCTCCTTGTGTGGGGTGGGATTGGTGGGCAGCAGGCGGGGGCCAGAACCAGCATGCAGTCGTGTGCTGGTAAATGTTTAACAACCAGCTTGGGGGGTGGGCAGCCCTGGTTTATACTGTTTGCCAGTAAATACTCCCACCATGTCCAATTTCAAGCTACCAACATGAGGTCACTGATCGCAGAATAGGAAGAGAGCTCTATCACGCCACTGCCTGCGTCCATTCATCCGTTCCCTCTCCCAACTCCCTGACCCCTCCATAGACCTCTGGACTGGGCGGCAGCAGTGGGGCAGGTCCAAGCTGGGGAGGGCAGCCACAGCATCGTGCCTGCAACCTCAAGCAGACCCCTGACGGGGAAAGTAAAACTGCCTCTCCTCCAGGAACATCCACCTCCAGCTCCCAGTCATCTCTCATCTTAGCCTCACATCTTAGTGCTTCTGAAGTGTAACTTTGGAATCTCACAGGACTTTGGGGCCTGAGATCTACAGTCACTCAGATGATTTACCAGCCACTTTCTCACTGGACACCATAAACTGTGCTAAGGCAATAAAAACCAGAATATAATTTCCTTTCTCCAAGGCAAACATAAAAGGAAAGATGATCCAAGGATGGCATTCTCTCACCCATGCACAAATTTTCCTCACTCTTCATCACTCTTCTACACAACTGATGGGCAATTAAATTGGCTTCTTGAAGCCAAAGTCTCTTTGCAGTGTCCTGCATGCAGAAGGGCAAGGGCTCTGGAGTCACACTTGGTTTGAATTCTGGGTCTTCTCTTCCAGCAAAATAACCTCAGACAAAGTTACTTCACTCTGAGCCTTAGTTTGCTCATCATGAAATGGGGATAATAATAATAATACCTACTCTATGGGGTTCAACTGCAGGGGTTCTCAACTGAGGGCAACTTTGCTCCCTTGGGGACATTTGGCAATGGCTGGAGACTTTTTTTTTTTTTTTTTGTCACATTGGGTGGGGGGGGGAGTGCTATTGGTCTCTAGCAGACAGAGGCCAGGAAAGCTCTTAAACATCCTACAATGCACATGACTTTCGCCCTCCAATAAATTATCCAACCCAAAATGTCAATAGTGCCAGGTTGAGAAATCCTGGACTAGAGTGAATATTCAGTGAGGTTATGCACACCAAGCACGTAGGGTCTGGCTTACTTTTTATAAGCTCTCAAAAAACACAAGCTACTATTCTTTTGGAAGAGAAGTTTTACCCTTCTATTTCCAGACTGAAATAGATAAGATGTGAAAATCTTTGAGTACTGAGAATCTAGCTCACGGCTCCAGGTGTGAGTCACCCTGTAAATGTCAATTTGTTTTATTCAAGCAGAGCTGAGGCTGCAGAAGTGACTCAGGGCTAGAAGCCTTCTCAGAGTGTCATGTCTTGGGCTGGGAGGAAGTAATTTTGCCCTGAAGCTCTCCTTCCAGAAGGTGCAAGCATTTCAAGATTCAGAGACACCACGATGCTCCTCCAGGTGGGTGTTGTGTTCTTTCTCACCTCAACCCACACACAGCGGGGCTTGGAAAGACCTGAGAAAAGCAGCTGAAACCCCGAGAGGCCCTGCTTGTCCCGAAAAGCTTCCTTACTAGTGTGCAGTGCTCCTTACTAGTGTGGTTTGTTCCCCATCCCCACGGCAACCTGATGTGACATTCCTTCTCCAAAGTTGCAGCTTTGGGTTAACACAGCCCATTAATGCACTTAGTGTTAGTAGATTTAAAGACGGATAATCTTGATGGGGTAGGTGTAGGCGTGCAGGGGACCCAGGACCAGAGAAGCGTCAAGGGAAGCTGCAAAAAGTAGAGGGGCATTGGGTGTCCTAAAGAACGAAGGGAGAAGAGGGAGAAGGCAAAGGCGAGCCAGGGAGCATCCTCAGACTCTGGGCCTGTGCCCAGGTCTTTCCTGAGAAGTGGTGTGCCCAGAGGCAAAGCAGGTGGTGTGAGAGACAATAAGGGCATCCAAGATTGCTGATACCGACCTATATACCTGGCCAAGCTCCGCCTATTCTTGAGTCACTGCAATACAAAACCTTAGGGGTGGAAGAAGCTTTAGGGGCCACCAGACCACCTTCTTCCTGGTCCACCACCTCCCAGCGAATCAGTGGCAGAACCAGGATATGCACCAGAAACTGGCTGTAAAGCACAGCCTCTCACGGGAGCCACAAACTCAAATGCTTCAGGGGCCAGACCGATGACATAAGGTTAAATGGTTGGGTATGAGATAACAGGGGCGGGGGCTACAAGGAACTGCAGGCTCTGCTCCAAGTCTGAATTCAAATTTGAAAAAACATTAGACCAGCCAAACAAAGCATATTTCTGGCCTGGGTGAGTACGTGAGGCCCTCAGGTTGTGAGTTTTCAACCGCTGCCTAAATGAATGGTCTTTCCTATCCCACAACAACAGAGATGTCTATTGGGTGCAGATCTCCAGAAAGAGGCTTTGAGCTATCAGGGACTGTGTGCAAAATGGTCCCGAGCAGACGGTGGCCTTTGCTCAAACGCTTCCAGAGATGGTGTGCTCCCTACTCAAGACCAACCTTGGATAGGGCCTGCTCATTGCCACCACGAGAGCCAGTCTCCACTCCTGCGGTGGACCCAGGTGTGGACCCTGATGGAGGCGGGTGCCCGAGGTAGGAGCACATCTTTTATTTTGCAAACCTAAAAATATAAAGTTTGGACTTTTAAAAAATTACCAATAAAAATACAAGCTCACTGTAAAAACACTAGAAAATACAGATAAGCAAAAACTTGGAAAGAAAAAAATACCCATACCTTCTCTACTAACCCCGCCCCCATTCCGAAAGCACTGTTGACAGCTCGGGTCATATTCAAACTCTAGGTCCTTTCTTTGCTTATGCAAAGGTCCGGCCTTCTCTCAGGCTCTGTAGTCTCTAAACCCAGCAAGAAGAATCTTCGCACAGTGCTGGCACCACGCTGCTCCTCCGGCGGCGGAAAGGGGTGGCACGAGGCACTCTTTAGAGCTGGGTTTCAACACATAGGTCTTCCCTGTGTAGACCCTTGGCTCCCCAGTTCTCGAGGGCAGGCACTGGAACCTTCTTAATCATCCTCCTGGACTCTACAGCGCCAGGCACACACTAAGTGCTCAATAAAAGTGTTTCCAACCCCACCTCCCCGCCTCGGCCGCCAAAGTCTGGGAGCAGAGTGGAAGCAGAACGCGACCCAGGCGGGACAGAGCCTCGCCGTCCCCAAGGTAACCGAAGTGAGCGGGAGTGCCCACGCATGCGCACATGTGCCCTTCCTTCCCGTAACCTCAAGAAGAACGCAACCGGTAAAAAGACGGCCAGAAGCTGAGCGCGCATGTGTGGTTACACGAGCACGCCAACCACCTCCTCCTTCTGTCAATCTGTCCACCCGGCAATCTTCTCTAGAAACCTTGTCCGGAAATAGTGACCATTTCTGGAAACCAGTCCTCCTTAACCAATCGTTGCTAAGGATCGGGATGACGGCTAGCCAGGACGGGTCGTCTCATTGGCTAGCTTGGAGGGGTGGGCGGGGCAAGGGTCGTGGTGCGGCCACAGAAAGGAGGCGCCAAGCGAGGCGAAATTGCTGCCGCCGGGGGGGGGGGGGGGGGGGGCGTGGCCCGGGGCGGCCGTGAAGGCGGTTAGGGGGCGGGGCCCGGGGCGGGGCGAGCGTGGTGTCGGAGAGCGGCGGTCGGCGGCCGGCGGCGGGAGATCACCAGCGAGCGGAGCGTTACACTCGCTTGGTTGGGGAGATCGGCGCTCGGCCGGTAGGTGACTGGGCGGGACCCCGAGTCCTGGAGCTGGGCGTTGAGGGAGCGGCAGGGGTGGGTCGCCCGTCAGCCGCGGGCCGGGCTGCGGCCTGGCTCGCCGCCCGGGAATGCTGGGGGTCGGCGGCCCGGCCCCGCACGGCCAGGCGCATCCCTTCGGACCTACCAGCGGCGGCCCCTCGGCGCCCGCGACCATCCGCCGGCGCGCCCTCACGGGCTGCCAGCGGCGCGGTCGCACGCCGTGCTCGCCCCGAGCTTCCAGGCCGCGCACCCCCGCGGGCCACACGCTCGCCCGCAGCGCGCGCAGGGGCACCCTGCTTCCCCTTCCCCAGCGCCCCGTGCCATTGCGCTCAGCTGCCGCACCGCCAGGCCCGGTCCTGCTCCGCGCCCCGAGTGCCGCCCAGGATGGCGTCTCCTGCCCAAGTGCGCTCTCCCACCTTCCGTGGCGGTGAAACCCTTCTGCTTCCCTGGGAAGTTCTCGGGGTCCCACCCCAAGGCGGAGAGAAGGAGCAGAGCCTGCCCTCGGCACCCAGCGGGGCACTGTTGGCTGCCCGCAGCATCCTCGCTCCTTCCCCTGGCTCCGACCCTCCTCTGTAATTCTGTGCGCTCCACTCGGGACTTTATCTGTCGGTTCAGATATAATATTCCCATATTGAAAGCCCATCGTGGCCCTGGCAGCTTACAGCCACCGTGCACCAGGCAGACAGAGGACACTTGTACAGTGCAGTTTCCCACCTGCCCGGGAGCCTCCTTGCTGCTCGATGATTTCAGGAAAAAAAGTGTTTCCTTCCTAGTTGAGGTTAAAAAGTTGCTCTCAGCCCTACAGGGTGGACTGGAGTGTGAATGAGTATGGGGAGGAGAGGCTGAGTGGAGAAAAGGTGCAGAAATCAGTGGTGTAAATGGCAAAATGACTTCTGTTAACTGGAGACAATGAACACCAATTACTTGATTAAGGACTCTAAAAGCAAGTGAAGTTAAGTGATGAGAGTGAGGCCATGACACAAGATAACAGTCTGAAGTTTATTCCAGGAAAAACCCCTTGACACGAAGCATGGTCTTTCTGAAACATCAGAGGGAGATAGTATCTTAACGTTAGTAATGTGTTTTTACTTAGTATCTTCGTACCTGTAACCTCGTTTTTCCTTCGGACAGTTGTGTGACATAGATAGTGTTGTCCTGTTTTATAGGTGAGGCACCTGAGGCAGGTGGGGAGGGGGTGGTGGCGGCGGTGGTTGTATTTTACCTGATGCCTCATAGCTAGGACTGAGGGTGAGTCTTCCCCAGGCCCCTGGATCAGGACAGCATTATAGAACTCAGATGCAGAAAGGACGGAGTAGTGTTTGGTGTGGTATTTATGCTCTTAATGTGAGAAAACACTTAAAAGGTACTTGTCTTGCTCAGGATAGGTTTGGATTTATTCTTTGTGTTTTTTTACGTGATATGAAAGTCAGTTCCTTTGGAGCAATGCCAGATCTCTGAGTTTGTCAAACACTTTTAGGACATCCTCATTTATTTTGAAGGGTGTGGTGAACTTCCCAGAAGATCTCAAAAAAAAAAGTAATAGTCTCTGACTTTAATTTTAGAAATAAGTTCTCAGGTACATATACCATCACTTTTGTGAAGTCAGACAGCACTAAGCTGCCAAGCTTTGGGGTCATCTTCTGGCTGTTTTCTGACTATAAACAGTAGTTGTGAAAGGGAGTTTTTGCCCCTAGTATTGTCTGTTAGAGTTTGTGGGAGCGGCACCACAGACAGAGACCCTGCCAAATGAGCTTTCATCTATTGAACAAAAATGTCTGGTCGGGCCGTTTCACCTCAACAGATGGAAGTTTGGTTCCTCATTTTGGTTCTCCTGTTGAACAGTGACTCCTTTGTGATCTGCTTGGAGCGTCTGTATATCATTTAAAGCTAAGAAAAGGGCTTGCCCTCATTGGTTGTCCAACCCTAGGCAACTGTTGTGATTTTTTTTTTGGTGAGTGAGAACAGCTCATCCCTGGCTAGGGTCTGGAGGGAGATCTGTTGAGATGTGAAAGAGGTAAAAGCGTTATCCAGAGTTGTTTTCTTCATCGTTGGCACACTCTTAAGAGTGCTGTATCACTTTGGCTTGTGAAGTCATTTTAATTTTCTTTTTTTTTTTCCTGTCTCAATGGACAGCACATGGCTTTTCCTAACAGGCTTGCCTGCCTCGGTGATGAGCTGACAGATTCACGGTGGTCTCCTCGACAGATGTTCTTTCTGGGGGGAACGTTCAGAAATCTTAAAATCAAGTTCAGTCCTAAATAAAAAGTCTAAGTCAGATTGATACGCATACAGGCAGCATATTTCTACCAATGGCTTCCATCATGTCAACGCTGTTTTTTTTTTCCTGGCAAAAGGTTAAAATGCAACTAAAATTCTGCTTTCGTGATTAATAAGTCACTACCGCAGTTGTGTCTGATGCTTCCTGTTTGCCCCATTTTAGTATTTCAGTTAAACTGGAAACATCTGAGAGCATTTAGGCACTTTTGATGGCACCAGTGTGAAATTGGTGGGAAGGGGGACAATCCCGTGTTGGTGGATTTGGGGAGCTCTAAGGATGTTGGCCCCCTCATAAGGGAAAGGAATGGGGATTTAGCATCTTCAGGGGGTAGGGTGAGCATTTAAAGGGATCACATGAAGAGGCTTCACAGGTACTTGGTGATGCTGACTGAAATGTTGAAAGCAGTAGCTGAGAATGGAAGGCCAGATGTAGGGCAAATTGTATAGGAGAACATTTCAGTTGAGCTGAGCAGGACGTCAAGGAATGGGCTCCTGGGCCGGCCTGTGGCTCACTTGGGAGAGTGTTGTGCTGATAACACCAAGGCCACAGGTTCGGATCCCTATATAGTGATGACCGGTTAGCTCACTTGGGAGAGCGTGGTGCTGACAACACCAAGTCAAGGGCTAAGATCCCCTTACCGGTCATCTTTTTTTAAAAAAAAAAAAAAAAAAAGGAATGGGCTCCTTAGTTCTGGGCCTGTCTTATTGCCCAAGTGACCATGCAGAAAACCTAATTGTTCCTCAGTGGCCTGTGTGTTTTTCGTTATATTCTAGTTTAAAGAGTCCTGTTCCCTTCTTACTATTTTATATCCTTTAATCCTTTTTTCTCACTGGTATAAATTCCTATGTGGCATCAAGAGTAACTTTATAGCCAGTCTGTATTTTTACACAATACTCATATGAAGAAAGGCAGGGATAAAGGTCAGAAAAGTGAGACCTATAAGGAGGAATAAAGTAGATGAGATTACTCAGGAAATCAGTGTCATGCCCAGAATTTAAACCCACTTTTCTTGACATCTAGTTCACTGCTTTTTTTACTAACTTGCTTGTGAAAGGATAAGGATTTTTCCCCCCAAACATGTCAGTTTTGAACATAACTAAACTAGGGTAGCAATTTTATTTATTTATTGTAATAATTAATTATTAATCGATATCACATTAATTATTAATTGATAGTGATTGTTCATAAAAGGCTAAAAGGTGAATAGCCTATTGTCTGGTCAGATCTGCTTATGCCCATTTTCCAGATGCAGAAACTAAGGCAGAGAGGTCAAGTGATTTGCCCAGCACAATAAAGCCAGTCTATGTTATCTCCACGTCAACTGTGGTGGTTTAGGGCCGGCCCGTGGCTCACTTGGACAAGTGTGGTGCTGATAACACCAAGGCCACGGGTTCGGATCCATATATGGGGATGGCTGGTTAGCTCACTTGGGAGAGCGTGGTGCTGACAACACCATGTCAAGGGTTAAGATCCCCTTACCGGTCATCTTTTAAAAAAAAACCAACTGTGGTTGTTTAGGCTGTCAGGTCAGACAGACCTGGGTCGGAGCCAGGTCTGCTGCTGTCTGCCTGTGTGTCTGTGTGCCCTTGGGCAAATCACTTCACTTCTCTAGGCATCTGGTGCCTCATCTGTAAATGGGATCAGAAATACAGTACTTCATGGGGCTGTTTTAAGTAAAAAATGAGAGAATAGATGTAAAGTACTGAGCTCAGTGCCTGGCACATTATAAGCTATAGAACACAGTGGCTGTAGTTGTTGTTGTTAGTAGTAGTAATAATAGTAGTAGTAGTAGTAATAGCAGTAGTAGTAGTTGCCAATTACTAAATTGTGACTAGAAGTGTTTTCTGTAAGGTGATGTCAGGACAGAGTCGTTTTTCTCAGTAGGACCTCCATGGGGACATTTTTCTGTCTAGAGGTTTAGCTGTCACGTTCTCCCTGTCTTACACTAAACACTGCCCTGACCATACTCCAGATGAGCCTACAAAGGCCCAGGCTCTGCCCTGTCAGAGTTGGCAATCCCGATCCTAAACCATGGCACCCTCAGGTCTTCCCAGGACTCTGAGCCAGAGGCAGAGCTGGGTCTGTCTAGGGGCTCCCTGGGTCCTGCAGGTAGGTAAGCAGGTCCCAGCCTGACCCCTGGAGCCGAGAAAAAGGAGAATGCTGTGTAGAATATAAGTCAACAAGGAGCAAGGACTTGTTCTTCTTTGGAGGACTAGGAGGGAAAGTTTTTTTTTGTGGGGTACAGTTCGCACCACCCCATGGCATCCCCAGCTCACCACCCTTTCTTTTTTATGTGTATATTTTTGTCACCTTATCTCCACCATCACATCTGGGGGCTCTGGATCTGCAGTCAGGGACTTGCAGATTTCCTTTTCAATCTCACAAGAAAAAACAAAACAAAACATTTTCATATTAGATTTTAAATCTTTTTTCCCCTTAATACAAAACAAAAATATAGGCTCCCACCTGGCTGACATTCCCTTTAAATAACATTTTATTTTCTCTTGGGGAAGCTGTCTTAATGACCAAAGAGTCATTTCTAAAGTGAAGCTAGTTTTTAGAAAAAATAGATCACCGGATGTCAAGCCTCATGTGGAGCTCGGCTCAGTTGAAAATGAAACCAGCAAGCCTGGAACGGTAGCTCTGTGCTTGACTTCAGGCTGGAGGTGAGAAGGCAGTGTGTCTGGACCCTGCTCAATAACTGCTTGGCCCCACAGACTGCATTTGATAGGTGCCTTAGTCATTTTCCAAGCAGCTTTGCTTAGGTGAGCAGTGCACTTTCTCTGGAAGGTGAGTCACCCATGCAGGGGTGTAGGTGACAGGCGATTTCTTCCCCAGCACAGTTGCAAAGGAAGTCCTGAACAGACCTTGTTGAGAAGCCCTCTGCCAAAGTTCACCCTCATCCCAGCCCAAGGCAGGGAGCAGGAAGTAAATGAGGAACTCTAGGGGCTCCTGGGGCTTGCTGACTGACAAGTAAGACCCCCTGGTGGGGGAAAATGTGGACAGGGCACAGAGAGCAGATCATCAGTGTCACTGTACTCTTGAGTCCAGCCACCTTGAGAGTGGAAAATGGCTCACTTCCAGTAACAGTCAGCAAAGAAGCAGGAGGGGAGCTTTGGCCCCAGGGAGCTGGGAAATCCCTTGGCAGAGAGATACAAACGGTACTTTGGTATGAAAGACATTTTGGGGAACCCTTATCCACCTGCCTGCCTTTTAGCCACCTGGGTTGGAGGCTCTGAAGAGCTCCAGTGATTGGAAAGGCTAATAAAACCCTGGATTTCAGGAAGCTTTGAGAATTCCAAGCCTGCCACCATCTCAGTTGTCTCGACTTCTAGGGCAGTGTTTGGACTCAGAAGCAGCAGGGGAGACCCCTGAACCATTTCTTTCTCCCAGTTTCTGGTTGCTGTGACTTCTGCTGATCCTTTTCCCACTAAAGCCAAGATCAGGTATCCATCAAGGCAGAGATTTTGTTCAGACTCTGCCCTAGACTAATGCGATCGGTGCTGAACTTGACTGCTGACGGTCAGGGACATCAATAAGCAATGTCCGGGATCCACCCACAAGGTGGGCTTGACTTTATTGAAGCTGTAGCAGAGGACTATTATTCCTGTGCAAGTCATCAATCTCCACTGCCTAGCAGTCACTCAGGCTGATGTGGCTAAATAACATTAGGCCTTAACCACTCTGTCAAGAAAGAGCTACTAGAATCACAGACTGGAACTGATCATTAACATTTGCACATAACCCCTATCTTGCAAAAGAGAAAATGGGGGCCTAAGAAAGCTGAGTGAGTTGCCTAACACTACACAGCTAGTTAATGGCAGAGCCTGAACTAAAACCCAATTGCTTTTCACTGTGCTCTGCTGCCACTGAACAAAGGAACTCCTGGAGCAAGAATTTTATTTTTTTTTAACTAGCTCATCCCTTTATTTCCCTACCCTGACCCCATCACTCTCAGCCTTTCTGCAAGCTCTGCCAGGCCTGGGAAGGGTGGAGCCAGCACAGCTGCTGCTCTGAGTCCAAGAAAAAGTAAACAGAAAGCTATTTATTTGACGCTCTCTTGTACCATGAGGTTCATGTAATCAAAAGGAGGCCAAAGTTGATAAGAAAATACAATTCTGGGCAAGGTTACCCGGAAGTCTCAAAGGTTGCCTGCACCTTTAGGGCACTTTCCTACCTTGCCAATCAGTATCTTACCCAGAGTGGGCATTTGGTAACTATTAATGATCGATCACGAGGGCTCAAAGCCATTGAGCACCAAGAAGCTTTTTTGTGTCTTTCTTCTGTGAAGAGGGGGCATGTTGGCAGTGGCATGCAGGTGGTCAGAAGAGCCAGAGTCATTGGGCATCATCCCAACTGGATCCGTCTGGCTCCTCTTGATGAGAGACTCTTCCTTGTGTGCTAAGCATGATGTCATATCTGGATGGTGGCCCCTGGAAGTGTAAAGAGCTATTGCAGTCGAGAACCACCACCCACCTTCTGCGGATGTTGACATTTCCTTTTACTCGGTTAGAGTTAGTTTTCTGGTCGATACTGGGGATAGTTGGGAGGCATGGGAAGAAAGGGGGTGCTTAGCCAGCCTCAAATGATGATGTGATTGCCAATTAAGATTACAAATGGAGTCCTTTGACTCCATTAACTGGATGAACTAGGCTCCTTGAGCCCATGCCCAGCAGTATCAGCTGGCAGATGCTGTGCTTTGAGAGGAAGGACTAGCTCTACAGAGATAAATGTAAAAGATAGAGATTCGTGTACCTCTTCCCATCTAGCATGTGTATGCAAATCTGAGCCCAGATGGATATTGTCCAGTTCAGAAGGGCCATCTTCTCAAGCAGTTAGAAATAGTTGGGTCTCTAGGCCACCATTTAGGAAAGGGAATGACAAGGATGGCTAAGTAGCCAGCTTACTGGGATGCAGTCAAACTACAGCCACCATGCTGTGACCCCTTCTGCAGGGGGCTGGCTCCGTCCTCTCCAGCTTGCCAGGTGATTGGCAATGTGGACACTCGTGTCACAGGCCAGCCAGGCTCTCAGAGCCTGCAGCATTCGTTTTTTCCCCAGGAGTGTGTCAGTGAACGTTTGCCAAGTGTGTCCAATGTGCCAGGTTCTGCTAGGGGCTAGAATATAAAAACGAATACAGCTGAGGCACTGCCCTCAAGGAGCTCACTGTGGCAGGGGAAAGAGGGACACGGAAGCAGACACATTACAGGCCAACCAGGTGCTGACTGTGGGAGTTGGAGGGGAGTGAGGAAGACACCACAGACCAGTGGTGCTCCTCTTCCAGCATGAACCGTGCTGTCACTGTATTAGTCTGTTTTGTGTTGCTTTTAACAAAATACCTGGATCTGGGTGATTTCTAAAGAAGACTAAATTTATTGCTTACAGTTTCTGAGGCTGGGAAGTCCAAAATCCATCTGGTGTTGGTGACAGCGACCCACGGGTCTCACATTGCAAGATGGTGGAAGCAGAGAGAGAGACAGACTCTCCTTTTCTTTTAAAGCCCTCAGAACCACGCCCTGGCCACAATTTTTAATCAGTTCACCATGACATGGGGCATGGTCCAACAATCCAATCACCTCTTCAAGGCTGCACCTTTCAATTACCATAGTAGGATTTCCCACCCTCTTAACAGTCACAGTGGGGCTAAGTTTCTAATACATAAAACTTGGGGGACACAATTCAAACTTCAGTGAATTTTGGGGAGACATAATTCAATCCACTACATTCTGCCCCTGGCCCCCCAAAACTCATATATTTTCACATGCAAGTATATTCATTTCAACCCCCAAGTCTTAACTTGTTTCAACTCAAAAGTCCATCGTTCAAAGTCCCATCTGTGAAATCAATATAAGTTATCTACTTCCAAGATACAATGGTGGGATTAAGATAGGGTACATATTCCCATTCCAAAAGGAAAAAATAGGCCAAAAGAAAGGTGTAACAGGTCCCAAACAAGTCTGAAACCCAGCAGGGCAGGCATTAAATCTTAAAGCTGGTGAATCATATACTTTGACTCCATGTTTGGTGTCCTCTGCACACTGGTGTGGGAGTTAGGTCCCCAAGTCCTCTTGGGCAACTCTGCTCCTATGGCTTTCCGGGTCTCAGGCCACACTACACCTCTCCCAGGCTGGTGTTCCACTCTCATAGCTCCACAGGTCTGGGGTCTCCATGGCAGTCCCACTCTCACGGCTCCACTAGACATGGTGCTGATGGGGTTTCTCTGCTGCAACTCTGACCCCATGTTTCCATTGGGCATTGCTCTAGTGAAGGCTGTCTGCGGTGACTCCTTCCCTGCGACAGATCTCTTGCTGGGCCCCCAGACTTTTCCATACATCCTTTGAAATCAGGGTGGAGGCTCCCAAGCCCTCCCAGCTCTGGCATTCTGGGAGTCTGCAGACTTAACACCATATGGACTCTGCTAAGGCTTCTGGCTTATATTTTCCAAAGCTGCACATCCAGCCACACCTGGGGCCAATTTAGCCATGGCTGGGGCAGCCAAAGCAGCTGGGGAGCTGGTGTGGGGAGAAGTATCCTAAGGTGGCCCTGGGCAGTGAGCCCGTGGAGGGCACCTCAGGCCTGTTCCCCAAGACCATTTTGTCTCCATAGGTTTTGGGGCCTGAAATGAAAGGGTTAGCCCCAGAGGCTTCTGTAATGCCTTCAGGGCCTTTTCCCGCTTCTCTTGATAATCCCTTTCCTTTATACTAATCTTCTCAGCACCCTTGGATTTTTCTTCTAAAAGTGCTCTCTGCTTCTCTACCACACGGCCAGGCTGCAAATTTTCCAAATCTATATGCTCTGCTTCCCTTTTAAATTCTGGCTTTATGTCGTGCCTTTGCCACCATAACTTAGAGCAGGCTGTTACAAGTAGCCATGCAGCTTCCTGAATGTTTTGCTGCTTAGAAATTTCTTCTGCCAAATACTCTGGTTCACAACTCTTAAGTTCCAATTTCCACAAAGTCCTAGGGCATGGACACAATGCAGCCAAGTTCCTTGCCAGTTCACAGCAAGGGTGAGCTTTGCCCTAATTTCCAATAAGTCCCTTCTCATTTACATCTGAGACCTTCTCAGAATGGCCTTTACTGTCCATATTTTTATCAGCATTCTGCTCACCACCATTTAACCAGTCTCTAAAAAGTTCCAAATCCTCCCTAGTTTTCTTGTCTTCTAAACTTTTACCAGCATCTTGGCCTTTTCTAGCCTGTCCCTCCAGATTCCTGCAGGCTCTCCTCAACACCCAGTTCCAAAGCTGTTTCCACATTTTCAAGCATTTGTTATAAGCAGCACCCCAACTCCTGGAACCGGTTTTCTGTATTAGTCCGTTTTGTGTTGCTTGTAACAAAATACCTGGATCTGAGTGATTTCTAAAGAAAACTAAATTTATTGCTAATAGTTTCTGAGGCTGGGAGGTCCAAAGTCCATCTGCTGGTGGCGACAGCAACCCAGGGGTCTCACATTGCAAGAGGGTGGAAACAGAGAGAGCAGAGACACAGACTCTCCTCTTCATTTAAGGCCCTCAGAACCACACTCCTGACCACCATTTTTAATCCATTCACTACTGCATGGTACTAAAATCTAATCACTTCTTCAAGGCTCTACCTTTCAATTGCCAAAATAGGGTTTCCTACACTCTTAACCATCACAGTGGGGGCTAAGTTTCTAATACATAAAATTTGGGGGACACAATTTAAGCTTCAGTGAGTTTTGGGGGTGACGTAATTCAATTCACTTCAGTCACTCACAGAGCTCCTCAAAGGAAGGAGCCCACCTCCCATTCTGCAGGTGTCTGGACGGGAACACCCTTGGCATTTCTCTCCTCCTGGAGCCTTGTACTGCTTGCCAGCTTGAAATAGGAGCTTGGTAGCCATCTGCAAACTTGAACACTCTGGGGGAAAGGAGTGCATTTTCAGAAGTGTAGGCACTGTCAGTAGAAATGTGTTCAAACACAGTTCAGTGCAGAAGTAGACAGTAGAAAAGATGTCACTAACTTCTCCTACCCTTCTAGGCTGGAATAGAATGGGCAGTGGCCACACTGGCAAATGCCATGTGCTTAGTGCCACTCAGACAGAATGATAAGCAGATGGCTCCTGGCCTGACCCATGACAGTGCTTCTTGGTAACGAGGTTCAGCCTTCCAAGGAAGCCTTTCAGGGTTACAACAGTGAAAGCTCTGTGAGGGCAAGGACCTCATCTGTCTTGGTCACCGTCATATTCCTGCTGGCTAGTACTGCACCTGGTACATGGTAGCCAGTGGTTAAGTATTTGTTGCTGAGTGAAATCTTGAATCCAGGCTCCTCCTGGTAGGCCCTGCTGGCCTGAGAGAGCATGAGATAGTCACAGGTTGTTTCATAGTTCAAACTTCTTTATCAAGGAATTGGTCTGAGATCCTCTGAGAATATTCCCTGTCATATCGCATGTCCCAAGCCCTTTCCTCCCTCCCTGGGGGGAGGGCAAGAATATGACCCCTGATTTTTTTTTTTTTAAAGGATGACCGGTAAGGGGATCTCAACCCTTGGCTTGGTGTTGTCAACACCACACTCAGCCAGTGAGCGAACCAGCCATCCCTATATAGGATCCGAACCCATGGCCTGGTGTTATCAGCACTGCACTCTCCTGAGTGAGCCGCGGGCCGGCCCTTATGACCCCTGATTATTAAGGGACATATCAGATGCACCCCTGCTGCTCATGTCCTCAAGTTGATCACTCGGGCCGGTTGTCAAAGTGCGTGTAGGGCAGCATCTGAAATTAGGCCAAGGTCATGGTCCCACTGCCAAAGGGCAGAGCTGGACTGTATGCTTCCTTCCATTTCCTCCCATGCATTGGAAGTCTGTGGAAAGCCAAGTTGTTTGGGTTTCTTGTTTATTCTGAAGTTCCTCAAACTAGTTCCTCAATTTCAGAACCAGTCACCAGTGACAATAATGAACTTGAAACCTCCTCCCTTATAGGGAGCCTGAGTCTGTCTCTCTTCATCTTCTAATACAGGTAGACCCTGATTGAAACCAGTCCCCCCTGTGAAAACCAGGTTTACAAACCCAAAAAGGAGTTGAGTGGTGAGATTGATCATAGCCCAGGGTACTGCTACTTGTTTAGAATTCAGTCTGAAAGGTTAGATAAGGAGAGTTGTTTTTCACAACCAAAACGCTTGTAGTGATGACTTCAGGCTTGGCAAGATCACAAAGTGCATTTTGACTCATCAAAGAAACTGTGTTTGGCACAATTTTAGCATTGAAGGCAGCTGATAGCACTGCAATCTTTGGAAATTGGTCACTGCTGAATGGTATACAGTGCAGACCCCACTTGATCACAAAATTCAGTAACACAAAATACCCTCACTTGCAGATTGCAGTAACACTTGAAATGTTTTTGTGTGCATACATAAAAAAATTCCTTGCTACTTATTGTATAAAATGAATTACACACCTGGCTATGTTTTTTTCCTCAATACTACTTCCTCTCCCTCATGTTCTCTACATTCTAATTCCATGTTGGTGCCGGCCCGTGGCTCACTTTGAAAAGTGTGGTGCTGATAACACCAAGGCCATGGGTTTTGATCCCTGTATAGGGATGGCTGGTTCGCTCAGTTGGGAGAGCGTGGTGCTGACAACACCAAGTCATGGGTTAAGATCCCCTTACCAGTCATCTTTTAAAAAAATTTTAAAAAAAAAATAATAATAATAATTCCATGTTGGTGTCTGTGGATCAGTTATGCCCCCTGTGGTATCTTTTCCACTTGCTCTTGGCTCTCCTCGTGCAAAAGATTTGAGTTGAATTGAAAATGTCCTTGTAACACTTTTATTTTAAAATTGATAAAATGCCCTATGTCTGGGGCCTGGGGACACAGTACTGATCACATTTATGAAGATAGTAGCTGATGCTCAAGGCTTTGTTATAAAAGATAGCCTCAAGAAGCCGGAGCCAGGCTTTATGAAATGAATGGCAAATTTGAATTTTTTCAAATTCATAGAAATGATCTTTGGGATGGGCCCAGCTATGCTGGGCATGGGTGGGCTAAGGAACACAGGTCTGCCACAAGTCCAGCCTAGAGTCTTTGTACCCATTGCTTTTTCCAGAACATAGGGGGAAAAAAAAACCCCTGCTTTTTCCAGAACATAGGCTTACTCTGCTCATGCTTCCTAATTAAGGTGCTCCCTCCTAGGTCAGTACTTGGGTTACTCACTCACAAACCTTTGGCTTGTGGCAGCTTCTGCATTTGAGTCCCTTTTTTTTTTCCTACTTTTTTCCAAGTCACACAATAAAGAGTCCCAATTTTTAAAGCTCAGATCATTTTGAAAGTGGATACAGTAGGCTGCCTGATTAGCTCAGTTGATAGAACATGGTGCTGACAACACCAAGGTCAAGGGTTCGAATCCCCATACCGGCCAGCCACCATAAACCAAAACCAAAACAAAAAAAGAAGAAAGTGGATAGAGTGTCATGATTATGAGTATGGGCTTTGACATAGAATTTCCTTGTACAAATCCTGCTGCTGCATTTCCCTGCAATGTGGCCTTGGGAAAATTACTTGACCTGCTATAAGTTTCTTCCTCCATATAAAGAGAATAATAGTAGTATCTTGCTCACAGAGTTGTGAGGATTCCAGAAACACTGCATACATTACCTAGTACATAGTATGCACTAATAGCTGCCATTATTATTAATTTGTATTATTATTGATAACCAGCTTGTGATCATGTATATACAAATAGCAGATTGTTGAAAACACCCAAAGATGACCACGGGACAACTAATTTCAACTCTAGCTGCCAAGGAATTGTGGGTCCTGGTTCCTCATGACCCAAGGAATTGTGGGTCATTCCTCACCATTTAGAGCTGAGGCACTGCCAGGGGTCACAGAAGCCGGATGGATGTGCAGAATACTCTTCAAAGAACATGCTCATGGGTTGTCCTTTTCTTGCTGACCACGCTGTCCCTCTGCTCTTGAGATTCTCCTCCTCCTCCTTTGACAGGGTCTGTCCAGACTTTTCGTCTGATACTAGGGCTGCTGGCTAGAATCTAGGGAGGGTGGGTCCCAGGTCTGCATAGACAGGGACTTTCAAACAACTTGCACTTCCATTCACCATAAGGACTCCCATCTTGTAACGGCTTCTGTCTCACTGGAGGTTCAGCTAACATTTATGGAGCCCCCACTGCATGCCAAGTACTGTAATGGGAAACTTAAACATTGTTTCTTGCATTTAATCATCCTAAAAAATCCTGTTATGTAGGTTTGAAAATCTGTATTTTACAGATAGTATACTTGAGTCTCAGATTAAGTGACCTGCCCATGGTCACACACCAGAGTGTTGAGAGACTAAGATTTGAACTCAGACCTTTTGACTCGAACATCATCCTGTTATGTAACTGGTCGGCCATCTCTCAGGATTAGAAAATGATGTGCTGAGGTGATGTGATGATCTTCTGATTTTAGGACATTTTGTGGTTCCTTTATCAATTATTTATCCATCTGCCCATCTTCTCCCATACTAGATTGTAAGCACCTTAAGGGCAAGGATAGTATCTTTCCAATAAATAAGGAATATAATGTTTGGGAACCACCCATCTGATCCTACCTACTTCCATGACACATAGAAACAGGAGAAAAGAGCACACTAACAAAAGGATCACACAGAAATTCCAATCCCAGGAATTTCCCACCTAGAATTACTTGCACTTCCAAGATACAAAGATGTGACTAAAGGTGGGTTTTTTGCAGTATTACTTATAAGTGAAAAATTGGAAACAAAGTCCATCCATAGAATAGGTGGAGAAATGATGGTACATCTATACCATGTTATCTTATGGAGCCATTAAAAGAATGAAACAAATCTACATATGCTGAAATGGAACAGTACTTACAATATATTGTTAAGTGAAAGATGTGGCTTGTATAATATTATGTGTGTATAATCCCATGTTTATTTAAAAAATAGTTCCAAGCTGTATGTTTGTATGCATAGTAATAGAGCTAGAAGGATTTACACCAAACTTGTGTTTCTTTTCGTTTGTTTTTTGTTCTTTTGTTTTTGTTTTTTATTTAATTTTTTATTGTAACATAGTTGAATGTACATATCTGTGGGTTGCAGAATTGAATATCAATATTCCTGAGCAATATGTGATGCTCAAATCAGAATAATTATTATATTCAATAATATACACTGTCATTGCTATTCGTGGCCCTTTCCCAATTCCTCCTTCCCCCTCCCTTCCCACTTCAGTTCTCCTTTTGAAAGTTCAATGTATTATTGTGAATGTTGTATCTTTCTTTTATTTACATGTTTATTATTTTAGCTCCCACTTATGAGTGAGAACATACAGTATTTCTCTTTCTGTGTTTCTTACGTTGTGGGGAAGAGGGAACAGTGCAGAAATTGCTTTTTTGCTCTATGTACTTTTGTATTGTTTAAATTTTTATAATGAACAAATACTTCTTTTGTATTTGAAAAAAATTTTTTTAGGGCAGAGTCAGAGATTATATAAAGAAAATAAGAGAGGCTAGCCAGAAAAACCTGCCTCCCTTGGATTTCCCGGACTGGGCCCAGCCTGCCCATTTCACCCCTTCACATAAGGAGCGGAGGAGGGGCCAGTGTTTTTCTCTCTGGTCCAGTTCTGCTACTCTTTCTGGGGCCACTCATTCCCAGGAGTGCCCCTTACACCCCACGCCAGTGCAGGCCTCCAACCACTGCACATATTTGTTGTTGGATGATAATAAATAAAGACCGGGGAGTGCTGGCCATCGGAGTTGACAGCCGTCTCTGAGCCCCTTCCTACTTAAGTCACAACTGATCAAACTTGCAGTTGCAAGAGAGAACAGGAAAGGGAGTGAAATAAAAACCAAAATGGGAGCAAGTTCACCCATTGCATGCCTCCTGCTTTCGTGGTCCATTTGCCAGAGCTAGTGACCAGCCCCAGAGGTTCTGGTGAGTTCTCTCACAGGTGTGCACAGCGTGGGGCAGGGGGAAGCAGCTTATCACGTGCTTATTAAGCCCCACTCACAAACGTGGACCAGGCGCCTCCCAAATTCTCTTCCCATACCAAAAGGTCCTTGTTTAGTTAGAGCTTATTTTCATTATAAAAGTGATACCCTACAGAGAACATCTGTGGAGGGAGATGCAAGAAGCTGGTAATGAGCACTGCCTTAGAGGAGTGGGGGAAGGATGGGAAGGACTTATGCTTTTCACTGTATATCCCTTTCTTTTTTTTTTAAAACCACTTAGAAACATTATCTATTAAAAAATGAAAACTAGGGGGCTGGCTGGTTACTCAGTTGGTTAGAGCACAGCCTTATAATACCAAGGTCGTGGGATGGGATCCCCATACTGGCCAGCTGCCAAAAAAATTGAAAAAAAAAAAAAGGAAAACTGAGAAAACTGATATATGCTCACTGAAAAAAAGGTGGCAAAATTAGAAGAGTATAATAAATATTAAAACATCCATAGGCCCACCACCAAGAGAATCATTGCTACATATCTGTACTAGGTGTCTGTGTTTTTATAAATGTTGGCATAATATACAGATACGTGTTATGTGGGATCATACTGTAGATATAATTCTGTACTTTTTCTAGTACCATTATATCCCAAAAGCATTTCTCCATATTGTTAAAAATTATTTATAAACATTTTTAATGGATGTGCCATGATTTATTTAATAATTATCCTTCTCCTGTAATTAGAATTTTTTAATTCCAGTGTTTTACTATTATAGAGGTACTCTGAACATCTTTGATTGTGCCTCTTTTTCTGTATTTCTATTTGCTCCATACCTAGATTGCAATTCTAGGAGTTGTGCATACAAAAAGCAGTTATCTTCTCTTGGTATAATGTTTATGGTCTCTCGAGTCCTTTTATCTACATTATTTCATTTGATGAGTAAAAGGGAGTGAGGGTGTGAGTAAGGGCCAGCGTGAGGGGAGGAGAGAGGAAACAAGGCACTGTGGGTGGTCAGAAAAGGAGGCCATCAGTGCAGTGAAGCTGCTGGGAGGGGTTTTGTGAAGGTAGAGGCCTGAGCTTCACCTCTGAAGGACCAGCAGCATGTGCAGGGTGGCCCACACAAGAAAGTGGCACACATGGAGACATACACATGGAGACATGTGGAGTTGAGTAGGTGGGGGTGTGGAGAGATCAGACTGGCCAGAGACAAACCCTGTGTTTAGGGAAACAGTGGTCAGGTAGATTATGGACCACAGAGTTGGGCCTGGTTCCATCAGCAGTTATCTTTGCGCTTGAGGTTGTCTTAAAGGCACGATGATTTAGGATTAGCTTGGCATCAGTGTGGGATGGATGGAGGTCAGGGAAAAGCTGGAAGTAGGTAAGACCTGTGCTAATGGAATAGATGTGAGCTAATTAAGATGCCTTAAACTTCTGAAGGGGCCTTGTAGACAGCAGTGTTTCTGTGTGCCTGGGATTAGCCAACATTGCCAGGCATGTGGTGGGGCTTAGAGGAGTCATAAGTTTTATTCCATACATTTTATTTACCCTGCAGTTTGACCTGTGGAATTGGCGGCGAGACTGAGTTTTTGTGGGCATGTTAGGTTTCTTTTTTATAACTGATCTATAAGAATTTAATGATTAATGTACCTTCACATTTCATATCCTCCTTAATGGGAAATGCTTATGCAGAAATCACTCTCCTGGGAATCAGGTTTCAAGCTGGCCAGTGAGCAGGTTTTGAGATTCCTCCTGCTGAGTTTCACTCAGAGTGCCCAAGTGCGGACCCCAGTGATGCCCCTTCTTCCTTCCTCAGACATCTGTCCCTAGATCCCAGTGATCATATGCCCCCTCCTTCTCTCCACCTGAGGGAAATAATTAATGAAGTCTTCCACAGGCCTGTAACTTGTGATACTGTTAGTCCAGGCCAGGGTGGGGGACTGTACCAATGGCAGGGTTTTCATCTAATGTCCAGCATTCCCTATCTGCCCTTACCCTGTAAGTTCCTCCAGTCTGGAACTCTGCCCCCAATTCAGAGGAATTCAGAATTATACCCCCTTCACTCTTCTGAGAATTTAAACCGTGAGAGTGTAAGAGGACCAAGCACATGTCCGTGATCTGGAACCTGAACTTCATCTCCAGCCTCCTCGCCTGCAGCTGCCCGACTTAAGCTTTACCCACCAGCAACTTCAAACTGTTGTGATTCCTACGTAGAGTCACCTCTGTGCCTTACCTTTTGCCGTCCCCTCTACCTGGAATAGCCTCTCTTTTTTCTTGGGCAATTGATGTTTATCCTTGAGACCCAGCCCAGGCATCACCTCCTTTAGGAAGCCTTTCCTGACACCCCCAGGCTGGGCTGGCTGTCCCTCTGTGTGTCCCTCTCTGTGTCCCTCCCTTGCATCTGCTGTGTGTGTCTCTGTCCTTGCACTCCTGTATCGTATTGTACTCTCCTGACTGCTTGTCTCTCTCCCCTAGTAGACTGTGAGTTCCTCAAAGGACTGCGTCTTCTTCCTCAGTGTCCTCCCAGCGCTCAGCGCAGGGCCCAGCACCCAGCAGACCCCATACATGCGCAAGGACTGCTGTGTTGTCACATCCTGCAGCACTCTGCACTTGGACAGGACACTCTGAAGCCAACACCTTACTCACCATAAAGCCTCAACCTGCCCTCAGTCACTGGATTCTGACGTTCTTTATCGGGTGCCTGTATATGATTGTTGTATCTTTTTGTCTTAAGTATTTTGTCTGATATTAATATTACATGGTTTTGGTTAGTATTGGTCCAGCATCTCTCTTTCTATCCCTTTATTTTCAACTTTTCTGTACAATTTTGTTTCTTTTAGTCAGGCTCTAGCTGAATCTTTTTTAATCCTATCTGATTTGTCTGTTTTTTAATCTATTTGTGTGTATTGTGATTAATAATATATTAATATTTTGGCTCATTTCTGCCACCTTATGTTTTCATTTTATATTTATTGTCCTTTTTGCTTCTTTTTTCCTCCTTTCCTTGCGTTCTGTTAGAATGACAAAGTTTTCTATTTTTCCTTCTTTACTCTTCTGGTTTGGAAACTCTGAATTGTATTTCTGTTCTTACAGTAGTTACTCTTACATTTAACATGTGTACTTAACTGTAACTTTTCTAATGAAATTTAGATATTTTCTTATGTAAGTTCTCCAAAAAGGCAAGGGTCTTATTACTCTTTACCCTATTGAGCAAGCCACTCCACTCTTCTTTCTTATTATTGTTGTCTAAAGTTTAATGTTTTTAAATGGTTTTAACTAATTTTTTAATATTTAATTGTTAATTAAATCGACTAACATATTGTATCAGTTCCTACCCACTGTTTCTGACATCTCATTTCTTTTCTCTGGCTTACTTTTCTGCTTTCCAAAGCACTTCCTTCAGTGGTTCTTTCAGTGAAGGTAGTGCCATCTTACCTAGAACTCTCGTTTGTGTATGTATGTATTGTGTGTGGATTTGTTCAGTTGTTTTAAGGAAATGAAATGACCTGTTAAAGCTAATCAAGTTAAAAATCATAACACCCCAGGAGGACGGACTGGTACAACTCAACTAGAAGTCTGACAGATTTGTTGCTGATGCAACCCTTGCTGACGAGACCCCTCATGTTTTGTTCTTGTATTTCCTACATGGGCTAAGAAATTATTACCAACAGTAGATAGGCAGACCCTGGGGGTAAAATATGGGTTATAATATCCATGTGAATAGTAATACTGCTCAGTTTCTGGATGTTTTGGGTACCTCTGCCAACAAATTGTTATTCTAGAAAGGAACTGGTGATCCTTGGGTCCCAGGGGAATGGGCCAGAAGTGTCCTGGATTGAGCCCTAGCCCCATGTTAGATATTCTAGTTGTATAAAATGCGCCTCATTTGTTCCTGCAGTTAACTTAAGTCTCTGAGCCTCAGTTTCTTTATCTATAAAATGGGAACAATATTACCAATCTTGCAAGGTTGCTGTGAGGTACATCGATAATACAGATAAAGCACCTAGCACAATGCCCAGCACACAAAAGACATTTATGAACGGAAGTGGTTATTACATTTCTTGGCACTTAGGAGACACTCACTGAACACTTGCTGAGTGGTGAATGCAGGAGTCTACCATGAAAGGTTTCATTGAGGAGCTAGGTCATAAAGGATAGGTGAGATTTGGGCAGACATTAATAAAGGAGGACAGAAAGAAGGCATTCCCTATGAGAGGAACTGTGAGTGAAGGAAGAGAATCAGAGGGTTGCGCATGCAGCCCTGCTCAGGCAAGTGAAAGCATCAGTCTGGCTGGAACAGAGGTTGGGGTGGGCAGTGGGGAGCTCTGGGAGGGCAGGCAGAGCAGAAAGGGGAGCCAGGGCTAAGCATATATGTGGATCTTTGGGTCCACCTGGCCAGAAGGCTGTTTTGCCAGGCCAGCTCACTCTGCCTGGCACTTGCCTTTGGTTCCCCTGCCTGCATAGACCTTCATTTCATTTTTGATAGGCAGAGTCTTGCCCAGTGTGGCCTGGTGGCCAGACAAGCTGAAAGCTTAAAAGAGGAAGCATCAGGATGAAATTGGTTTTCAACCAATACCTTATTAAGGAAGTTGAGTCATTCTACTTCTGCTATTTATCCCCTCTGGGCATTCAGAGAAGGACAAATTTTTACTTCCAGATGAAATAGTCATGACAGGGATTTGCCCTGGCCCCTCAGTGGACATTCTCAAGATGGATTTTTATTTTCAAGACAGATTTTTATTTTTATTTTCCTTTCATGTATGGAGAACTAAGGCTCCATAGTGTGGAATGTCTAAGGTAAGGCTCAAGATGCCTTGACTATATGGTGCTGAAACAGAGAAGTCCCACCATCTCAGGGATGGGTTTTAGAAGCCTGGTGACAGGCAAGGGGATGAACATTCATTTAGCATCTTCTATTGGCCAGGCAAATTGATCAGCATTTCATGTCCTCTCCTTCACTCAGTCCTCAAGTCAACTCTGAGGAAGCTAAGAGAAGAAACTTACAGCATTTAAGTGGCCTGTTCAAGGCTTATATGTGGGCTCAGGAGGCAGCAGCCCGGGTTCAACCCCAGTTTGTAACTGCGTAAACTTTTTGGCATGCTACTGAACTTCTCTAATCATATCTTCACATCTGAAAATGAGATTAATAGTGGCAGGTGTTTAATAAATATTGACAATTATTGTTTAGAATTGGAGTCATCCAGCCCTCAAACAGTCCTGACAAGTCAGTTACATTCTGGGAACTAGAAGGAACCTCAAAAAATTTCCTAGGCCACTGGTTTCCAAACTCTTGGAGACCTAGGATTCTACAGGGGTCCTTGGTAAGTGGAGGGAAGCTGAGTGTAAGGAACTCTCACCCACCTCCTTTAGTCAGAGCAGCTGTTTCTAGTGTGGGTTACATGCAGTTGCATGCTCCTAGCTCTTTTATATATCGGGGTTTGAGGTATGATTTCATTTGACAGAAATGGTCCTGCTGCTTTTTTTTTAAAAAGTTGCCAAGCTATAACCCATAACTTCTGGTTCCTGGTCTTGTGTTCTCACTGTACTGTACTTACTAAAACAGGGAACTGAAATAATGATACATTTTAGAAAGGTTACCATCTTTGAAGACCAACATTTAAAACATTACTTTTGTACCTTTCAGTGAATCAAAAATTCATTTAGCCTAAACGTCATTTCTGTCCCAGAATCCTAGGAACAGAAATTTTGCTGTCATAGAAAACATTGCTGTGATAGTGTTGGGCCCTCATTGTCCAATAGAACGTTCTGTAGTGATGGAAATGTTCTCTATCTGCACTGTTTAATATTGTAGCCAGTGTGGCAGAGAAACTGATCTTTAAATTTTATTTAATTACATGTAAATAGCCGTATGGTGCAAGCGGCTACCATTTTAGACATTGTGGCCATAGAGTATAGAGCAGGGGTCAGATGGTAGTCTCCGGTCCCTTAGCATCAGAATCACCTAGAGAACTTGTCAAAGTACAGATTCTGGGCCTAACACCCAGTGACTCTGATTCAGTAGGTTTTAAGAACTCATCTGGATATGCTAATTGCAGTCAGGTTGGAAACCACTGTATTAGAGAGCTCTATTTTGGAATGGAAGAAAAGAACCAGAACCAGGCATTTAGCCCTAGCACCAATCTTCTGGGAGGACTAAGAGCAACCTTCTGGGGAGTGGCAGATCCTTGGAGTATGTGGCGAAGCTATGGACCTCTTCCCTAGGAAAATACAAATTGCATATATTTTCTGGGGCTCACAGACCTCCCTGAAGCCATCCTTGGGCCAGATAAAGAACTCATACAGCTATGCCCAGGAGTTGATCTGGTACCATCCCAGTCATTCTTACCCCAAGACTTCTCCAGGGGACCATTGAGGCCCCACAGAAGAGAGAGCAGGCGTGTTTATCATCAGGCCTGAAAGGATGAGTTCCATTCCTTTCCTTTCCTCTTTTGTTTTCATGGCTTGTGGGTGAGCCAGTGGGTTTGACTGTTGCCCTGCTCACGTCCTCAGCTCTGATGCAGAGAGCAGCTGGACGGAGGCCCTGATCCTCCCTCCATGAGCATGCTGGGCTCCCCTCTCCTTGGAGGAGAGATTGAGGCCAAGGCTGCTGAGCTCAGAGCCTCCTTTGCAGTACCCTGATGACTCATCCAACAGTATTGGAGGCCTGAATGGAGCTGGGAGAGTGTGCAGGCCAAGTCTTGGATCAGGATTTTGACTTGCTGTTAGAGGCAGAGACCTAATTGACTCCCACTTGGTCTTCAGTCCCCACACACTGCAGGAGAGAGAAGGGGCCAAGCTGCAGGGCTGTGAGCTGGGTGAACAGCCAGCAGTCAAAGCCCAGGGCTGGGGAGGCCACCTGGCCGGCATCCCAGGCTTCATACAGAACCCTGGTTTTTGTAGACCAGAACCATGGAGAAGTGGGGAAGGAGAGCAGGAGCAAACATGTATGTATGTGTAGGAGGGCTGCTGTCATACCAGTGTCCCAAGAATAGCCTCTTGGACTTGGAGGCTGTTCGGTGAGAGTCTGAGTCATAGTCATGTGGCCCAGGAAAGCCAGCTGCAGGAGAAGCTTTACAGCTCCCAGGCCGTGATTTTGTGCCCCTGGGAGGTGAGGGTCAGCCTGTTTTCTCCATGCCCTTCACAGGTTCAGCTGCCATCTGCGGGGTCAGCTTCTCAACAGCCTTCTTGTTACTGTCTGCCTGCCAGATTGTCAGATGAGTCATCAGGGCACTGCAAAGGAGGCTCTGAGCTCGGCGGCCTCGGCCTCAGCCTCAGCCTCAGCCTCAACCTCTCCTCCAGGGAGAGGGGCGCCGGGTGTGCTCATAGAGAGAGGATCGGGGCCCCTGGCTGGCTGCCCAGCTGAGCGGATGGCTCCTGGGCTGCGGGAGTGCCCCACAGCTTTTCTGGAGGATCTCTAGCTCAGGGTGAGCTGTCTGGAACACTGGGCTGGGCCATGCCAGGCAGAGACAGGCTATGTGAGCCCGAGCACAGCTAGATCTGAATGGCTGGCTGTTCTCGGGGTAGCTACTGCCACCTGGCCCTGTTTTTCTCATTAATCAGATGGGATTCTGTCTTCCTGCTTGGTGCTCAGGATCTTCCTGTCTCTGAAGGTCATGGGAAAGTGCTCTTCGTCCTTTGAGTCCCTTGTTCAGCCAACATCAGTTGTCTCATCTGTGCCCCGCTGTGCTGTACACTGGGGGTGCCACCATGTGCCTTACCTCTGCCCTTAGGATCCTTCTGACCAGGAAGGACCATGGGTTTTCTCTCCTTGTGTTTGCCTGCAACCCAGGGGCTGGGGAGTGGGCAGCACGGACTAAAGAGCCCGGGGTCTGGGTCTGCCCCTGCCACACGTGGGCTGAGAGACGTTGGGCTAGTCTCCACTTAATTAGGCCTGAGATTCTCCAAATAAAAAGGAGCAGGTTAAAGTGACGTTGAGCTCCCTGTAAGCACACCTCTACTACTGTTAGGCTTGGAGAATTTAGTTTGCCCTTTAGATTTCATTTCCGCTGGAAAAGAGGCTGAGAAAGGTAACCTCTACTCTAGGCCTTATCAGTTCTTTTTCGGAGGTGGAGTGTGTTGGGGAAGCATGTGGTGGAATGAAACTATGATTGCAAGAAAAATAGCCTGCCTTGGAGGCCTTTCACCTAATCAGAAGTCAGAATCCCCCTAAGACTTCTTAAGATCATCAAGTGACTGTGAGGTTGCCCATTCGGCCTCCTTAGCAACTGGCCTCCAGAACCAAATCCAGGCATTCATGCTGGAAGCTGGAGCTGCTCTGAGTTCAAAGTTAGGAGGCTCCTGAAGGCAGAGATGCAGGGAACAAATTAATAGTGACCAGCAAACCCCACCCCCTTCCCAATCGAAAGGCCCAGCCTTTCGTAGCCATCGTGGGGAAAAGATGAGTGAGGCCGGTGCAGTAGGAGGACGCTTCCGCCTCGTGGTCCTCGCTTTCCCACTGTCTCCTTTCCTCTTTGGGCCTGACCGGGCAAAAGGCCAGAGGTACTGTAACTTTGGCTTCACGCGGTCTGCCTTTCTTTTTTTTTTTTTTTAAAGATGACCGGTAAGGGGATCCTAACCCTTGACTTGGTGTTGTCAGCACCATGCTCTCCCAAGTGAGCTAACCGGCCATCCCTATATAGGATCCGAACCCGTGGCCTTGTTGTTATCAGCACCGCACTCTACCGAGTGAGCCATGGGCCGGCCCCACGTGGTCTACCTTTCTGCCCAGAGAACAAACAGAAGTGATCCAGGCTTCATGGAGCTACAGCAGGGAAGACCAAAGCTGTTAGTAACACCTTTAAGACCAACCTACTATCAGAGAGCAATTATGAAAAAACTGTCTGCATTTGGTGACTTTTCAGGATTTGTTTAAAGCAAGTCACACCCCAGAGGGGCCCTGCCCTGTGAAAAAGTCCCAGTCTTTTAAAAGGTTTCCAAATGGTAACCATCTCAGATCGGTGCTGTTCTCTTTCATGACAATCTGGTCTATGTGCTGTTGGCCCAAATTGTTGGCAACAGTGGGCTGCTCTCCCTTGCAGCATCCTCAGCGATGCACAGGGCTGGGTGAGGCAGGACCCAGAGAGAAGTGAATTCTCGTGCTTTGTCCTATTTTTAGAGGTACAGGTTGGTGTTAGGGTCTCTGATGTGAATTCTACTACTAATGTCGCCTGAAAAAAAAATGATACAAGAAGTTTGCAGCCAGTGCGTTTGGACATTAGAGGAGAAAACGTGTGCCTTCTGGAGACTCACAAGCAGATGAGTCTTGGGAAAGAAGTCAAGTGCTGAGTACCATTTGCATGTTGAGTTTTAGACTTTATAATATGTATACATACACACATACTCTCTCGTATATGCATGTATCTACCTCCTGCCAGGGGACAAAACAAAACCTTGATTCTCTTCACTTGAAGAAAGCCCCTGTGGTCTGTGTAGACATGTACTTTAAGAAGGCAAGGCTGTGTGGGGTCAGTGAGGTGGTGGTGATCTTAAAGGATGGGATTCACCACGCTGTCCTGGGGATGCAAAGTTCGCCATAAAACAAACAACAGACAAAGATTTAGCCCTTAAAAAGGCAAGAAGGAACCAACCCAATATTTGCGCTACATTTGTGTCCCCGAGGGAATGGGCTGGAATCCTCCTGTTGGGCACAGTGCAGAAATCCGTTTATGTTGGGGCGCTGATAGCCTGGGGGCCTACACCACGTGGGACATGTGGAGATGTTGAGCGGTTGACTCCATTACCATTTGGGGTGTTTGGAGGATAAATATGTGTGGCCTAAAGAGGCAGAGACCCTTTTCTCCCTTTCTCCTCCAACCCGTGCCTCCTGTGCCCCCTGGTCTGGGACCCTGAGTGACCTGTTCTGTTTGGTTTCTGTTTGGTCTCTCTCAGGGTGAGCGTGAGCCTGGGAAATGGCAGTGATGGAAATGGCCTGCCCAGGCGCCCCTGGCTCAGCAGTCGGGCAGCAGAAGGAGCTCGCCAAAGCCAAGGAGAAGCCACCACCGATGGGGAAGAAGCAGAGCCCCGTTTACAAGCTGCAGGCAGTAGAGAAGAGCCCCGTGTTCTGCGGGAAGTGGGAGATCCTGAACGACGTGATCACCAAAGGCACAGCCAAGGAAGGCTCTGAGGGAGGGCCAGCCGCCATCTCCATCATCGCCCAGGCCGAATGTAAGGGCCGGGGGTGGTTGTGCGTGCAGGGGCAGGTGGCTGGGCACAGGGGAGGCCAGGCCCAGGGTCCACTTTGGCAGAGAGAGGTCAGGATGACCACTCTACAAGACTCTAACGAGACACAACTGGGGGTCCAGGCCCAGACTCAATGTGAAGTGGGAACTGTACAAGTGCCGGGATGGCACACAGATGGGAGTCGTGGCAAATGGAGGCTATGCCTGTCGTGACCAGAGCAGGAGAAGAGAGCTGGGAGGCAAGACTTCTTGGGGGCCCTTTGCAGGATTGTTAAGCAGGCCACTAACCTTCTCCTGTGACCTTGAGCAGCCTGAGCGTCTGGAGAGGCCCCAGACAGGAAAGGCCAGGTGTCCTGGAAAGCCCCGGCTGGTGCATGGAGGCCCTTCCCCACCTTTCACCTAGAGGTGCCCCACCCCATAGGACAAACACCCTGCTCTTGGGCTTGCTGGGCCAGTCCAGGGGCAGCAGGCAACCCCAGGGTGAGGCCTGGTCGTGCCCTTTATGCTTCTACTCAGTGGTGGTGGCCGTCCCCTGATAGAAGCTTCCAGGAGGTCCGGGTGGGGCCAGGGGTTCTCCTCTCTCTCCAGCAGCCACCCTCCAACCCAGAGGTTTGTTGGGGTGGAATCTGGAGAGCCAGACAGCTTGCCATGGCATTTCCCACATCTACATATCTTTCCTCTCGTCTCCCAATTCCTTCTGGTTGGTTTTTGAAGAGAGATAAGAGAATAAAAATGAAAGTGTAGTGAGTGACATAATAATGGCGATACACACACTTATGTGCACATACCTATATAAATATATAATAGATTATATTTATTGAGCTTTTTAGAATAGCCTCTATGTACTGTGCGCCAGGTGCCGTGTTGAGGGTTTGATATGGGTTATCTCACTTAAGCGCCACTTACTCCAAGTGAGTGAAGCGAAGTGGGCACCCGTATGCCCCCCATATTTTAGGTGTCCCTCTGCTCTTGCCCATTCAGCTGGGAGGGAGAGGGGACACAGCGAGTGAGGGCAGGGGGCACGGTCGGGAGGGTGAGAGGTGAATCCTCAGACAGAGGCGGTCTGGGAAGCGGGGGAAAGAGTGGCCCAAGAGGGGATCTCTGTAAAGAGTCTCTCTCCTGCGTGCTGAATTCCTGTCTTTCTCCTCTCCTTTCTGCTTATCCAACCCTTTCTCCTTTATTTAAAAGGTGAGAATAGCCAAGAGTTCAGCCCCACCTTCTCAGAACGAATTTTCATCGCTGGGTCGAAACAGTACAGGTAAGAAGGCGAGCTTGAGCGGGAAGGCAGGGAACTGGAACCGGCGTGACCCGCACCCCCAGCTGCCTGCCCAGGCTGCTCCCAGCTGACCCTGGCTCCCTCCTTCAGCACCTGTGGTTCAGCCCTGGAACCCGCCCAGGCTTTCCTGGCTGAGCCGCTCTCTCAGCCAAATAAGCTTTTCACGGCGTGTGGATGACCGCCTCTGGGTCACATCAACTTGACGTTTTATTTTTATTCTCCTCAGAGTCCTTGTTGCACCTCCTTGTTTCCCATCAACAGGGCGGGGGCTGGGAACAGGAGCTGCTTCCCGCTGGCGCGTGACCACGGGCCAGGCTCAGAGGGGCCGCTTTCACTGTCCTGCAGGGGAGAAACCCGCCCGTGTCTTTCCTCGTGCGAGACACACCGGGCAGGATGAGGGGAAGCAGGAGGCCCAGGCAGACTCAAGCCGTGCAAGGAAGCCAGGGTGGGGCCCAGTCTCCCCAGTCCCTCAAAGATGATTTTTGACAACTAAGAGTTGAACCTTAGAAACAATTCCCTCCTCTTCCAGGCAGACTTTTTAGCATTAAAATGTGAAAAAACACTAGTCATAAAAAGGTCGTGGGGAGGGCTGCTGCCCCGGACCAAGAGATGCTCAGTGTTTGGTCGAATTCCCTCAGCTGCCCCAGATGGCCCAAGGTTGGGTGTGTCTGGTGCACCCACTTCTGGCTGCCTGAGAGAAGCCTGCAGGTCTCCAGCAGTCCCCAGGGCTGAGTGAGTCCGCCTCCTTCGTGGGGCAGAAGATGAGGCTGGAGGAGGTGGCCGAGGCTGGAGGAGGTGGCCGAGGCTGCGGTCTGCTTCACAGCTGGTTTGCAGCAGCCCTTTCAGAAACTCTGCTGTTGCCATTTCCTTTAGTACCTGGCAGGGATGTGAGCCCAGCTAGAGCCACAGTGGTGGTGAGCTTCGAGCCATCAGAGAAGAGCAGTCTCCCCAATACCCAGCTCCTTACATCCTACAGCAACCAGATATCTCTAGGAACCAGTGGGGGTGGAGGCCTCCAACCACCACTGTCCCTCCTTCCTGAGGCAACAGAAACAAACTCTTGTCAGTCAGAATGAGAATGCTCATCGCGTGTGTAGCCCCCTCTGGGAGCTCTGCGGGGCAGCCCACTCGGAGAGCAGTGAGAGAACTGAGTCGGCCCCCTCCTCAGGAAGAGCCCCGCGTGCGCCCCAGCACCATAGTCAGAAGCACTTTTGTTGGCAGCTTGCCTGGGGGCCAGGCATTGAGGTGGGCTCTTCAAATGAACTATTTCATTTAAACCTTATCTCTACCCTGCATGGCAGAAAATACTATACCCATTTTATAAATGAGGAGACTGAGGTTCCTTGGGGTTTAGGAACTTTCCCACATTCACACAAGTAATAAGAAAGCTGGGATTTGACCTGGTCTGTATGGCTCCACATACGGTTATCTGAAGCATTCCATCTTCCTGCCTCCTGCTCAACAAGTGGATCTGTCCCTTTTTAACAGCCAGTCTGAGAGTCTCGATCAGATCCCCAACAATGTGGCCCATGCAACTGAAGGCAAGATGACCCGTGTGTGTTGGAAGGGAAAGCGTCGCAGCAAAGCCCGGAAGAAACGAAAGAAGAACCCGAAGTCCCTGGCTCAGGCAGGAGTGGCCTTGGCCAAACCCCTCCCCAGAACCCCTGAACAGGAGAGCTGTGCAGTCCCAGTGCAGGTAAGACCCACTGCCTGGACCCTTGGTTCATGGGGCCTGTGCCTGTGCCCTGGCCCTGTGTCCTAATATCTGTGTTTTCCCCCACAGGAGGATGAATCTCCACTAGGCACCCCGTATGCTAGAAATGCCCCTCAGTTCACCAAGCCTCTGAAGGAACCAGGCCTTGGCCAACTCTGTTTTAAGAAACTCGGCGAGGGCCTACGGCCAGCACTGCCTCGAGCAGAACTCCACAAACTGATCAGCCCCTTGCAATGTCTAAACCATGTGTGGAAACTCCACCACCCCCAGGATGTAGGCCCCCTGCCCCAGCCCGCCCACCCCTTCCCCTACAGCAGACTGCCCCATCCCTTCCCATTCCACCCTCTTCAGCCCTGGAAACCTCACCCCCTGGAGTCCTTCCTGGGCAAACTGTCCTGTGTAGATAGCCAGCAGCCTCTGCCTGGCCCACACCTGAGCAAACTGGCCTACGTAGATAGTCAGAAGCCCCTGCCCGGCCCCCACGTGGAGCCCAGCTGCCCTTCTCATGGTGCCTGTGAGAAGTTTTCTGTGGAGGAATACCTAGTGCACGCTCTACAAGGCAGCGTGAGCTCAGGCCAGGCCCACAGCCTGGCCAGCCTGGCCAAGACCTGGTCGGCAGGGGGCTCCAGGCCCCGAGAGCCCATCCCTGAAACAGAGGACAACGAGGGGGTCCTGCTTACCGAGGTAACTAATCCCAAAGATGCCATCCACATGCCTCCACCACCAACTCCAGGGTGGGGAACCACAGCTGGGAGCCAGGGCGGGGCCTGCTTGGAGGAGAGGCGTTGCTCACACCAGCCAGACCTGGGCAATGGGTTGCCACTTCATCGGTCACGCATGCACGTGGTGACAAGTCAAATAGCAGGAGAGTGCTCATCGTCGTGATAGCAGTCGTCCCCCACTCCCCTCCAGCCGCACTTCCACAGCCTCGTTAGCTGGTTCTGGTGTTAGCTCCTCTGCTTGGCTACCTCGTTATTGCTGAAGAAACAGAGAACTAAGCAGTAGCAACTCGAGCTGTTATTTCATGGCCCCCTGATATGAAACAGGAGGATTTACCCGTCTTCACTACCCCCTTCCTTCCCTTTTTCCTCTAGTTCTCTTCCTGGATAACCTTGTCATGTTAAGGGGTTTTACCAGACTTTAATTTCTGGGGCTTGTCTTGTCCACTTTATTTGTTTAGTGATCTGTTGGCAGCTGGCCAGTAAGGGGACTGAACTGCTTCATCCCCGTTAACACGGTCCCTTGACCCCCCTCTTCACTGTTCCTTTCTGCACCTTGTAGCTCCTGAGTTGTCTTTTCATTGCCAGAGGTGTTGGCAGTTCCGCTTCTGTCCCACAATCCCAAGTCTGGGAGAAGGGTCTCTACCACAAGGGTCAGGTGGCCTCCGGCAGCCCGGGAAGCTCTCCTTTGCCTTCACCTCATTGCTGTAAGACCCACTCTGGTCCTGCCCCTCCCAGAGCCCTGCTTGAGAGCTGGCGGTGTCTGAGGGCTCAGCCCCACAGCCCTGTCCGGGACCAGCAGCAGCGAGCCTTCCCCACTGTAGCCCTTCGTCCCTCCGCTGTCCTGGCCGCTGAAACCAGCTTCTCTCTCCCGCCAACCCCAGAAACTGAAGCCGGTGGATTATGAGTACCGAGAAGAAGTCCACTGGGCCACGCAGCAGCCCCGCCTGGGCAGAGGCTCCTTCGGAGAGGTGCACAGGATGGAGGACAAGCAGACCGGCTTCCAGTGTGCTGTCAAAAAGGTGTGCCCGTCATGGAAGTGTGCCAGGGCTCTGGGGGCTGAAGCGGGAGGCCAGGCAGGAGGCCTGTTGTATTCTCCCGTCTTCCTTTCAAGGACAGTCACAGAGTGGTCTGGGTCTGACTTGTTAACAGAGTTTGGCCGTTCCCTGGGTCAGTTGGAACTGGAAGGGAGCGCTGAGACCCATGTCCTGGCCCGGTCGCTGTCCTTGTGCGTGGATGTAAGGGGCAGGGTGAGAGTGAGCACACGGCCGTGGTGTCTGAGTACAGCCTGGCCCTCCGGCAGGTCAAGCCTGGGAGACTGGGGTCATCATGAAATTCATGCTGAGCTCAAACCCCTAAACCACATAGAGGGCCACCCCCACCTGGACCAGAAGGTAATAAGAGCAGGAGCCTCCACCTGTCACTTATCCCGTACCCTCTGGGTGTGCAGCAGATCTGCTTTGAGTTCAGGTTTTGCCTCCTGCTGGCCAGGTATACTACGGTCCTGTGGGATGGACATTGTAAGGAAACGAGATTTGGCAAGTAACTGGCCTAGTTGAAGAACCAGGATTCAAACCCAGGTTTGTCTGGCCCTAGAGTTCAGCTCTGAGCCATGCCTCGGGAAGCAGGGAAAGAAAAGGAAGACTCGTGGCCTAGGGTTTGGATCAGAGGCAGAGGCATGAATCACTTCTCCCATCCCTTCATCTCACCGATGTCAGAACTGGAGACCAGAGGGGGTAGTGTGACTTGCCCAAGGCTGTACCACTGCGCCTAGAGCTGAGGCCTCATCTTGTCAACCACACAGTCCAGGCCCAGGGTGAGACAACAGGTCCACAGATCTTGAGGGTATCAGTCCTACTCCTCTTCAGCACCTTTTCTCCTTCCCCCGACTCTCAGCTCACCTTGATTGGAAGCCACCTTGTCCTAGCCCAAACTCATAGCCTCAGAGCTAGCACGAGGGCCTCAGAGACATTTCTGTAGACCATTTTCTTGGCCTACTGGGTAGGGTGAAATAAGCTCAGAGATGGACCTTGTTTCAAGTGGCCTATGTGAGAGACACTCTGACCTCCAAAAGAAAAGGGACTAAGTAGCCAGAAAAGCCCAGCACACTCGGGCCCTATGCAGAGTGGACACTGCCACTGCTGTCACGGGTGCCTGTGGCTCTAAGGGGTGATGTGAATTAACCTGGCTTCCCTAGTTTGTACCAGGGTGTTGGATTTCTAGAGTTTGGGCTTTGGGGTAGTGGGATGAGAGGGGACTGTCTGTAGGATTACCCCAACCTTCAGACATACTGTGTCAAATAAGCAAGCTCCACTCTCACCACCCCCACTGACAGAAACACATGCTGAGCTCTTGCCAGCGTGGCTCATCGTCTCCCACTTGGATGCCAAGGCCACGTGCCTGACCTCCTCAGCTACAGTTCCCCTCCCCAGGATACCGGAGAAGGCTCAGCTGTCCCTCCTGAGAGCTGGTGGGAGGAGGGTGAGAGAGTGTGAAGTGTCCTAGACAGGCACCCAGTGCTGGGAGCTTAGTCACTGGGCTTCTCAGCTGTTCCCCTGCTGAGGTCCTCAGAGTCCCAGGCAACAAGGTAAACAACCCCAATATAGTGGGAGAGGACAAATACTTCACTTCTCACCCCCGAGGCAGTCGGAAAAGCTCCAAGCACAAAACGTGGACTTTCTAGCCCAGAGATGCTACCCAAGCCCACCAGAGCTGGCCGCTCTGAGAACCCCACCTCCTTCCCAGCCAGGAGCGGGCAGTGGGGACGGCTTGTTGGCCCACGCAGCTGGCCTCCCTTTCTCTCAAGGGGAGGGGTTAGGGCAGGCAGTGGTATGCTTTAGGATCATCAGCTGGAAGACCACATGAGAAAGTTTCCTGAATCAGGGGACAGGGACTGAGGAGGTGGGCCTGGGGTCAGAGGTCAGTCTGCACATAGGGTCAGAGCAAGTCAGTGCCCCTCCAGTGCTCCCTGGGGAGAATCCAGGGCATGTGGTATCACTTGGTGATGCCATCTCTGCCTTGTTCCCTCTTCTAGAACATCCTTAGCCTCAGATCAGATGCTGATTGACCGTGCATGGGTCCAGGGTTTAATGCAGGGTTTTTAATTCTTTTTTAAGGTTTTTGTTTGATCTTGCTGTTAATTGCAAACAAACACAGGCTCATTATAAAAGAATTCATATAACAAAAAAAGCCAGTCTCCCTGTTCCCAATTCCATTCTCAGAGGTAACCACCCTTTAACATATCCTTTTAGACTTTTTATGCGTATATAAACATGTGGTTGTTTTTTTTTTATAAAAGTGAGATCCCACTCTAGAGATGATTACCATGTTTCTTTCATGCAGTAGTTTCTCATGGACAGATTTGCTTGTTGATACATTTACCACTTGCTTGTGCTTTTTTTTTTTTTTTTTTTAAGATGATTGGTAAGGGGATCTTAACCCTTGGCTTGGTGTTGTCAGCACCACGCTCTCCCAAGTGAGCTAACCGACCATCCCTACACAGGGATCGGAACCTGTGGCCTTGGTGTTCTCAGCACCGCACTCTCCCGAGGGAGCCATGGGCCAGCCCCTCACTTGTGCTTTTTAACAGCCAACATGTAAGTTCTTATCCTAGTCAGTGAATGGATTCAGAGGATCCATAAATTCTTGGAACTTTATTCCAAAGTGTGTTTGTGTGTTGTGTGTATGGGCATGCACACATTTTTGATGGAGAAGGGTCCATGTCATTTATCAGATTCTCAGAGGTTTGTGACCCAAAAAAGGCTAAGAACCTTTTATTTTAGAACATCTGGCTCAAGGATGAGTTTTGGGAGCCTCCTTTTGGCTCTGCCACTGACCTGGGGCATTGTGGCCTTGGCCAAGTCGGATCAGCTGTCCCTGAGCACCTGCTCTATGCCAGATGCTGTGCCAGGGCTGGGGACAGAGATGTGGAATCCACAGTCCTTACCTGAAGGAACTCAAATTATAACAGGGGATAGACATTCACCTGGCAGGAAGAGAAGTGGCCACCGGCCCTGGACACCTTTCAAATGAAAATGGAGCAAGGAGCAAGGGGAGAACATCTCGGTGGTGATGAGGAAATAAGGGGGGGACCCTCCTCTTTGGTGAATATCTGTGTGCCCGGTACTGTCATATATAAACTTCCTCATAGTTTATAGTCCTGGAATCTTCAAAAGAACTTACAGAATTGGTATTATCCTCTTTTTTACTGATGGAATGAAACAGATAAAAATGCCAAAGAAAATAAGAGAGTTTCATGGAGGAAAAAGTGATCCCCAGGCAATTTAATGGAGAGAAGAGGCTTTTGGATTTGTGCCTGGCATATAAGTGACCATTGTATATTAGTTCTGTGAACATCCTCGTCACAGTCCAGCCCCTACCCTTTACAGACAGGGACACTGAAGTCCAGAGAGGAGAAAATGCCAGACGGGCGGCTGGCCTATCCGGGAAGGCTGGGGTGCTTGCTGCCACCTGGCTCCCTCGGGGCTGCCCTCTCAGCTGGCTTTCTCTGGCGGGCACAGACTTTTAAAGCACCTCGTGGTTGTTTGTTTGTCTTAGAGTGAAGTTTTTAGTTTTTGTTTGTTGGCCGCTGCTGGCCGGTATGGGGATCTGAACCCTTAACTTTGATGTTGCAAGGCAGTGCACTAACCAACTGAGCTAACCAGTGCACTCACCAGCCAGCCCAACACCTTGTGTTTTGAAGTGTCCCTCCCACCTGCTTTGGTCTGGGTGGTTGGAAATGTTTACTGGCATTGCTGGGACACTCTAGAGGACTTACACATTTCTTAAGGGTTCGCAACCCTTAATATGTCAACAATTTTTTCATAGCATTCCAAGCCAAAACAAATACCTAACTTCTGTTTATTAAGTAGTTAGGTCAAATAATAAGTCTTTATCCTAACAACTTAGCAACCATTTGAAAAGCAATACAAAAAGAAAAAAAAAAAAAGCAAAACACATAAATTGAAAGGAAAAATTTCCTTCCGTTCTTAAACAACCAGATTCCTCATTGGGCCCTGCAGAGCTTCTCAAACCTTGAAATCAGATTGGACACCACTGCCTTCATTCCTGTTTTACATTTTCCCCCTGAAGTACTTTTTATCAGAGCAACCTCCAAAACCCTAGCTTCATGAGGATATACCACCAAGAGAGAGAGGTAGTGCAGTCTCATGTTGAAACTGAATTGCCTCGAGCTGGTAGTTTGCGCTGTGTCCTGCAGATGGTGAACGTCACCATCTCCCTCAAATGTGCAATATCCTGTTCTGCCCTTCTGAGTTCTCTGCGGTGCCCCCAGGGTGCTTCAACTCATGGTTCAGGAGTAGTAAGGTTAAAGACCTTTGCTAATACAAGTCCTGTTGGTGAATTAGTTCCAACTCAGGTTCAGAGGCCTTTTAGAACTGGAAGCGCCAACAGTGAGTCAAAGTTCCTGTGAGTCGATTAACCAAACCAGATATTCTTTAAGTAACAAGAGGAGAAACATGTTCCACTTTTCCAAAAGTCCAAAAGTCCCACATCATCAGAGCTGCTGTTCACGTCAGCAAGTCTCCAAGCAAAACTGCAGGGTCCCTAATTGAACTCTTCCAGGCTGGTTCTGTTACCACTGGCGCCCCCTGGCGATGCCACTCAAGGCTTACCGGGGAACCAGCAGCAGCCAGGAAGGAGATGAGTCTCTACTAAGTCTAAGTGTTTAATAAGCTGCTCTTACCTGAGCTGGAGGGAGCATGTGGGGATCGACCACTTCCTGAGAGGACACTGGTTGCCAGGCATGGTGCTAGTTGTCATCCTTCCAAAATCCTCACTCTACCCAGGAGCAGACACCTCCATCCCCCCTGTATACTCATGGAAACACAGGGTTGACAGTAGTGTGTTGCCATTTTTTAAATGATCAGGCCAGGATCTAAGTCCAAGATGTTTGTATTCAAGCTCTATTTCTTCCCACCATGTCAAGCTGCTGGTCCCTGCAGAAAGCAGTGGACGATCCCAGACAGGCTAGTCCGTGGTGGGAAGGGCCTTGGCCAAACTCCTCCCCAGAAGCCTCTTTATGTGCCCAGGTGCTGGGGAAACAGCTGCAAACAGAATAAACATAAACACTACCCTGTCTGTATGGACATTTTAGTCCTCTGGGAAAGAGACAAGTTATAATGAGTTAAGAAAAATGCTGAGAGGGATACTGAGGATTCAGAGGCCCCCGAGAGAATCAGAATCTTGGTCCTTGACAGAGTCACATAAGTCAGAAACCCAGCTTCTGAGAGTAGACATTGATGTTGATAAACAAAAGGTCCCAAGTCCTAGAAATTGTCCAGACATTTGGGCTAGGGAAAAAATGTTCTGTGTTTGGCAGATTTGAGAATGGGCAGCATGCTGGATAAGGAATGTAGCTTTTGAGTGACTGTGTTTTCGCACATGGTCAGCACTACCGAACTTTAGTTAAATACAAGAAGTTGCCCCTGACACTAAGGGTACATGGTACAGTTTAGTCTCTGAGGGTCCACCAGATCCCTGCCTGGCCCCAGTGTCATCACTGGAAACATCAGCAGCCCCTGCCTGTGGAGCAGCAAGGGTCCTGACAGGATGCCAGGGAACCAGCCCCAGTCCCCTCACCATGACTGACAGCTGCCTCTGGGCCTTTCAGGTGCGGGTCGAAGTATTTCGGGCAGAGGAATTGATGGCGTGTGCGGGATTGACCTCACCCAGAATTGTCCCTTTGTATGGAGCTGTGAGGGAAGGTCCTTGGGTCAACATCTTCATGGAGCTTCTGGAAGGTAAGGAGCCAGGTCCCACCCACTCTCTCTCCACCCCTGAAATTCAGGGCCAAGGGTTTCCCCCTGAGTCTTGCCCAGGTTGACCTTGGTCTCCACTCAATCCATTTTTAACCTCTTGACCTTGTGGCATCTGCAGGAAAGGCCTGCGTTTCCATCACCTGCCCTTCACTCTTGCCCTTGGTTTGCTGGGAGGCCTGGGAAAGCCCCTTGTAAAGTCTGGCCATTGGTCTCCTAGGTGGCTCACTGGGCCAGCTCATAAAGCAGAAAGGCTGTCTGCCAGAGGACCGAGCCCTTTACTACCTGGGCCAGGCCCTGGAGGGGTTGGAATACCTCCATACGCGAAGGGTCCTACATGGAGATGTCAAAGGTGAGGCTCAACTACCCCACCCCCACCCCTGGCCCTGGTCCCCAGTGGGCTCTTCCCTCATGCCATACTGCCTGATTTCCTCCCAGATCTTCTGGGCCTGTCTGGTCATCTCCATTGGCAGTGTTTGAGTCAGGTGATAGGGCTGTGCCCGGTGGGAAGGAGAACGATGTTCTCCAAGCCCTCAGCCTGGCACTGTAGTTTCCAGTGGATGGTGTCCACAGAGAACTAAGATTGAGCTCCTACAGCCTGGTAACCACGGGGAGAGGGTGAAGGCAGGAGAGCAGAGTGGCACTATCCCCAGGGGTGAACACTGTCCCTGTCCCCACACCCTCAGAGATACTGCCTGCTGCCTGCCTCTAGCCTGAACCGATACCCTCCTTCCTTCTTCCATGACTAATGAAACTAATCAGAAGCAGCAGCTGCCACGTAGGGTCACTGGAGGTCCAGGCAAACTGAGCCAGGGTGGGCTGGGGCCCGACATGACTCACCTGTTCATCTTCCTCCTTGATGCTGGCCTGGCAGCTGACAATGTGCTCCTGTCCAGCGATGGGAGCCGTGCAGCCCTCTGCGACTTTGGCCATGCCATGTGTCTTCAACCTGATGGACTGGGGAAGTCCTTGCTCACAGGTAAGGCTCCCCCAGACTCTCCCTCCCCACAATGTTAGTAGCCAGTAGCCATTACTAAGCATTAGCCATGTGTCTTCCGTGCTTTCCATAACGAGAATAAGAGATGTGAGCACTTTACATCCATCAAGTGTACTTAAGCCAGTGGGGCTTACTATAAGGCTTTTGTTGTTATGTGTAAATGCAATAATGGATGTCAGGTGCTCGGTTCTGATGCTCCCATTAAGCAGGGAAGAGACAAGAAAGGCTGGGTGACTTGCCCTGGGTCCCAGGACTTCTGCCTTAGAGCCTCTGTACCTCCTCCCCTCTTGTCTGGCCTTTTCAGGGGAGCTGTGTGGCCAGCCTGTGACCCCAGCTCTTCTGCACCTCTGAGAGCATGGTTGGCTGGAAGCACAGAGGGCAGGCTGACCAAGGAGCCTGGGCTCTGTAGCTGGTGAAATGTCTACTTTTAACTTCTATTTTTCTGATTACTAAAATAATCCATGCCCATTGTAAAGTATTTGGCATATACAGAGTTAAGTGGTATAAAAGAAGAGAAAAAGAAGAATTCTCACCATTCCAGTCACCCAGAGAGATAATCACACTCATGAATATTTTAGATAATTCCTTCCACGTTTTTTTCCTGTACCTAGTTAAGGTCCTTATAACACAATTCGGGGCCCTGCTTTTCTCATTTACAGCATTAACCATAAAATTTCATTTTGGCCAAAGGAAAAACAGTCTTTTAGAAGTATATGATTGTAGAGGCTGGCCCGTGGCTCACTCGGGAGAGTGCAGTGCTGATAACACCAAGGCCACGGGTTCAGATCCCATATAGGGAGGGCTGGTTGATTCACTGGCTGAGCGTGGTGCTGACAACACCAAGTCAAGGGTTAAGATCCCCTTACCAGTCATCTTTTGGGAAAAAAAAAAAAAAAAAGTTTGTGATTGTGTGTTGCTAAAAGACTGTGTTGGTAATTCTGAAGGTGTAAATTGAACATGGACACCTGACTTCCACCTTAAAATAACTTTGGTGGTTTTCTTCCTATTACAAAAATACTATCTCTTCTAATATCTTTTGAAGTAGAGCTAAGCAAAAATTTTTAATACAAATCATCAGGAAAAAAACACAATTAACATCTGCTATCAATCCTTCCAGTCTTTTATACATATAAGTTTTCTATTATTGGTTTGTTTTTTCACTTGCTGATATTTCAGGAACATCATACCAGTAATTATTATTCTACAACCTAATTTTCAATGTCCAGGCCCCTCCCCATTTTAAAAAAGCACTTTAAAGGTTTGGTCCAGAGGGCAGAGCCCATGTTATGGGTGATCTGTTGCTTTGTACCAGTCCCCAGCTGAGTCCCTGTCTTAGCTCATCCCCAGCCACTTTGACTTGGAGGCTTTATTTCTTAAAGTACTTTAAGAGAGACAAATTCAAGGCAGCCCAGAAATTGGCTGGGGTGGTCTTTGCCTAGGCTCTTGCCATCAGAGTTCACAGGTGATTTTTCTTTCTCCCCCACACCTTCTCAGGGGACTACATCCCTGGCACAGAGACCCACATGGCTCCAGAGGTGGTGATGGGCAAGCCTTGTGATGCCAAGGTGGACGTCTGGAGCAGCTGCTGCATGATGCTGCACATGCTCAATGGCTGCCACCCTTGGACCCAGTTCTTCCGAGGGCCGCTCTGCCTCAAGGTCAGTGACAGCACTTGGGATGGTTGGGAGGGAAAGCTTAAGGCTGGAGGGGGCCTCCCGTTTTGGCTGCTGTTCAGTGGCAGATGGGAACAGGGGAGGCTCACATCATAAATGTGGGATCCTGACTAAGATACTTGCCACCAAATCTGAGGGTACAAGGGGAGATCATAGCTGAAGGGTCTCACTGAGTTTGCCACAGGTTAGTGCTCTTTCCTGTCCATACACTGAGACATCTTCACCTGCTTCCTGCCAGGCTGTTCCTGGAGATCATGGGCATCTTGCTGCCTGGCTCTGGCCTGTCCTACCTGGCTCCTTTTTTGCCTTTTCTAGGAAAAGTCCCAGCCCTTGATCTAGCCCAGACCTCTCCATTCCTTGTGACAGACCCCCGCACAGTGTAGGCGGGGGAGCAGGGGAATTGGCGGACAGCAGGAACAAAGCTGGGTGCTAGGCAGTGACAGGGGCAGGCCTTACATGCTGTCTTTCGGCCCTCAGATCGCCAGCGAGCCTCCGCCTGTGCGGGAGATCCCACCTTCCTGTGCCCTTCTCACAGCCCAGGCCATCCAGGAGGGGCTGAGGAAAGAGCCTGCGCACCGAGCGTCCGCAGCGGAGCTGTGGGGGAAGGTCAGCCGGGCGCTGCAGCAAGGTAAGAGCCCAGCAGGGGCGGAGAGCCTTGGCTGAGGGAGAGGGCAGGGCAGGTCATGGTCAAGAGCAAAGTACTTAACTGACCTCTCTGAACCTTTGTTAACCCATCTGGAGTATGGGGATGATGCCAGCCTCTGAGCTGTTCGGAAGATTGAGGTGATGTGAGTACGGGTGTTTGGTGCCATGCCTTGACGTGCAGGCAGTGCTCATGACACGAGAAAGAGGGGCCACCGCATGCAAAGGGAGCTCAAACTCTCTAGGAATCAGAGAGTGCAAAAGAAAGCTGGGTACCACTTGACAGCCATTTGACTGGGAAAAATCAGAAGGTTGGTAGTGCCAAGTGTTGGTGGGCATGTGGGGCAGGAGGACCCTTAGGCTCTGCTGGAGGGCACCTGGCAGCACTCAGGCAGCTCTCTGCAGACCTCTGCACCTGAATGCATTGCCAAAGGAATTCCCACCAGATCTATAAGGGGATACGTCTGAGGACGTGCACTACAGCAACACTTGTGGGAGGGGAGTTGAGCACAGTCTGGGGTCCCTCACTGAGGAAGTGGAGCAGTAAAAGGTGGGGGTGCCCCGTGGAGCACTAAGCAGCAGTTCCAGCAACTCGATGTTCCCAGAGCAACACAGGTGGACCTTAAAGCCACAGGCTGAGGTAATGAGGAACCAACAGAATGAGACCTAGAACATAATGCCTTTTTTGTAAAAATCGATCAATAAAAACAACACACATTGTGCAAGAACATGATCAAATCAAAAGTGACACATTAAACATAATAAAATGTTTCCTGCGGGGTGGGCAGGGAAAAGGCAGCAGTTAGAGGAAAGGAAAGGGAATAAGTAGGGCTGGCCGGTTAGCTCAGTTGGTTAGAGCATAGCGTCATAACACCAAGGTCAAGGGTTCAAGTTCCCATACTGGCCAGACGCCAAAAAAAAACGGGGATTAATAAAACAGGAATGAGAAACCTTGCATAACCCCTCACCAAAAATAGATGGTAGTTATAATGAATTTCCAGGATGGCCCCAGAGCTGAACTGCCTCCCATACCACAGAAATGGTGCCCTTAGGAAGCGCTAACTGCGGGTAGGGGTCGGGGAGGCCAGTCTGCTGGACAACTCTGAGTTGGTCTCGTCCCGGAGTTGTTCTTAAATCTTCTCCCCACTGTTAACAAAGTTTTTCTCTGGAGCTGATTCTGAATTTGCTACTGATACCTAAAAGGAAAATGGAATAAAAGACAGAAACACAGTCCTATTCCTGTTAAATAGGGCCATCATACTGAAGAGGCCTCCTCCGAGACCACCACACTGCCCTCCTAAATCATCTGCCATCGGGGGCCCCAGCAAAGTCCTGCCCCTGCTCCCCGCCGGCCACCTCTAGGCGGGAGAGGCCGTCCCCACCTGGTCTGGCACCTGTGTGCCGGCATGTTTCCACCTCACCACGTGTGCTCTCTGTTTTGTAGTGGGAGGTCTGCAGAGCCCTTGGAGGGGCGAATATAAGGAACCAAGATGTGCACTGCCAAACCAAGCCAACTATCACCAGACCCCCCACGCCCAGCCGAAGGAGCACTTACCAGGGGCTCCAGGGCCCCTGCCAGCTGAGGACACAACAGGCGGGACCTGTAAGCCTCAGCCGCCTCTACCACCAGAACCCCCAGAGCCGAACAAGTCTCCAACCCTGCACTTGAGCAAGGAGGAGTCTGGGACATGGGAACCCTTGCCTCTGTCCTCCTTGGACCCGGCCCCTGCCAAAACCCCCAGCTCACCAGAGCGGAAAGCGACCTTCCCCGAGCAGGAGCTGCAGCAGCTGGAAATCGGTGTGTGCAGCCAGCCACGCAGCCGCACAGCCCTGGGGCCTCCGGGTCCCGGTGCACGGGCCCTGGGCTTCCCGCCGAGGCCGTGTGTCTCCGCTGTCTGTCTGGCGTGGGTTTTCTTTCAGCTCCTGTCCCAGCGGGTCTCTCACAGCCACCTTCCGCTTTTCCCTGCAGAATTATTTCTGAACAGCCTGTCGCAGCCATTTTCTCTGGAGGAGCAGGAGCAAATTCTCTCATGCCTCAGCGTCGACAGCCTCTCCCTGTCAGATGAGAGTGAGAAGGTGAGTGGGCTGTGGGCCTGGAGCCCTGGTGAATGGGCTGTGTGCAAGGAGTGGCAGGAGAGTGGGTGACCGGGTCACCCCTTCCTTCTGGGAGGGTCCTCACTGGGGCAGGGGGTCATGGTTTTTCAGAGTGAGACATCATCTTCAACAGTCCTGGGAATTAGGGAATGAGTCTGGCTACCAGGGACAGAGGGGAGGTAGCCTTTGCTCCCCCCATAGTACCATTTACCCTCCTCCAGCCTAGGACACGAGCAGCTCTTCACTGCAGGGAAGGGCCCAGGAACCCCTGTCCCAAATGAAACCAAGGCCAGAGATGGTTCCCTGAGCCCAGGGGACTGAGTCTTGGCCACTCTTGTTGTTTCAGAACCCATCAAAGGCCTCTCAGAGCTCACGAGACACCCTGAGTTCTGGCGTACACTCGTGGAGCAGCCAGGCAGAGGCTCGAAGCTCCAGCTGGAACATGGTGCTGGTCCGGGGGCGGCCCACCGACACCCCAAGCTATTTCAATGGTACTGTCAACTCACCTGCTCAGCAGCCTCATGGCAGCCAATCTGCCTGGGACTGAGGGTTCATGGTCCTTTTCCCTGGCATAGTGGGGAAGGGAGAGGAAGGCACCTGGTGCCTAAAATGTGAGGTCCCTGGCTAGTAAGTTAGGTTTAGAGCAAAGGCCGTGATCGCCCACGGGCCTTTCCTGATGGGACAGTAAAGGACCATTGTCCCCTCATTGGCTGCTGGTGGAGTCCCAGAAGGCCCCCTAGCTGGGGGAGGAGAGCAGCCTCTCCTGGCCTGGAGTCAAGAAACTGAGCAATTAATGCCTTCTGAAGGGAAAAGGAAGGAACAGGACCCATGAGCATTTTAATCAAGAACTCGGCAACAAGTTTGTTGGACCCTCCTCTGGGATTTGAGGTTAGAAGATAGAAAGACAACATGTGATTTTTCAGTTTTCAAGCTTGGTTACATAGGTTATGTTGTGATTTTGCTAGAACAAGGGCTTCATCAGCTCACAGTTCCCTGGCTCTCTCCCAGGCTGGTGTGACTTGCAGCATCAGATCCCATGGCCTGGCCAAAGGCTGCTTCAATTCAGGGAACAATCCAAGTTGCCTACAATCTAATTTTAAAATTTCTGTATTCAGTTCCTTTTTGAACTGAAAGTTGGAATCCTGCTTCCCAATAGGAGCCAAGCTCAGCTCTTAATTATGTGCAGGCCAAATTCCGGGTGTTGGTGGCCAGGAAAAGTTAGCAGGTGTATAATATTGGGGCCACTCCAGCCTAAATTTTATCCCTGCCACTTCATCACAGCCAGACCTGTTCCACTCTACACAGGGTAGAGTGACTTTAACAAGAAGTTTCCCCCAGCTGCCCTCCTGACTACCATCTTGCCTGCTTCCTTCTAGGTGTGAAGGTCCAAATACAGTCTCTCAATGGCGAACACCTGCACATCCGGGAGTTCCACCGGGTCAAAGTGGGAGACATTGCAACCGGCATCAGCAGCCAGGTAAGCGGGTAAGGTACACACTTAGGGGCAGAGTCCCAGAAGCTAGTGCACCTGGCCCTGCCCTCCAGGAGGAAGGTTTTCGAATAAGTAGAAATGGCACACTAGAGAATAGTTGGACATGGTCTCAGATGTCCCCAGAGTCCCAGAGCAAGAGTGGCAGTGGTGACTGAGAGGTCTTCAAGACCCACTTGGTCCAGGTGGGATCTTCCGAGTCTTCCAGAATGAAAGACAGTGCCCTCGAAGCTGCCTGTTTGGCTGGAGGGAGATGTCTCCCAGCACAGTAGGGGCCATCAGCTTTACACTCCTAGGTGGCTTCTGAGTCCCTTGTCTCAGCACACTGGTTTGCTCCGCCCCTAGATCCCGGCTGCAGCCTTCAGCCTGGTGACCAAAGATGGACAGCCTGTTCGCTATGACATGGAGGTGCCAGACTCGGGGATTGACCTGCAGTGCACCCTAGCCCCTGATGGCAGCTTTGCCTGGAGCTGGAGGGTCAAGCATGGCCGGCTGGAGAACCGGCCCTAGCCCCGCCTTCTACTGCTGGCTCTACTCTGCCAGAAGCAGCCTTCCTTCTTGGTGCTCCATGCCACCCGGAGACCCAGGCTTAGCCTGCTCCCAGGGGTTGGCAGCCACAACATGGCAGCAAGCAAAACACCTGCCAGGGTTTCCCACCTGAGTCCTGCCTGACCCGCCAAGAGAATACTTTGCCAACATGAGGAGATGAGGAAGAAGACAGGAGGACCCTTCCTTGGGAAACGAACAGGTGCCTCTCTGCCTGCTCCACACAAGTTGGCCTGACCCATTCAGATCAGTGACCACTTGCTGGCAGTCAGGGGAGAGCAGCTTCCAGCCCGGGTCAGGAGGGGTGAGGCCCCTCAGCCCCCAGGTAGGGTGAGGGTGTCAGGTGTCCAAGGGCCCAGATCCAGGTCTTGTACAGGACCAGGGCAGCAGGTTTGCCTGCCTTGGGTTAATGGGGGTCTCTGACCCCTCGTCTGGCCTTCCCTGGCCATCTAAGCCCCTTTCGGATGTAGGAGGATGGAATGCCTGACACTGGGAAGTCTTCTGTGTCAGATTGTTGCCACACTGGTCCTGAGTTGAACTCCAGTTCAGCCAAGGACCAAAGGTGTTGAAGTGAAGTGATTCTCAGTGCCCAGCACGTGCTCCTTGCTGGCTGGCCACTCTTCCCCAGAGTGTCACTGCCTCTGACTAGCTGGCACTCAGTTCCCTCATCTGTTAAAGAGAAGGGTGACATGAGGCCCACCTGACAGGAATTGTGGGAGGATGCAGCATAACAGAGACTGAAGAAAGCGGGGGATGTAGGCACTCCTGTTCCCCGGGAGCGCAGCTCAGCATCACGCCGACCCTGCCCCGCCCCATCCCATGTCGCAGGGCACTGCCGACTACACTTTGCACTCTGATGACCTCAAAGCACTTTCACAGCTGCCATCCAGGAGGGTGGGACAAGCAGGCCAGGAGATTGGTGAAGAGACTCAGTCTTGACCTGTCCACCTGCATGCGATCCGTCAACCATGTCAGATTTCAAGATGAGCACCCCCTTCCCCGTTGCCCGGCCCAGCCTCTTCTCTCGGGGAGCTGCTCAGGACTCATGTAGCATTAAATCAACTGTGAATCGTTGGGAGGGAGGGGCCTGCTGGCCTCAACCTCCTAGGGCCTGGGGGCACTGAGACCCCTCTTTGGGAGAAGCTTGTCCCCACATCTTGCCAAGGTGGCCTCTGTCCAGCTATTCACATCGAGCCAGACTGCTCCCATGGAGAGACCCTGCCCCAGCACATGAAGAACTGCAGCCATGGTACTGCAGAGTTCAGGTTGTAGTGAACTCTGTAAGCAATAAAGTTTTGAGTGATGACAAATGCTTCTAGGCCATGGGTGTCCCCACTCTTGCTGTCTGCTCACTGACCCCCACAACCCTAAGGGCTGCCTTCCTTTGCCTTCTTGGTGGGGTCTTTTCAAGTCTCCCCCTTGTTCAGGGCAAGGGCTGCTTTCTATCCTTGAATGGGGCTCCTTTTCACACCACTCCTCCCAGTGGGTACCTCCAGTCCCACCTTTGGGCTGTCCATTCAGACCGGCTAGGAAAGATGCCCTGCTTGGTGGCAGCAAGGCAGTTCCTGGCCAAACACTGCCAGGCTGAGGAGAACCGAGGGAGGACACCAAGGTCTGCACACTTTGTGCCTTTGCCTAGGTCAGGCAGCCCAGTACCACCAGAAGGGAGATAAGAGATCGGGTGCTGGGCGTGATCCAGGAACGGACGGGGTGCATACCGCATGCCCTCCACCCACCCCTCCTGTCTCTGAGGCCCAGCTTCCAGGGAACTGAACTAGTTGGACTCCCATCCCTTCCAGCTGCCTCCTGAGCGCCCCCGTGGGGTCAGGGATGACTCCAAGAGTGAGTTCCTTGGTCATGGGGGGAAAGGGGGAAGCTCCTGTCTGAGGATGGATGGGAGGGGAACACAGGGTCCCTTGTCTAATCTGGCTCTACACCCCAAAGCTGTGTACAAGTGTGCACGCTCATGGGCACACCTATGGCTTGGGTTGATTCAGGCGGTTCCTGGAGGGGTCCTGGGCCCACGGAAGGGGCAGCAGCCTTGTGCCCGGTGTGCCCAGAGCAGGTGCATAGCCCAGCCCCGCAGACCCCTGCCTTACCCGGGGCTGCCCTCCCCACCGCTCAGAGAGGGCTTCCAGCTGCGGGGGTGAGGCGGGGATAACCAAAGAACGCTCCCTCGGCCGCCAAGGCCCATGTGCTGGCAATCCCGAGAGCGGTTCCCTGCCTACGGGGTCGTGGCGGGGATGTCACAGAGGCGGCGACATCACAGGCGCAGGCGCCCCCGGCATCTCCCGTGCCCCCCACCCCACCTCCCAAAGAGCACACTGGAGGCAGAGGGGCAGCAGCCGTCAGCCCGCTCCCGGCCTCCTCGACAGAGCTTCGGACAGCATGGGAGTGACAGGTGGGAGCGGGCGGGCGCGCGTGCGGCCGAGGAGGGTGGGCGGCGCCAAGGGACGCGGAGGGGCTGCGGGGCGGAGAAAGTGAAAGTGAGGGGCGGGGCGCGGAGCGGGCGGCAAGCGATCGGCCCGGCGCCTGCCCTTGCTCCCGACCCTCTCCAAACCCTTCCCCGCGCCCCTAACCGCTCCCACCTCAGCCCCTGAGCCGTGCAGAAACGTGTATGCGCACGGGCACACGGGCAGACTCACCGGCTTCTTGGAGGAGGGGTTCTGGGCAGGAGCAATGGCCTTGTGCCCAGGAAACGACTCATGAACTATCCCAAACTGCAGGTAATCCAAAAAATCACATCCAATTGTCCCCAGTTGATGCTTGGAGCTTTGCAGGGGGGAGCAGTCTTCTTTCAACAAATGTTTATTGAGCACCTCCTCAGTGCCTTCTACTCTTCTCTGCACCAGGGAGCACAGATGTTTGCCCCTAGGTGCCCTGGGTGTCCTTTTCCCATATAGGGGCTTAGATCCCTACTGAAATGGGGCTTTCTTCTTGGGACTGTCTCTCTCAAGAGGACATGGTCCAGCATTAAAAATGTGCCAAGAATCAACAACCAGAGAGCAGCTTTGGTTGGACAGCTAGGTTTGCCACAGAGAAGATGGCAGTGGAGATCTGAGTTGGGCTTTCAGGCTTGAATAAGATTCCAGGTATAAGAACTAGCATGTGCAAAGGCACTAAGGCACAAAAGGGCCTGCCATGCTTTGGGGTGCCTTGAGCTTGGGACATCCAGGGAGCTGGATGCCAAGAGATGAAAAAAGAAGGCAGAGGTCAAACCATGCAGGATCTTTCAGGCCACGCCAGAGTCTGGGTGTGACCAGAGGCAGGTGTGATGTAGCAGGCTCACTCTGGGGTCTGAGAAGCCCAGGTTGGAGGGGAACATGACTGCAGTGGCCCACCTGGGGCCTAAAGAGGTTTAAGACAGAACAGTGATTAGCATCACAGAGTTTGGAGCCAGCCAGGCCTGCATTCAGGTCGTGTGCCGCTCTTAATAACTGTGTGACCCTGTGCACCCTTCCTCATCTGTGAGAGGAGAGCCATGGCCACTTGTGCATAGGGCAGCTGTGAAGTCTGAATGTGTGCAAAGAACTCAGCACTGAGCGGCAGCAGGTAGTAAGTCTGTCGACTTGTACTGGAGAGGAGAGAGGCAGTGGGGTAGAAGAGGGATGCGTACAAGGTCAGCAGCAGAGGTAGGAAGGTCAAGAACTGCGGAAGTGAGGAGAGTCACAGATGACCCAGGTTTCTAATTTGGGTGATAGGATGAAGGATGGATCAGGGCAAGGGGAGAGGGGGGATATCAAGAGATTAGAGACTGCTGGGCCGGCCCGTGGCTCACTCGGGAGAGTGCGGTGTTGAGAATACCAAGGCCCCGGGTTTGGATCCCATATAGGGATGGCCGGTTTGCTCACTGGCTGAGCGTGGTGCTAACAACACCAAGTCAAGGGTTAAGATCCCCTTACTGGTCATCTATTTAAAAAAAAAAGAGAGAGAGAGAGAGATTAGAGACTGTAAAGGAAGATGGGAGTCAGACACGCAGAACTGTGTGGGCCACACTAGAGTATAGATACATGGGATGTGAACTTGAGGGAAGAAATGGAGGCTAAACTGCAGAGTTTGGCAAGGCGAGAGGGATAAGGAATTCAATTCTTTGCAGAGACATTTGCTGAGCGTCTACCTTCTGCCAGACTCTCTGTGCAGGAGATCAGAGATTCCAAGTGGGCAACCCACACATTCTTCCTGGGGTCTTATTGACAATCAGCAAGAGACTGTGCTTCAATACAGGTCTGGAGGGGAGGGCAGGGTGGCTGTAGGAGCAGCCCCTCACCCAGAACAATGGGGTAGGGTCCAGAAGGTCTCCAGGAATCAGTGAACCCTGCAGGAGACAAGGGGCTTTCCAGAGAGAGGAGAAAGGATGCTCCTACAAGGGATGCAGAGTATTTTAAACAATGTGAATCTGAGGTCCCTTTCTGGGAAAATGCAATCAGCGAGTGGAGTTGGGTCTAGAGCTCAGGAGAAAGGAGAATGAGAAATAGAGATTTGAGAATCTCCTATGGTTGCATCCAAAAGGCTTGAAAGCAACATGAGGCAGGGACTGTGTTTGTTTATCGCTGTACCATCAGGCCCTGGCACAGTGCCTGGCCTATACCTGGGACTCAACATGTTCCTTTAACTTTACCAAAGAAATATGCAGGTGGCTAGATAGTACTGAAGAGTTCATTCAAGTAAGAATCCCCTACATCACACCCCCAGTCTCACTCCTTAAACCAGCTGTGGTAGTTTCATTTGAGCTGTTTTTCTGCTTAGTTTCTTTTTCTTTATTTTTTAATTTTATTTATTTATTTATTTTTGAGGCTGGCTGCTACAGGGATCTAAACCCACGGCCTTGGTGTTTTAAGGCAGCGCTCTAACCAACTGAGCTAACCAGCCAGCCCAAACTTTTTTTTTTTTTTTTTTTTTTTTGGCAGTTGGCTGGTATGGGGATCTGAACCCTTGACCTTGGTGTTATAACACCATGCTCTACCCAACTCAGCTAATCGTCCAGCCAGCCCTCAGGCAGTATTTTTTGACACCCCACAAAGTAAGATAACGTTTTTCGTGCACCATCCTTCCATCCTTCCCTTCAGCTTTCCTCCCTGTCTTCTACCTCCCAAGAACTCCAACCTGTATTTTTATTTATTTATTTATTTATTTATTTATTTATTTATATATATATATATATATTTTTTTTAAAGATGACCGGTAAGGGGATCTTAACCCTTGACTTGGTGTTGTCAGCACCACGCTCAGCCAGTGAGCGAACTGGCCATCCGTATATGGGATCCGAACCCGGGGCCTTGGTGTTATCAGCACCGCACTCTCCCGAGTGAGCCACGGGCCGGCCCTGTATTTTTATTTTTTTAAGATTAAAATTGGTAACATTTACATTGTCCCATACTACTATCATATTTTCCAAATATTGTCTATATGTTAATTCTAAAAATTGAAAATAAACAGAGTTTACGTTATTGTGACTGTTAACTACTATTCACTGCAGAGCCAGGAGAGGTATCAAATTACTTTTTCTTTCCTATACAGCTTTTTATTTTTCCTGGAGTTTCTAATTGCCTTTTTCTTGTATTCTTTGGTTTTATTATAGTCTTAGTTTTCTTCAGCCTCCACATCTAGTCAGCTATTCTATCAGATTTTCCTTTTTCAAACCTACTACCCAGGACTCTCTGTCGTCTTGCACCAATCTGCATTGGTTGTAGGTCTCTGTGCAGATAACCTCCAGGACTTAGCTGCTTTCCTGGGGTGGACACACTATTTCCTTTGTGGCACTCTTGTTTTACACCTTCAGTTTGCTTCAGCACATCCTCAATTAACTTCCTAAAAAAAAAAGAAGGTAAATTTTCTGAGTCTTTCCAGGTCTGTAATGATAGTTTGGTTGGATATAAAATTCTAGGTAAAAAACCACTTTCCTCAGAATTTTTAAGGCCACTATCATTGTTAACTCTGCTGCCAGTATGATTTTTTTCCCCTTGTAGGTGACTGGTTTTTCCACTTTAGAAGCATTTAAGAGTTCTTTGTTCCTAGCGTAATGAACTTTCACAGCAATGATCTTTTGACATCTATGATGCTGAGCATTCAGCAAACCCTTTTAAGCCAATGACATCCTTCAGCTCAGGGAAATTTTGATTTCTCTTTCCCTCTTCTCCATGTTCTCTATTCTTTCTGGATCCCCTTTCTAGAATTGGAAATCAGACCTCCCCTTGATCCTTTTCTCTCACATTATCTTGATATTTTGGTTCCACTTTCTGGGAACATCCTCTGTTTTATTTTTCAGTTCTATTTGCCAAAATCTTTCCTTCTCTAACTTTTTTCATAGCATCCTGTTCTTGTTTTTCGGATGTGATATATATTGTTGGATATCTTCATATCTTAATCTCTGAAGTTGATTAGAGTTTTTCTTTAAGATCTCTTTTGGTTCTCAAATTACCTCTGTTACTCTGAGTCATCTTTTCTCTTGGTCTGTCACTTGTACATTAGCAGTTTCCTTAAATGTTTGGTGATCCTTTGTTGTCCATGTTTAAGAGTGAAATCATTTTTTAAAAAGCTGATTGGGAGCCCTGTGACTGTAGGACTTATTGCCCTGGCAGGTGCCACTTTAGGATGATCAGGCAGGAACAAGACATATCTCTGGGGACTACTGAATGCCAGAATGTGGAAGTCTTCTACCTGGGTAATGGCCACCAGACTGCCATGAGTATGGCACTCATAGTGGGGAGGAAGCATTTTCAGCCCTATGGCTCCCTCTTTGTCATGCCTGCCATCTCTTAGGTGGCCCCTCTGGGACTTACCTTGACAAATTGGCTCACTCTTCTCCTACTTGATTCTTCTCCTTCTTGGCTGCAGTTGCTTCTGCCCCCACTTCTTCATCAGGTACCACTCCTCTGCTTTGCATATTCTTGAAACAAGATAAAATCTTGTGTGTGTTGTTGGTCCCTCTTGCTTCCTTAATCATTGGGAGTTTATACCTTCCCTGTCATTTTCGTAAGGTCTGTTTTAAATACAAGGCCAGGCGGGGAGAATGAAGGTGTGCTGTCTAGGGTTCTCAAGGCCAGGCGGGGAGAATGAAGGTGTGCTGTCTAGGGTTCTCAAGGCCAAGAGGGGAGAATGAAGGTGTGCTGTCTAGGGTTCTCAAGGCCAGGTGGGGAGAATGAAGGTGTGCTGTCTAGGGTTCTCAAGGCCAGGAGGGGAGAATGAAGGTGTGCTGTCTAGGGTTCTCAAGGCCAGGAGGGAGAATGAAGGTGTGCTGTCTAGGGTTCTCAAGGCCAGGAGGGAGAATGAAGGTGTGCTGTCTAGGGTTCTCAAGGCCAGGCGGGGAGAATGAAGGTGTGCTGTCTAGGGTTCTCAAGGCCAGGAGGGGAGAATGAAGGTGTGCTGTCTAGGGTTCTCAAGGCCAGGAGGGAGAATGAAGGTGTGCTGTCTAGGGTTCTCAAGGCCAGGAGGGGAGAATGAAGGTGTGCTGTCTAGGGTTCTCAAGGCCAGGAGGGAGAATGAAGGTGTGCTGTCGAGGGTTCTCAAGGCCAGGCGGGGAGAATGAAGGTGTGCTGTCTAGGGTTCTCAAGGCCAGGAGGGGAGAATGAAGGTGTGCTGTCTAGGGTTCTCAAGGCCAGGCGGGGAGAATGAAGGTGTGCTGTCTAGGGTTCTCAAGGCCAGGAGGGGAGAATGAAGGTGTGCTGTCTAGGGTTCTCAAGGCCAGGAGGGAGAATGAAGGTGTGCTGTCTAGGGTTCTCAAGGCCAGGCGGGGAGAATGAAGGTGTGCTGTCTAGGGTTCTCAAGGCCAGGAGGGGAGAATGAAGGTGTGCTGTCTAGGGTTCTTACACCATATGCCAAGTAGTATAGTATTATTTGCAGGTAGACTGTGATAAGCTAAAGATGTATATTATAAACCTTAATGCAACTAAAATAACCACAAGAGTTACAGCTAATAAAAGACAACACAAAAGATAAAATGGAATCATAACAATACATAATCCAAAAGAAAGCATTAAAAAAAGGAAAAAGGGAACAAACAAAACATGAAACATGTAGAAAACAAATAGCAAGATGGTAGATTTAAGCCCAATAATCACAGTTAGTGTTAAAAGGCAGAGATTAGCAAAGTGGATTAAAAAAGCAAGATTCAACTATATGCTGCTTATTAGAAACCCACTTTAAATATATAAAGACACAAAGAAGGTAAAAGTAAAAGGATCCAGAAGATATCCCATGCGAACACCAATCATAGGAAAGCTGAAGTGGCTGTATTAATATCACTCAAAGTAGATTTCAGATCAAAGAATATTGCTATGCTTCCAGTCAAGATGGCAGAATAGATGATCCCAGTGTCACTCTTTCCCACAAATCAACAAATTGACAACTATAAAAAAGCAACAACAGCCACGCTGGGGCAACTAGAGCTCAGGGGAAGAGGAGGGGAGACCTAGGGAGTGCATGAAGGTGGGAGAAGCCACAATGAGAGAAAGAAAAAATTGCTCGAACCATTTCATGCCATGGCCACCTTAAGGCTGGAGCTGCTGAGTACAGGGAGCAGGAGCTGGCAAAAGCCGCAGCTGTGCCCTTTGGTTGAAGTTGCTTGGAGGCAGCAGGGGAGAAGAGGGCCTTGATGGCCCCCAGGCCAGCAAGACCACATAATAAAGTTCCTGTGGACCCACATAGGAGTGAGGGGCCACAACAACTGAAAAAAAGGAGCCACTCAGAGGCCAGTGAGTCATCACAAGGGACCAGCACACAGCTCATCCCATGGGAAGTGTTTGCAGCACAGGCGGTGGGGAAGATGGGCCCACCGGGGGAACACTGGGGCATGGCAAGGACAGCCAGCACCTCCGGGCCTGCCCAGGGACCTGGGATATGGAGCTGGGGACCGGACCCCCCCTCCCACAACCAGGCACACCAGCTTCACCAAGGAGCATGCCAAAAACACCCCTTCAATGTGGGTGGCCCACCAGAGCCACTACAATAACCACGGCTGCTGTGAAAGCAGCTAGACACCACAACCACCATTCAAATGGTCCACCAGCCACGGGAGTGCATTGACACAAGGAGAGTCACCAGCAGAGACCAAAGAAGAGAAGAGGATGTCTCTCTCCACAAAGCCCATTCCACAGTGACAGAAGAAGTATCTGCTCTGTGATAATATTGGGGGACCTGAACACACCTCTCAGCACTGGACAGACCATCTAGACAACAAATCAACAGAGTAAACATTACTTTCAGAAGGAGAGAAGAAATCTAGGGTTATCAGAGATGGGAGGTGGGAGGGAGAGGGGGATGGGGAGAGATTGGACAAGGGGCATAAAGAATAAGTACAATTTGTAACAATATATATACTAGTAATATTGATTTGATCAACATATGTCAAGGTTGAACCAAAAAATATGTATAATCAATTATGATTCAATAGAAAAATTTTTAAAAACTATCCTTAACGTTTATGCATCTGATATCAGAGCTTTAAAATACATGAAGCAAAAACTGATAGAACTGCCTGGAGAAATAGACAGATCCAATTATAGTTAGAGATTTCAACACTCCTCTCTCAATAATTGATAGAACAAGTAGACACAAAATCAGTAAGGATATAGAAGATTTGAATAATACTACCTATTAACATGACCTAATTGATATTTATGGAACATTCCACCCAACAACAGCATAATACATGTTCTTTTCAAATTCACAAAATAGATCATATTCTGGGCCATTTTTTAGTCTCAATAAAATTTAAAAATATTCATCATACTTCATCTGTTCTCTAACCACATGGAATTAAATTAAAAATCAATACCAGAAGGATAACTGGAAGATCCCCAAATATTTGGAAAATAATACACTTCTGAATAACTCACGTGTCAAATCAAAGTGAAAATTAGAAAGCATTGTGAACTGAATGAAAACGGAAACAGCACTGATATTTGCAGCATGCAGCTAGTAACAGCAATAAACTCCTATATTAGAAAAGAAGGAGAGTCTCAAATCAATTGCCTCAGCTTCCACCTTAGGAAATTAGAGAAAAACAAATGAAACCCAAAGTACACAAAAGAAAAGTAATAAAGAGTGGCAATCAATGAAAACAAGGCAGAAAAACAATGGCTGGTTGTTTGAGATTAACAAGATTGATAAATCTCTAGCCAAACAGAACAAGGGGAAAAAGGGACAAAAACGATCAGGAATGAAAGGGATGGTATCACTACAGAGCTTCACGTATGAAAAGGGAATATTATGAACAACTTACACCAATAAGTTTGACAACTTAGAGGAAATGGACAAATTTCTTAAAGGATACAAACTCCAGAGGTTCACTCGAGAAATAACAGGTATTCTGGAGATGGGTAGTGGTGATGGTTGCCAACTATGTGAATATACATAATGCCACTGGCTGTAAACTTAAAACTGGATAAAATGGTCAATTTTATGTTATGTGTATTTTAACACAATAAAAAAGAAGAAATAGATAGACTAAATAGTCCTGTATCTATCTTTTAAAGTTAAATTTGTAATTAACAGTCTTCCCACAAGGAAACTCCAGGCCCAAGTTCACAAGCTTCACTTGTGAATTATACCAACCATTAAGAAAGAAATAATACTAATTTTACACAAAAACTCAGAAAATTGAAGAGAATACTTTTCAACTCATTTTATGAGGCCAGCATTACTCTAATATCAAAACCTGACAAAGACATTACAAGAAAAGAAAATCCCACACATCAATATACGTCGTATATGTGAAAATTCTAAAAAAAGTTAGCCAGTCAGATTCAACAATATATAGAAAGGAGAATACATTATGAAAAAATGAGGTTTATCCCAGTAATGCAAGATTAACACTTAAAAAATGAATTGCTTTCACCATGAAAACAGAATATTAACAAAAAATGGAAGAATTATTAACAACAATGTAACATCAGTCATGTTGATATATGTTATCTGTAACATATGCAACACACACATTAACAGAATATAAAAGAAAAGTCATATGATCACCTCAAAGCAGAAAAAGCATCAGACAAAATGCAACTTCCATTCCTGATTAAAAACTAAGCAAACTAGGAAAAGGAGCATCCTTAATCTAATAAATGACATCTATGAAAAAAACTGCAGCTAACAATATACTTAATGGTGAAATACTGAATGCTTTCCCCCTAATCTCAGAAACAAAGCAAGGATGTCCACTCTTACTTCTAGTCAACATTGTTTGGGGATTGTTCCAGTGCAATAAGGCAAGAAAAGGAAATGTGGCATCCAGATTGGGAAGGAAGAAGTAAAATTGCCTTGATTCACACGCATTATTTTCTATCTAGAAAATCTTATAGAATCTACAAAAAAAAAAGCTATTAGAACCAATAAGATTTTAGCATGGTTGCAGGATACAAGATCAATACATTTCTATATATTAGCAATAAACCATTTGAAATTGAAATTATTTCATATACTACAGAATGTCACTTGAATTCCTAATAGAACATTCCCAACTCAGGCACAGAGGTCCCAAGTTGAGTCACCCGTAGACTTTTTTTTCCAACTCCAGTGCTCACACCATAATAACTGCTCCTCCTGTCCATACCCAGTTGCTATCTAGAGAAGGGTTGAGGCCGTGGATGTTGATTAAATTGCCCAGGGAAATTTTGAACAACAAGCAAAGGAAGTTCTGAGTTTGGAAGCCTGGGGAATAGCAGCTCTTGGGGCAGGTGAAGTTGGAGATGGAGAAGGGAGATGTGAGGAAGCCAGGGGAGAATGGTGGTCGAGGAGGTGAAGGGCTCTGAAGAGACCACTGAGCCGGCCATCGGGGGGCCTGTCCAAAGCCCACCACTCAGCTGATCCAAGATCCCCCAGGCCCAGGCTGAAAACGCGGATGTGCCCAAATTCCAGTCCCAGGACCAGCCATGCAAGGACCCCACCCCACCCTCTACATCTCTAGGAGGATGTGCAGAACCTTCTACTTCTGATATAATCCTGGGAGCAATTCTTCTCAGCCAGGACCAGGGCTGTCACTTCCTGCCACACCCCAGCTCACAGGGACCCACCTTGCATGATGGCATCATTGCTACGGTGGTCCCATCATCAACCCCTATTCACTGCCTGGGGAGCAGAGAACGGGGCAGCTGGGTGCCCCACCCCCAGGGGATGAAGAAGCAGCTTCTGCGATAAAGGATACAAGCCTCAAGGGAGGGGTCTGGGGAGGGGTCGGGTCCCAGAGGAGTCACTCAGTGTCCTCTGCAGAGGGCGATCAAGCTCATAAATCACAAGAGAGGTGTTGGCGTCCCCTCAGGTCAAGCACCTGGGCTGAGGGCCTTGGCCTGGTGCTGGGGACGGATGACCCAGAGAGAGTGGAGAAAGCGGGTGGAGGAGCAGAAATGGAGGGAGAAAAGGAAGGTAGCCCTGGGGTGGGATGGGGACCCCACTCAGGTACAGGCTCTGGGGAGAACAGGGAGTGAAGAGATTCTTGAGTTGAAACTTTATTCACATCCTCACTTAAGCAACGATCAGCTGTGGGACGTTGGGTAAATGAACCTGGGGCCCAACAGCACTAATCAATGGAAGGGAATGCCGTTAGTGTTTGCCCCTATGGATGGGTCAGGGAGAGGCGGAGGCGAGGCAGAGGCGGTGGTGCAGGAAGGTAGACGTGGAGGGTAGGACTAGTTGACAAGGAAGGGAAGACAGGGGCAGGATAGGAAAGGCGAGGCCAGCCAGGCTGAGTGAGGGAAAGGGAGAGACGGAGGGAGGGGGTGGCTGCAGTGGCACCTCCGGCCCTGGCACCACAATCCCTCCAGGTCTGCTCCGCACAATGCAGCTCCCTGCCCTGACCTCCTTCTCTCTGCCAGGTGCCAGCGGATTTCCCTGCTGTGGCAAGGAGTCGGTGCAAATCTTGGAGACACAGTGAGAATCAGTCCCCATCATCATGGAACCTACCCCCAACCCTCCAGGACCTCCAACCCTTACCCTGTGACACAATGTACTCCCCAACCTCGGATCTTCATTTGCCCATTTCCAAAATCTCCCCAAGGGCAGTATCCAGGCCAAAAGGCTGGGGATGGGGAGGGGGTGTCTACCATCCCCCTTCTGTTTTTGCCTTCAGCCCCTGACATTAGAGGAGGAAGGGGCGGTGGGGGAGGACCCGGGGACATGGATAGGACCTGACCCCTTAGCGCTACCCTGCTCACTGAGAACAGAGCTGTCCGAGGAGGGGGTGAGCAGGTGCCTGAAGAAAGAGCTGGGATCACAACAGCTGAGCACCGAGGGTTGAGAAGAACCAGGGGAAGCCTCCACGCCCACCCACACCTCTAGCTGTTCAGATCTGCGAAGCTGGGAGCGGGCAGCTGGGTGGGAGGACATTGCTCTGGGCTCTCCCCTCTGTAGGGAGCCCCTTTCTGGGCACTGGTTCTCAAAATGAGCTGCGTCAGCTCACCTGCAAAGCTTGATAAAAACGAAGATTCACGGGCCTCAGCCCCGACCAACTGAATCTCTCTCTGGGGGTGAGGGATTTAGCTCACTAAAGTTTGAGAATATCATTCCAGAATTCTTGGTGGGAGTGAGAACAGCTAAGGAAGTGAATGAGCTGGGGAACATTTTGCCAGCCCCTGTGCAAGACAGGTGGCCTTGAGGGCCCCCTTTTCTCCCTGAAGCCCCCCTACCCATCCCAGGGATCCTTATCACACATTCTGTCTCCTCCTGTCTTAGGAATGACTTAAACCAACATCAACACGAGTCCCACCTTTCAACGGCTCAAGAGGAAGATGATATAAAGGCAGGAGTGGGCAGGATCACCTCTTATGGGGAGGTGGTGGGCAAGGGGCAGGCTTCTTTGACAATCCTGGGACCCTGGTACCAGGCCAGGGTGGGCACGCTCACACTCACCACCCTCACGACCTGCCCGCATGCCCAGGCAGGTCTCTGAGAAGAGGCAAGTGTGCGGGAGGAAGTGAGCAGTACCCAGGTGGGGCTGGGGCGGAGACGCAGTGCCAGGGAGGACCTTGGGGACAGGGACCTCTAGCTCTTGCCTCCTCAGTTTTTAATGGAAACCTTTCAGCTGGAGGAAGAACTGTCAGAACAAGAGTCCCCACCCAAAGTGGACCTGGACCTGGACCTATACCCAGACCCAGACCCAGAGCCAGAGGCAGACCTAGGGATGGAACTGGACCTCAAGGCCCTGCTGCAGTCCGACATGTACCCGACACCCAAGCCTGAAGCTGAGCTGGACGTGGAGCCCTGCAACGGAGACCATGAGCAGCAGGGGTACAGGATAGAGCCCGTCAACCCCTACCCAGAGGGGCTGCTCATGCCACAGGACATTAGACAGTGGAGCTTGAAGTCAAACTCCAGCTACCTGAGTTCCGTGGAGGAGGACCAGATGTCCATCAAACATCACTCCATCTGCGTGCAGACCTCCCAACACCTCTTCTCAGCCAACAAGCTCATCCAGGCCTCAGAACACAGTCTGCAGCGGTCAGTAAACATTCAGGTCAACAAAAGCAGTGCAAGCGAGACCAGCCAGCCGGACCAGGTGTCTGTCCCCGTGGACACCTTGTGCTCCAAGCAGCAGCTCCAGACCCCCAACGTCCATCCAGCTCTTGCAGCCACAAACTCCCAGCCGCCAGCAAGCCCCTGCCTGTCCTCCCCCAGTCTCCCCAAGGCCATTGGCCTGACAGAGCTCATCAACTTTGCATCTTCCTTGGCCATGTCCTCCTCCAGCAAGATGGACTTGCCCAATTTGAGGCACATGATCAAAGCTTCACCTCAGAAGGCCATGGAGCCTTCTACAGAGCCCACTACGGACACATGCACAGAGACACCGCCAGAAAAACCACCTGAAGCTGGGGAGCCACAGAGAGCTTGGAATCAGGCAGACAAGCACTTCCCTTGCTCTTACCTTGACTTTAGTAAGCCAGGGGTCAAGAGAGCCACCATTGAAGGGGAAGTGCAGCTTCTCCAGCCACCAGTCATGTCCCCACAGCTGCAGGGAGCCAAGGAAGAGTAAGTGGGGCCAACCCACAGCTCCCCTGTGAGGGCTCTGCTAGGATGGGTAGGTCGGGGGTCGGGGGGAACCAGTGGAATGAGGGGCTGTGATGCCTCAACCTCGGTGACCTCATTAAAGGCTGCTGGAAACAAGTTTCCGGTGGACTGAGATGCAGTCCAAAGGCCAGGGCCAGAGGCGGCCTGGGGACAATGGAGGGTGAGCACTCCAGAGCTAGGGCAGGGACCTGGGTTCAAAGTGGGAAGGGCCATGCCAGCATTATGAAGCTTCCCAGCCAGGGGGAGTAGCCTCACCTCCATCCAATGCTCTGGCTAGTTCTGCCCTGCTGAGAGCCTGATGGCCGCAGCCTGGACACTTCTGTCAAGGGGAGAATGAAGGGGCGGGTCCTCCAGTATCCCTGCTTCTTGGTGATGAATGGACACAGAACAAAAAGGCACCTGCCCAGCAGTGTGCAGCAGGGCAAGGCCCTCTCACCCCCCATGACCTCCTCAGAGAGGCCTCTGTGCTCCGCCTCCCCCCAACCTTCCCTCTGAGGCCCAAGTGACACTCTCTCTTTTGTGTTGCAGCTCAGTACCGGGAACCAAGAAAGGGAATCCATTATTCCTGAAAATCCATTTTAAGGTGTCATCCCCCACTACCCCAGAGAAGTGACTAGACAAAACCAGTAAAGCCTCCAGTGCTGGCCCCTGGCTCAGACTTTTTGTGCAAACTCTCCTGGACCAGTGAGCTCACCTGGCTGCCATACCCTGGTCTCGTTTTTTTAGGAATGCCACCCCGTTTTTAGCTTCCCCACCCCCACCTGCCCCCTGAGGGTAATGCTGCCCCTGTTCCTGGCCACTTGTCTCACCTCTGTTCACTCCCCATGGGCAAGCTCCATGTCATTCCCCATTAGCCAGACTCTAGGCCAGCAGGAAAATCTCATGGAGAGCCTTGGGGAGGCCCCCATGCCCTCTATGATGCTGAATGGGACTTTCTCTTGTCCTGAAGCCAGGGACATGTTGGGATCATCTGAGGAGATGGCCTCCTGGGGGTGGCACTGGGCAGGCGAGAAAGCAAGTCTGAAGCCTCTCCCCACAGGGACGACCTGGCAGGGGAAGGGACAGTGTCCAGGGGCTTGAAGGAGGGGAAAAAGAGGCCAAAGGACTGGTCCTCGGGGCCACAGCCTTGAGCTGGAGCTTCCTCAAAATGTAGGGGAGAGCCCACGGGTAATGGCGCACATCCCCACACAACCCAGATGTGCACGTGCCTGCACATCCACGTCACCAGCTGACCAGCACACCACACGCACAGCACTCACCTGACACGTCCGCATGTGCAGGCAGAGGAAGCACGCTCCGCACACGCCCCGCACACGTGCCTGTGACCCCGTCACATATACAAAGCATGCACACACGTGCACAAGCCTCCCCACATTCGCGGTTTGGCCTTGGAGGCCCAGAGGTCGGGCAATGTAAGGAAGCTTCTGGCAGAGGAGAGGTGGCAGCAAAGGAAGGAAGGGAATTGGGAGTATAGGGATGGACACGGGTGTGGAGAGGGAAGTCTAGGAGAAAGAAAAGGGGAAGTCATGCCATGACCTGGGCCCTGGTCAGCCTCGTGACGCACTCCGGGCCCCAGGAGCCCTGTCAAGTGAAAGCCCAGCCCTGCAGATCTTGGAAGGAGCCCAAGGAGAGAGGTGCCCAGGGCCTGGAGAGTGGGATTAGGAAGGGGTAAGCTGTTAAGAATGGGCCGGGGCCAGAAAGAGAAGGGGACAGGAGGCTGGGAGGGACAAGGAGGAAATGCAGAGGTCAGTGTCTGGGGAGGGGCTGAGCCAGGAGTTTCCTTAGGCTTTCAGGATTCATCTTCTGGAGTGTGTTTTTTTTAATAAACTTTACTTTTTAGAGGAGTTTAAGGTTTGCAGCAAAATTGAGTGGAAAGTACAGAGCGTTCCCAGATGCCCTGTCCCCACCCACATACAACCTCCTCCCCCACTATCCACACCCTGCACACAGCGCGGCACGTCTGTTACAATCAGTGAACGCGTCATCACCACCCGGAGTCCATAGTTCACACGAGGGTTCACTCCTGGTGTTGTGCATTCTATGGGTACTATACAAATGTATAATGACGCGTCCACCATTAAAGTCTCATACCGAGTAGTTTCACTGCCCTAAAATCCTCTGTGCTTCTCCTATTCATTTCTCTCTCCCCTAACCCCTGGCAACCGCTGGTCTTTTTACTGTCTCTGCAGCTTTACCTCTTCCAGAACGTTATAGATTTGTAATCATACAGTACGCAGCCTTTTCAGATTGGCGTCTTTCACCTACTAAAATGCATTCAAGTTTCCTCCATGTATTTTTATGTCTTGATAGCTCTTTTCTTTCTAGCACTGAATAATATCCCATTGTCTCATTTATCCACTCACCTACTGAAGGACACCTTGGTTGTTTCCAAGTTCTGGCAACAATGGATAAAGCTGCTATGAACATCCGCATGAAAGTTTTTGTGTGGACGTAAGTTTTCAGATCGTTTGAGTAAATACCAAGGGCACAATTGCTGGATCATATGGTAAGGGTATGTATACTTTTGTAAGAAACTGCCAAACTGTCTTCCAGAGTGGCTGTAGCATTTTGCATTCCCACCAGCAATGAATGAGGGCTCCTATTGTCCCACGTCCTCACCAGCATTGGGTGTTGTCAGTGTTTTGGAGTTTGATATGCTCACAGGTGTGTAGCGGTATCTCATTGTTTTAATTTGCAATTCTCTAATGACATATGATGTTGAACATGTTTCATAGGCTTATTTCCATTTGTATATATTCTTTAGTGAGCTGTCTGTCCAGATCTTTTGCCCAGTTGCTCATTTTTGTATTGTTGAGTTTTAAGAGTTATTTGTATATTTTGGATAACAGTCCTTTATCAAATGTGTCTTTTTGCAAATATTTTTTCTTAGGCTGTAGCTTATCTTCTCATTCTCTTGACATTATCTTTTGCTGAGCAGAAGGTATTTTTATTTATTTATTTATTTTTGGCAGCTGGCGGGTATAGGCATGGAACCCTGCACCTTGGTGTTATCAGCACTATGCTCTAACCAACTGAGCTAACCGGCCAGAGCCCTGCCTGACGTTTTAAATTTTAACAAAGTCCAGCTGATCATGTCTTTGGTGTAATATCGAAAAAGCCATTGCCATATCTGTGTTTAATTAGGTTATCTCCTATGTTATCTTCTAGGAGTTTTATAGTTTTGTGTTTCACATTTAGGCCTATGATCTATTTGAGTTAATTTTTGTGAATGGTGTAAGGTCTGTGTCTAGATTCATTTTTGGATGTGGATAACAATCATGTCATCTGTGACAGTTTTATTTCTTCCTTCCAGATCTGCGTACCTTTTATTTCCTTTTGTAGTCTTGTTGCACTAGCTAGGACTTCCAATACAATTTTAAAGAACGGTGGTATTTAAAGAGGGGCGTTAAAGAGGGGTCATCTTTGCCTTGTTCATAATCTTAGCAGGAAGGCTTCAAATTTCTCACCATTAGGTGTTATGTTAACTGTAGGTTTTTTGTAGACGTTCTTTATTAAGTTGACATTCTCATGTTCCTAATTTACTGAGAGTTTTTATTGTGAATGGATGTTAGATTTGTCAAATGTTTTTTCTGCATCTGTTCATATAATCATGTGATTTTTCTTCTCTCACCTGTCGATGTAATGGATTACATTAATTGAGTCTCAAATATTGAACCAGCCTTCCATTCCTGGGATAAACCTCACTTGGTTGTGAGGTATAATTCCTTTTATACATTGTTGGATTTAATTTACTACTATTTTGTTGAAGATTTTGACATCTGTGTTCCTGAGAAAAATTGATCTGTAGATTTGTTTGCTGGTAATATCTTTTTCTGGTTTTGGTATTAGGGTAATGCTGGTCTTATAGGATGAGTTAGGATGTAGTCCCTTGATTTCCATCTTCTGAAAGAGATTGTAGAGAAATGGTAAAATTTCTTCCTTAAATGTTTGGTAGAATTCACCAGTCAGCCCATGTGGGCCTGGTGTTCTCTGTTTTAGAAGGTTGTTAATTATTGATTCAATTTCTTTTATAGATACAGGCCTATTCAGATTGTCTCTTTCTTTGTGTGTGAGTTTTGACAGATGGTGTTTTTCAAGGAATCGGTCCATTTTATCTAGGTTATCAAATTTGTAGGCATAGAGTTGTTCATAATATTCCTTTATTATCCTTCAAATGTCCATGATATCTGATTAGTAATTTTTGTCTTTTCTCCTTTTTCTTTTTTCTTTTTTTAAATTTAGTTAGCCTAGCTAGAGTCTTATTGATTTCACTGATCTTTTTAAAGAACTAGTTTTGGGTTTGTTGATTTTTTCTCTGTTGATTTCCTGCTTTCAATTTCATTGATTCTGCTCTAATCTTTACTACTTTAATTTTGCTTACTTTAGAATTAATTTGCTCTTCTTTTCCTCGTCTCCTAAGGTGGAAACTTATTGATTTTAGATCTTTCTCTTTTTCTAAAATATGCATTCAATGCTATAAAATTCCCTCTAAGCACTGCTTTTGCTGCATCCCACAAATTTTGAATAAGTTGTATTTTCATCTTCATTTTGGTTCAAAATATTTTAAAATTTCTCTTGAGATTCTTCTTTGACCCGTGTATTATTTAGAAGTGTGTTATTTAATCTCCAAGTATTTTGAGATTTTTCCAGCTCTCTTTCTGTTATTGATTTCTATTTTAATTCCATGGTGATCTGAGAGCATTGTGGGATCTTTTTGATTTTTTGTGGCTTTTTAACAAATTTATTGAGATAGCTGTATATAATACAATTCACTCATTTAAAGTGTACAGTTCAGTGGTTTTCAGTATATTAAGTTATTAAATTTTATAAATTGTGGTGAAATATATATAACATCCAATTTACCATTTAGCCATTTATAGGTATACAACTCATTGGCATTAGTTACATTCACGATATTATTCTTTTAAATTTGTTAAGGTTTCCCGAAATATTTTTTTAAATGTGGTAGGTGGGTTTGCACTGGGCTGGACCTGGCCTTCCTGTCCCCTGGATTCAGGACCCTGGGGTCTGCTTCTCCCTCCAGGCTTCTTCCATCCTGACTTAACATCCAGAGGGGAGTCAAAAATTCAGATGCCCTAAGGGAGGCAGAAACTCAAAAGAATGAAGCAGTAGGTGTCCCGGCAGGGAGAAGCAGGCCTATGGTGAGGGAGAGAGTGCACCTCCTGCCAAAAGATGTTAAAATCCACCACAAAGGCAGCCTAGGGGCTGCAGGTCTGGGGCAATGGACCAGCTCAGAGCCTGCGACTCTGCCTTTCAGGCAGCAGAGGGCAGAAGACCAAAAGATCCCCACCAGCGCAGAGATCAAATAGGTGACCAGGGCTGGACAAGGGTCCTTCTCCCTCATCCAGGGTTGGGGGGATCACTGCCCCAGCCCTGCCCCCACAATCCCCTGGATAGAAGGCTGGTATAGAGGATCCTGGAAGGAGGTAGAACTACTTGCTCATAGGCCTGATCCCAGGTCCCCTGGAGTCTGAGCACCTGAGTGGGCTGGGCCCCTCTGCCCTATCTTCTCCGTGCCTCTAAGGCCTCCAGAGAAGCCTCAAAAGCTGCTCACGTGAGATCAAGGAGAGGAAGAGCAGGCCGGCAGGATGTAAAAGGGGAGGCTGAGGCTGCGTACTCCCCAGCTGACCCCCATGGAGACAGCAGCAGCCATGGCCACTAAGGCTCAGCATGCCCCACGGAGGGCAAGGGAATTTAAGGGCACTGCAGCTACCCGTTCAGCATGGCTCAGGCCAGATACTGAGTCTCAGAGGTGAGGGCAGGGACTGGAGACCAGGCCTGGGTGCTAGGTTTGGGGTAAAGCCTGCCTGGCCCTGGCATCTCTCTGGAGCATGTGCAAAGGCCTTTCCAACCTCTTCCCTCTGGGGCAGCTTGACAGATGAGAACATACTATCCCTGACACCCCGGCAGCTAGCAGGTAAGGGCCCCAAGGCTGGGAGTGGGGAGGAAAATTAGGGGATGCTCAAGGCAGAACTACAAGGAGTTGCCTGCCCTGAAGCTGGGGTCACTGCAAGAAGCCAGTGTTTGTAACCTTCCCTCCATACCAATCTAGTTTGCTCATCTCTATAACCCTAAGGCTCACTGATGTGTTTGGCCTCAGACGTGTGTGTGTGTTTGTGTAAAGGATGGAGGGAAGAAAAAGAAAACTAGATGGGCTGGTGAATAGTGAGTGAAGGGATTTGGATGGATGGATGGATAGATGGATGAACAGAATGGAAAGGAGGAAGGGAGGAGGGAAAGGGGGAGAAAAGATGGAGGAAAAAAACCCGAGTTCTCATGCCCACCTGGGGTCTGGGGCTTTGGGGGTAGAGGTAGAAGGAAGTGTCTCAATGCTCTCCAAAGATCATGTCCTGATCATGGCAGCGGCCCCTCAAAGCAAAATCATTTTATTCATCAACAATTTTCAGTGCATGCTGCATGCCTGGCACCAGCAGGGCTCCAGAGCACTGTAGCTCCAGATCCAGACTGCCAGGCATGACCTTACACGTGAGTTTCTAAGGGTTTTTTTATACAAAAATGTCTAAACATGAATTTTGGACATGAGGATTGAGTGGAAACTTCACAAGCGCCAACACACAGCAGCCACCCAGGGAGTTGCAATGGTCCAAGTCGTCAGTCCTACGTGAGCTAGAGTGGGCGCTTGACCTTGCTGCCTGCCCCCCTCTCTACCCTCAGCCTTCCAGGATATCTTCAAACTGTTCAGCTCCAACCCAACAGGCACTGGGGATATGCACAGCATAAAAGTGGCCCTGCACAGTGTGGGTATCCAGCTGAGTCCACAGGAGATGTGTGAGGCTCTGCGGCAGGCAGACTTGGATGATGGGTGCCCCGTCCCTACCCTCTTGTTCTCTCCCACCTCCAGGCATTCTCCTGAAGAATGCCTCCCCTGATGAGCACACCTATCCCATGGCCCTTAAACATTGCTTCTGTGTTCATCCTCATGCTGACTTGGGGCTGCCCCAAGGCAAGAGCTATTTCTCCCCTACTCAAACTGGGGTCTATGCTTGGCTAGAGGCAAGATGGATTCTGTAACACCTAGAACTACTGGCAAGCCCCTAACGTGCATGCAGGGCAGACCTTCCGCAGGGGCAGGAACCATAGCACCCCCTCATCTCTCTCTTCCCAGGTGATGGAATCATAAGCTTCAAAGACTTCCTGGGTGTCCTCACTGACAACCACCGCTTGGCTCAGTGCATGGGTGAGGGGCAAGGCTGGTGGGGCTGGAGTGGGCCTGGCCTGCAGGAAGTCCCTCCTCACCCTCCCCCCATGTCCTTTGTCCCCCAGGCCAGGTGAGGGGCAGTCGGTTCTGTGACACCCCCCCTCCCCAGGGCCTGCAGACCGTGTTCTTAGAAATGGTGTTCAAGGTGCTGAACCAGGGCTTTGTGCCCTCCAAGTCGGTGCAGGAGATGATGAGGTGGGCACAACCATACCCAGCTGCCAGGCCCAGAATGGGGGCCTCAGACCCTGCCCTGTGCAGGGAGCCCCTGATGTTGCCGATCCGGAGACGGGACCCTGAATTCTGAGTCAGTTTCCTGGGCCACAACTCGCCCCAGACCAAAGACGTCTTCCTGTCTTGCTTTGGTTTCCCCACCCGTGAGATGGAGAGGACTGGGGGAGGTGGCATCTGAGGCGGCTGCCCCACCTTTCGTCTCCAGGCTACTACTTGAAGAAGCAGCGGGCTCTGCGGCTGAGTCCAGACTGGAGGGGCTGGTACCGCGGCCACGGCCGCCCCGCGCGCGTCGGCGGCCTCTCCAGCCACGAGCTGGCGCGCTCCTTGCACAGACTGTACAAAGCAGGTGCGCCCCTGGCTGGGTGGGAGTGGGGGCCGGAGGGTGCGGACCCGCGGGAGGGGGGACTCTCCCAGCCACTCCTCTTCTTCGTTCCCGGTGCTCGCGCCAGGTGCGCGCAGCCCCTACTCTCAGAGACCCCCCCTGGCGGGGCGGACGCAGCCGGAACGCAGGACGCGGAGCCCCGCCCCCAGTCCCGAGGTGCGACTTCCCAAACGCTACCCGCCCGGCCGCCCCAAGCGCCCGTCCAACCTGCGACCGCTCTGCCAAGGCGAGAGCCGGCGGGCGGGGCGAGACATGCAGATGAGGGGCGGGGCGTGCGCGGGGGTGGGAGAGGCTGGGGAGAAAGGGGGCGGGGCACACGGCGCCGAGGCGGGACACGCAGGTGAGGGGCGGGGCGTGCGCGGGGTGGGAGAGGCTGGGGAAAGGGGCGGGGCACACGGCGCGGAGGCGGGACACGCAGGTGAGGGGCGGGGCGTGCGCGGGGTGGGAGAGGCTGGGGAGAAAAGGGGCGGGGCACACGGCGCGGAGGCGGGACACGCAGGTGAGGGGCGGGGCGTGCGCGGGGTGGGAGAGGCTGGGGAGAAAAGGGGCGGGGCACGCAGATACGACGCGACCGGCGGGCAGGGGCGCGGCAGGCGAAAAGTGGGAGCAGGATCAAAAGAAATGGGGCGGGGCAGCAGGAAGGCGGACTGAGATGGTGCCACCCCGGCGTGTGTCCGTCCTGAGCTGCCCGCTCGACCCTCGCACGCCCCTCTGCCCTCCCGCAGGATTCGTGGGCCAGCCACTACAGCATATGCGCCCCTCGAAGCCGTCTCCCTCCCCCACAACTCTAGCACAGAAGCAGCCCTTCTCCCCGTCGCCAGCTTGTTTGCAGAGACCTGCTATGAAGAGCGTGTACAAGTAAAGCGTTTGCTGAGAGAAACGCTGCGCGTGGTGGCAGGAGCGGACGCGGATCTTTGCAAACATCTTTATTAATCTTGTATAAAAATAAGGTCCATGGGGCTTGCGGGGGGTGGGGGGACGAGGTGCACTTTATAAGTTACAGGTCAGGCTCCTGCTGAGTCTAAGTATGGCTATTTGTGGGGGACTGTGGCAGGCGGGAATTGCTGCAAGCAGCATTTGTGGGAAGGGGCCAGCAATGTGCCCTCTGTGGCAAAAGGAGGCTGCCCGGCCCAGCCGAACTGAGGAATAACTTCATTGAGCTTGCCCACGGGCCCACCTCCCTGCAGAATCCACCTGCAGAAATAGTGGCTACAGTGACAGGTCAGAGGTGACCTGCAGGGGGGGTCCCGGGGGTCGCCGGCGAGCACTGCGGCGGCCTGTGTCTGCGCGGATGTAAGGCTGGTTCCGCAAATCTGGCGGCCAGAGGAGACACATTTACCAGTCAGGAGTCAGCCCAGAGCTGGGACCATGGCTCCAGGGCATAGGCTCACCCTTCTAAGGACCCAGGGTGTGTGCATGTGGGAGGGGGCACTGTTTATGTTTTCCAGACCCCCCCTCAAACACATCCCAGCCATGCAGTGGCCCAGGAGAGGGCAGCATGACTCAGTCCCCACTGTGGGCAGCACTGGGATCAGAGTCCAGGCCACTGGGTACCTGGGGGCTAGAGGGGCATCTCCTCTCCCAGGCTGGCCTCACAGAGGAGCCGGGATGTCCGCTTGCCGGTGCGGGCCGTGAAGGGCACAGTCTTGAGCACTGAGGGGGTGGGGAGGCGGGGATAGAGAAAGGAAAAAGGAAAGAAAAACGGCAAAGGTAGCCAGAGGCAGTGAGGCAGCCAGACCCCCAGGAGTGGAGGGGTTGAACAGAGGACAGCATAGAAGGACAGACTAAGGATGGGACAGAGGCCTGACCAAGCCCTTACCTGTGATGATGTCTTCAATGGCCCCATCGCGGTCACTCTCGTAGATGAGTGGCTCCTTCTGCTGCTTCCGTTTCAGCTCAGAGATGAGGTCCATCTGTTGTCGCCGGACCTTGGGTGGGGACTGAGGGGGATGTATAGCTCCAGGATCCCCCCACCCCACCAAACCCTAGAACATCTGTCTGCCTGGTCCCCCACAGCAAGGACAGCTGGCTTGAGCAGAAGGAACCCATTCTCATCCCAGGCTCCTGGGGCACTGACCTCACCTTGGGCAGGGTTTGCCTGTAACAGTGAGGGTGTGGGGTGGTGCCAGAGAGGAATGAGGATACCATCATCCCTGCATTGCAGTGCCAAGCTCAGGGGCAGCTGCCTACCTTGGGTGCTGGGTGCTCCCCTCTGCCTGGGGTGTCAGTGCCTGCCTCCTGGGCAGCAGCTTCTTTCTTCCACTGTTCCACCTCCTGCTCAGCTTTCTGAGGGGCCAAGGTGCGTCACCATGAGGCTAGCCCTGCCTACTTCCCTATCCCACCCCCTAGACAGAAGCAGCCCATGTGAAGGGGCGTCAGTGCCCTGCAGGGTTCCCAGCCCACCCCCCAGACATACATACCTTGTAGGCCTTGACAAAGCGGCTGAAGAGGGAAAAGAACAGGCTGGGGGATGTGGTCTTGGGGTTCTCTCCGAAGTACTCCACCACAGACTCGTAGGCCTCCTGCAGGCGCCACCAGTCAGCCCCACAACATGGGCTCCTCAGAGCCGGACACTGCTCTCTACCCCTCAGGACACTGGCCACCTCATCTCTGCTCCTCCAGGCAGGATGGCCCCTCACTCCTGCTCCATCCCCCCAAGGGGTCCCAGCTGTGGCCAGGCCCCTCCAGGCCTTTGGCTACACACCCCTGCCTAGTGCCCCAGTGGCAAGTAGTCCTTTGTGCCCCAGCCCACCTCCCCTCCTCCAGGGCCAGGCAGCCCCAGGCCACCTGAGCAGTCTTGCTGTCTGCCAGCAGCTTGTCCATGGTGGGCGAGTTGGTCCTCAGAAACTCCTTGAGCACGACACAGTCATCCTGCCGCACAAATTCTCGCTGCGTCAATTCCAGGCCTCGCTGCAAGGAGCGCACATCCCCCAGGACACTGTCCAGGGACACTGGGTGGAGGGTAGGGCAGGAGAGAGTCAAGGGATCAGAGGCAACACTCCCACCCCGTTTCATCCTATGGTCCCCTTGCTTTCTCCCAACCCGCATCAGCCTGGTGGCTCCAGGGCTGAGCCCCTGCCCCCACTCAAGGACGTGGGTGCCCCGTACCTGAGCCCGCCTTATCCAAGAAGTGTAGGTCACTGTAGAAGCCAGTGAGCTGTGGGTACTTCTCAGCAATGACCTTCACCAGGTAGTGCAGCAGTGTCTGCTTGCGGTCAGTTGACTTCATCTCCAACAGCTGCACAAGGACCTGTTATAAGCCACAAGCCACCAGCCAGCCCCCACCACCAGGCCAGGGACCCCTCTTCATCGTCCTCACCACATCCAGACTCTGGAGCCGGAAGCCGTAGGCTGCTCCACGCTTGCTGCTGTTCATGTAGTTGCCGAAGGCCAGGACGATCTGGGAGAGGCAGGAGAGAGACTCAGGAGGGTGCTGGGGCTTAAGTATATATTGCACAAGGAGGAGAAAGGGTGGCAAGAAGCAAGCCCCACACACTCAGCCCCCACTGTATTCTGCACAGACTGGTCAGGTCCATGACACATGGACGTGTGTGTATGTGTCTCACCCATGTGCTCTGTTATCACCATGGACGCACCCAGTTTTTTGTCTGCTAGTCCAACCCAAAACTGTTGCCAGCACCCCCTCCTAGGATGTGGATCACTGCCTTTCTGACACCATTTCTACTGGTCCCCGGACACTCCACTGAGCCGGTGTGGGTGCTCTGCAACTCACACAGCAATCCCCAGAGGGGCTGACCCCTTAGGCAGGGTCTCAGGTGTGCTGTTATAGACAAGGCTGCTGTAGCCTATTCCCAACCCCCAGTCCCTGCCTTAGCTTGCTCCTTCTGAGCATGTATGTGAGAAGTGGGAACATTGTCTTTGTTGCATCGTAGGTGGGCAGCAGCAGGTCACCAGCAGGGTCTCCTCATACTACCCAGAACAGGCTCTCACCTCCAGGATCTGGCGGAGTTTGTCAGAGGACTTGATGGACATTGAGGCTGCAATGACGGCATTCAGTTGCTGGGGGTGAAATGGGGGAGGTGAGGTAAGATGGAGCCTCCTCCATCAGGAGGCTCAGTACTCCCAGATGCCCCCTTGGAGCCCAGGCTGGGAGCTACCTCTACCCCATCCCCAACCGAGGCCCCACCACCCTGCCCGCCCCGCCCACACCGGCATGAGCAGCTGGGCTGTGTCCAGGAAGTTGCCCAGAAAGGTGAGCGTGGCCATGCGCTCGGGCAGGCGCGGGATGCGGCTGAAGCGCAGCATGAAGCGGTCCTCCTCCGACAGCTCCTCCAGCGGTCGCTGCTCCCGCTCGAAGCGGGCAATGAGGCTGCGCTCGTACTCCGTGGGCAGGAAGCGGGTCAAAAGCTCCAGGAAGTCCAGGCTGAGGGACTGCAGGTCATAGCTGTGGGGGGGAGGGGAGAGGAGAGTGGGTTATCACCCCACACCCTCTGGTTCCTGACAGCAGACTACCCACCCCCTGATGGAATAAAGGAACTTCGGTATTTGCTATTTGCCAACAGCTTCAGAGAATAAGGTCAAAGTCAAGGGAAGCCCAGGTCCCCATCATACATGGGTGGCAGATGCTCACCTGTAAATCCCTAAGCCTGAGTGCCCACAGCTGGGCAAAGAGGCAGGGAAGGTATGGGGACATCCTAATCTGGGCATGGCCTCACAGGAGATCCTCAGTTTTCTCAGCCCAAAAATGGGGACAGAGTTCCCTGACCAGGGTTGTATGAAGCTTGATGGGCTCTGTCCCACAACAGAGGATCTTTTACTAGATCGGCCTGATGACCCTGGCCTAGCAGAGGGGCAGGGCTGCCCACAAGCCCAGGGGAGGGGTACTTACGCCTCAATGGCCTGGCAGATACGGTCAGCCCCCAGGTTGCCCTTGCGCAGGGTGATGGCCAAGTTCTTGGCCCGGTTGGCCTCGATGAGTGTTGCCTTGCTGGGGACCTTCTGGGCTGCCTTACCCTTGAGGGCACTGAGATCCAGGCTGGGGCCTTGGGACTTGGTCTTGAACTGCTCCTCGAAGTCACTCATGTCCAGCTCCTGAGGGTGCAGGGAGAGATGGTGGGCTCGGTGGGGCCAAGACCTGGCATACTCCTGGCTGAGCACTGTGCTCAGTGCTAGAGCCACTGATCTGGCCCTGACCAGGCCACCAGCAGAGAAACAAAACAGTAACAAGATTGACGGGCCCCAATGGGGGATACAGGGGAAGCACAGGGAGCATCAGGGAGGAGGAGGAGAAAGACAACCAGACAACCCAGAGGACCTAGACTTGGGGCCATTAAAGCTGAAGGAAGTGCTGAATTGGCCAGCAGTAAAAAAGGGGAAAGGGAAGAGCATTCTGGGCAGAGAACAGTGTGAGCAATGGCCTAGAGGCAAGAGAACACATCCCTTCTGGAAAACAGACTGGAATCGGGAGGGCTGAGGCCCTGGTTGTCTGTGGGAAAGCGGTGGGAAAAGGGCAAGAAGGGAGGTGAGACCTGAGGGAGGGACGTGCCCCTGTGCAGGGATGGAGGGGAGAGCCTCCAGGGGAGTCAGGATACTGCCTGCCAGATGCACACATCCAGCTGGGTTTTCCCTGGGCCGCCCGGTCCTCATCTGTACAATGGGTGGAGTCGATGACCACTCCCAGTGCTGAGCGCGATCAGGCAAGTCCCCGCCTCCTCTGGCGCCCACGCTGGGAGCAAGGCAGAGCCACACTCACCTGCAGCACCTTCTCATCGTCAAGCTCTGTGAAGACGGTGCCGGTGATCTGGCTGGGTTTCAGGGCCACCCAGTTTAAGAGTGGCATTCGGAACTTGGTCTGGATGGGTTTCCTGGCCTTCACTCCTGGGGTAAGGAGGGAGTGGTGAGCGCTGGGGGCGCTGGAGGGCACTGGGACCCAGCGAGGCCCGACAGGGCAGGCAGGAGGCAGCAGGAGACCCCCAGACAGAGGGTCCTGGAGGACAGGGAGACCCGGCCCCTCCCTAAATCTCCCGCCAGCCCTGGGCCCCAGGCGGTCCACTCCACTCACCTGGGCCCAAGTCTAGGCCGGGCCCTCCAAGGGCCTCAGAGGGACCTCCTGGAGGCGGTGGGGGCGGCGGAGGCACTGGCCCGTCAGTGCCGGGCGGCGGCGGCGGCGGCGGCGGCGGCGGCGGCGGCAGGTCTCCCGGCAGCGGCGGCGCAGGTGGGGGCTCTGCGCTGCCCGGGAGGGGCGGGGCTTCCGGCTGGGAGGCGAGGCCGAGCAGTGGGGGCAGTGGGGGCGCCGGCGGCGGCGGCGGTGGCAGTGTCGCTCCGGGAACCGGCTCTGCTGCAGGTGGGAGGTCTGAGCCCCGCGACGGCGGGCCGGGAGGGGCGTGTCAACTCCTTGGCTTGGGTGGTCTCGCGCCGCCTCCCGCCCACGCATGCGTACTGGGTCCACTTCGACCCACCGCTCCTACCTGAGCCAAGCCCGCGATCCAGACCTCGCTCGCTAACGCCCCGCCAGCGATGCCCGCAGGCTCACCCTCCAGGCCCTGGTCCCCCTGCCGCCCGCTCGCAGCTGCTGCGCACCTGGGCTAGGGGAGCTGGGGGGCACCCCCGGAGCCGGAGTCGGAGCATCACCGCCGCTCGGCGTTGCCGCAGGGACCGGGAGGATCTCGATGGAAACAGCATCCCCGGGCCCCCGCACGACACGGATTAACCCCTTTTCCTCCAGCTCCTCCACCTTCAGCTCTAGGGCCGAGGGCCGCGCCGAGGCGGGGGCAGGCACTTTCTCAGGCTCGGGGGGACGCCCGGCGGCGCCCATGGCGGTCGATTCGCTGAAGCGCTCCTGTGAGCCCCAGAGGAGGAGTCAGTGCCCACCAGCAGGCTGCCTGGCACAGAGCCCCCGTCCTCTTCCCAGGGTGGAGAGAGATGTCAAGCCCAGAAGCTGGCCTGTTCTTGGGAGTCCGCCCGGCCCACGCCCCAGCCTCACCCGCAGGATCTCCAACTCTTTGCGAGCCTGGCTTAGCTGCTTTTCCAGTTCGGCGATCTTGGCCATGGATTCGTTCTCCGCCTCCCGAAGCCGCTCTGTCAGCTGTGACACCGGCACGTGGTGAGCTACCACCCGCCGCCGGGCCCTGGCACCGCCGGTGAGGGGGCGGCATCAGGCATGCCTGCCTGGAGGACTGGGGGAGGCTCCCACATCCGCTCAGCCCAGCCGGCCGAGGGTGGGCTGAATCTGGCACTGGAACCCAAGTAAATGAGGAGGGGAAACCAAGGCACCACTGATGGGGGAGGTGGGTGCAGATTAGGAGACTGAGCTGGGAGGGGGCCCAGGCAGTTCACCCAAGTCAGGGCCTGGAGTCGGAGCATCTTAAGAGGAAGGCCCTGCCCTCAGTGCAGTGTAGGAGCTCCCTGAAAGCTCAGTGAGAAAGACACCCAACAGATCCAGGATTTGGATTCAGGTCAAACTCAAGGGCCAGGCAGACAGCCACCTCCAGTTCACATCTAGAACAGTGTCTGCAGCCCAGTACCCGATGCCAGCATGGAGCCCTGTGACAGACATGTCTTGTGGGCCTATTAAGTTCTGGGTGGGGTTCAGGACCAGCTCTCACCAGTGCCACCTGCTCCTGTAACTCCTCCATGTGCTCCAGTACAGCATTCTTGGTCTCAGTGTCCTCCAGTAGCGCTCCCACATCAAACACATTGTCCAGATAGGCCTGAATCTGCACCTGCAGCTTGTCACTCTCAGTGAGTCGAAGTTTCTGTCCCCCAGATGGAAGGAATGGGTGAGGCCCAATGTAGGGAGTCTTTCCAACCCCCCACCACCACTGGATCCCAGAGGAAGGGACCTAGGCCCTAGTCTGCTTTTTTTCTTTATTTTTAATTGCAGTATAATTCACATACCATAAAATTCAATGTTTTAGGTGTACAGTTCAGTAGTTTTTAGTGTATTCAAAAAATTGTGTAACCACTGCTACTAATTCCAGAACGTTATCATCACCCCAAAAAGAAACTCTTGCACCCATTAACAGTCACTCCCCGTCCTCTCTCCCCCCCCACCCCCCATCCACTAGTCTTTTTGTTTCTATGGATTTACCCATTCTGGACACTGACTATGAATAAAGGAATATGAATAAAGGAATCATATATGAATATGAATATGAAATCATAAGGGCTGGCCCGTGGCTCACTTGGGAGAATGCGGTGCTGATAACACCAAGGCCACGGGTTCGGATCCCATATAGTGATGGCCGGTTCGCTCACTTGGGAGAGCGTGGTGCTGACAACACCAAGCCAAGGGTTAAGATCCCCTTACCGGTCATATTTTTTTTTTTTAAAGGCCGCCCTACCAGTCATCTTTTTAAAAAAAAAAAAAAAAAAGGAATCATATATGATTCCTTTATTCATATAATAAATAAAGAAATAAATTTATTCATACAGTAAATAAATGAATAAAGGAATCACATAATGTATGAACTTTTCTGTCTGGCTCTTTTCACTTAGCATAATGTTTTCAAGGCTCATCCATATTGTAGCACATATCAGTACTTAATTCCTTTTTTTTTTTTTTTTTTTTTTTCGTGACCGGCACTCAGCCAGTGAGTGCACCGGTCATTCCTATATAGGATCCGAACCCGCGGCGGGAGCGTTGCCGCGCTCCCAGCGCCGCACTCTACCGAGTGCGCCACGGGCTCGGCCCCTTAATTCCTTTTTTATGGCTAAATAATATTCCATTGTATGGATATACCACCCTAAGCTGCCCTCACCTTTTGTTAATCCTGGTTTTCAAAAATCCAATCCCAAAGGCCTCACTCCTCCAGGAAACCTCCCAAAGGAATCAAGAAAGAAGCTGCAGCTTCTCTGCTCAGGTGGGGCCAGCAAGCACCAAGCTCCTCTGCCCACCCTCCCCACGACCTGGACCCATCCAGCATGAGCCAGCTCCTACTTCCGCCTGGCATCTCTGGGACCCCCCGTTATGCGCTGGACTCAGACAGCCTGCCTAAGGTTGATGCTCTCAGAGCCAGCTCCACGGCTATCTTGAGCCTGTTCTGGTGCCTGTAACAGTTCTTACTGGGCACCCATTATGCTCCAGGCTCTGTTCTACATATTTAGAGTCATTATTATCTCTATGTTTCTCCTATTTGACAAATGGAAAAACTGAGACTCAAAGAGAGGAAGAGATCTATCCAAGGTCACACTCATGTTAGGTGTTACCCAGGTCTGTCTGACCCTAACACTCATGTTGCTAACCACTTAGCCATACTCTACAGTGGGCCATTGGTTAAGCCTAAGGGAGTGCAGGGCTCACCTCTAAGTACAGGTCCAGGCCCAGGTGGGTGAACTCATATTGCAGGAAGACACGGAAGTTCATGTTCTCTACGGAGTGTACCACGATGTTGATGAATTGCATGCAGGCCACCTGGGGGCCGGGGACACGAGCGGGTCTATGATCCTCTAGGTGGGGGGGTGCTTAGTGCCTTCCACCCCCCGCCTACCCCCAAGTATCCCCCCCTCTCCACGGTGCACTCAACTCTACAAACCCAGATTTGTCCCGACCTGCATTTCACCTTCATGTCCCCTCAGTCCAGCTTATCCCCTGCTCCCAACATCCACTGTTCCCCCACTGACCACTCAGTCCTAACATTTTGCTGAGGCAGAACACCCAGGCCCCTAGCTGCTCCCTGCACCCAAGAAGGCCCAGCCCAGGCTTCAGCCCGCTGAGCTCCCCAAACTCACCATGAAGTCAATATTGCTGTCCTCATTCCGGAAATATTCCATCAGCTTTTCAAAGCGGTGTCGCTCCCCACATACCTGGGTAGAGGGAATGGCTCTCACCGAGGCCCTAGTGGCGCACCTCCTAAGCAGTCTTCCAGCTGCCACCTTGTGCCTCCACAGGTTCCTCTCCAGTTAAATCTAAGTCAGGCCATGCCTCTCCTCTGCTGCAAACCTCCACTCCCTCTCCAACCCCTCCCACAGCTGTCCCCTCACTTACTCCGTTCCAGGCACGCTGGTCTCCTGGCACATCCATCGCAGGGCCTTTGCACTTGCTGACTGCCTGGCATGCTCTTACTCGGGAGAGCCACCATGCCAAGCCCCTCACTTCCCCCACAGCTTTGCTCAAATCTCACCTTCTCAATGAAGCCTTCCCTGAGCACCCTGCAACCAGATCCCCCACCCCCTGCAGCGTCCCTGAATTTTTTTCCATAGCATTGATCATTTTCTAATATACTATGTAATTTTCTTGTTTATTATATTGTTTGTTATCTGACTTCCCCTACCTTCTTTGTTTCTTTTGTTCACTGATATATCCAAGTGCCCACTTCCTGACACATAGTAGGCATTCAATAAATATTCATTAAAGGAGTGAATGAGTGTATCCTGCCGTAGGCATCATATTCCCCTGCATAGACTTCTTGCAAGCCTGTTAAACAGAGTCAGCAACTCCAGAATGAATGGATCAAGTCCAGTGTGGATCTGGCAAGGCTGAGAGTCAGAGGTGGAGCTAATCTCTATAGTTGTTCCTGTTGCCCCAGGCGGTGCCCCTAACTGACCCTGCACCTTCCTTTCAGAACTTCCCATCCCAGATTTTCCTCTGGGTTCCCCAAATACACACCCAATGTCCCTAACTGCCCCCCAGCAGAGGCCACAACTGCCAGAAACAGGACTCCAAGCAACACCATAGGGGCAAGTACATGTTCGGGTGGGGGCTCCAATACCTCCTTGAAGTTGTCGAAGGCCGCAAGGATGATATCGTGTCCTCCCCGCACCAGGCACACAGCTGCCAGCAGCTCCAGCACCAGAGCCTTGGTTCTGGGGAGAGAAGGAGCAGGTTGTCGCTTGGGAACAGGCAGCCCCTGCAGCAAGGGTGGACGTAGACCCAGCTAGGGGGAAGACAGATAAGCTGATGGTGGGGGCGGAATGAGCCTGGGCAGGAGTCCTGAGAATTTGGGGACAGAGTAGGTAAGGGTTTAAGCAGGAGACAGGTCTAGATGTGGAAGAAGTTTAAGGGCATGGACCTCACCTGGGGCTCCTGTTGTTGAGGCTCAGAGCAATCTCATTAACACAGGCTGGGTGGTTCATGACAAGGCTGAAGCCAGACTACGGAGACGGGAGAGGAGCTCAGCACCTCCAGGCAGGCCCCCAGGACTGCCAGCACCCTCCTGCCCAGCGCTGCCAACATAGCCAGTGCCGTGCCAGGCTTAGGCAGTTCTTTGTATCCAACCATAACCTCTTCTGTGGCAGCCAAAGCCTGGCCCTAGCCCTCTTCTTAAGTACCTTTGTCTTTGAAAGCCAGTATCAGGCACCTTGGACACGGTGAGCCCTTAAAGGCTGGTTCAGTGAGGGAGGGCCCAGCTTCCCCAGTCAGTCCTCCAAACAAAATAACCCAGAGGCTGTTCTCCCCATCAGCCTCAATGCCTAGCCCTTTTTGGGAAGTGTTCCCAAGTCCCCATGTGAGGTCCATCCATGTCCCCAGCCATGGCCAGGGGTACTCAGGGAACCTGACAAGGAGGAAGCAAAAATATGGGCTTCCCCCAAAGACTCATCAGCCTCAAGGACCCCAAGCCAACAGCACAGATCCACAGGGTTTCCAGAGGGACAGTTGGTCCCAGAACCCCAGCAGCCTGAGCAGCCCCCAGCGAGGACAGTCCCAGCTCCCTGGCCCCCCATTCCAGGCCCACCGGCTGACCTGGTAGTTCATGATGGCACGCAAGCACATGATGCAGACATGCACGTCGTCCTTCTGGCTGACGATGCGGGAATTCCGCAGCGTCTTCCTGCTGTGGGCCGGGGTCAGCCTGGGCGGGGCGAGGAGGAGGTAGCAGGGGTCAGAGCACCAAGCCCCAGCTTCCTGTTCACCCTACCACTCAGATGGCCTCTGGAGTCCAGGGGGCATATCTGGAAGCTTGGCAACTGCTTCCCATCTACCCAACCAAAGGGGCCAGCTGAGGGCAAGGGGGATTCCTCAGTCCTTATGCCTGGGGTCTGGCATGCTAGGGGAAGGGAGAGAGGAAAGGGAAGCAAAGACCCTTGTAGTGATTTGGCATTGAAAGCGCTGACTGGTGGAAAGCCCATGGAAGGAAAAGGCAGCCAAAGCTCAGAAACCACCACGGAAAGGCTCTCCACAAGGTGGCACTCACAGCCGCTCAGGCTCACCCTCCATCCTGAGAGGCAGATCCTGAATTCATGCCACGGTACAAGAGCATCCCAGCTCACCACTTCCTAGGCCAGTTATTTAATATCCCTGTGCCTCGTTTGTAAATAGGAATGGTGGTAATAGTACCTTCCTGATAGGGTTGTTGGGACAATGAAATGAGCTTAGAACAAAGCCTGGCACATAGTAAGTGCCACATGAGTGTGCTCAATTATTCTTTGCCAAAAATGTGTGATGTTCTCATTGTTGCAGAACTGCCAACCGTGACTTCCACGTGTCGGTTCTCTTGACAAGTCTATCACATTTCCAGCAGCACTGGGATGGCTGCCACATCACCATTTCCCATCATTGCTCAGATATGCCTGAGTCTTTGTTCATGCTGTTCCTTCTGCCTGGAATGCCCTTCCCTGCCCCCATCGCTGCCTGCCAAGACTGAGTCCATCTGTAAGACATAGCTATTTTCTGGGAAGCCTTCCTGATGCTCCAGGCAATGGCCACCTTCCTTCTCAGACTTCCGAGTCACACCTCCCTGACAGCCTGTCACAGTGAATTGTCCCCCACTAGACTGCAGGCCCCTGAGGACAGGGTGATCTGTCTCCTGGTCACTTGCCACACACCTAATACATAGTAAGTGCTAAAAAATGTTTGTTGAGTGTACAAATAAATGAATGAACAAAGAAACACATTGTAAGAGTTTGGGGTTTAATATGTAGTTGGTTCCCTAGACCCAAAGTGGGAGTCTGGGGATCTACACAATGCTCCGAGGCCATCTCCTTCCCCCTCCCTGACTCCCAGCAGGCTGCCCTATGTTAGGATAGGGGACCCATCTGCAGCAGCTGAACCTGGGGCATCAGTCAAATGCCTCTTCCAACCCCAGCACCACCCCAGGGAGTCAGCCAGGCATGCATCTGCCCCCAGGTGGCTACGTACCGGGGAGAAGGGGGACACCTGGAGGCCGCATAGGAGAAAACACGGGATTAGATGGGTACAAGAGGGGTCCCACCAACCCAGATACCCCCTCCTCATCCCAAACCTACTAGGGTTCCAGCCTCTCGGTGACCACCCTGAAGGCTTCCTAATATATTGGTGTCCCAGTCCCTGTTTGAGACCCTTACTCTGGTCCCCAATGCTTGGCTACCCCTCCCACCAACTGCAAGAGCCCTGGGTGGGCTGGCTAGATGCAGCAGTGTTGGGGTGAATCCTCCATTCTCCCACCACCCCACCCTGAGGACCCCGTACTTGACGGTCAGGTGGCGACTTTTGGGGACGGATGAGGGTGGACCTTTGCTGAGATCTTCCACTGACTGCTCCAGGGGCCTGCTCTTCTCCGAGTGGGAGGCCCCGTTGTCTGTACTCTCCATGTCATACCTGGGGAAGCAATGGGGTGGGAGGGTGGGGGAAGATGTAGTGAGAGACAGATCTGCAGGGGAGACCAGGGGGCCGGTGGAGAAGGCTGTATCCTTGGCACTGTGGTGAACACAGTGGGAGAGAACGGAGCGCCCCTCCCTGTCCAGGGCAGGCTTTGGGGAAGGGGCATCACTTGGGGCCAAGTGCAGGGTTTCAGGGTGGGCTCAGGCTGCGCTGCTCAGAACTGGCCAGAGGAGTGGGCAAGGCATGTGGAAGCACGGACCAAGGCTCTGAGGAGTGGCAGGAGGGGCAGGGAGGGGCTTACGCGACAGAGCACTGGGCAAAGGCCAGGTACTCAAGCAGCACGTCCAGGCCACGGTTCTCCTCGTTGAGGAACTCCTGTACCCACCTGCAGGACACAGGACTCCCTGAGCTCCAGCCAGGAAGGAGGACCTGCCCCAAGTGGGCACAGAACAGCAAATCAAAGGCCTCTGGGGTGTTCTTCTCCCAGAGAAGACACCAACACACCCCGGCCTCAGAAGAGCCAGTGGTGCCAGGGGGTGCTGGGGAACCCAGGCAGGACTCACAGCCCAGCCACGCCTCGAGGTGCAGGCCAGAGGATGGGCAGGAGAGGAAGAGGGGAAGCTGTCCTGCACACCCACCAGGAGGGCCAAAGGACAGCCCTATGTCGGGGTACGGGGAGTCAGAAGGGGAAGCCCCAGAGCTGCCTGGAGGCAGAGCTTTCCTAGTCCCAGAGAGGAAGACCTGAGCCCCCACTCACCCAATGTGGTTTGTCCTCAGGGACGTCTCCAGCTCCCGCAGCACCTGTGTGGACTCCTGAACTCGCCTCTTAAACTGGGGGCCGAGAACAGGGGAGTCTGGTGGGTGGAGCCTGGACTTCCACAGGCCCGCCACGTCCTGAGACAGCAGCCAGCAGCGCCCCTCCACGCCCCACTGGCACGCATGGCCTTTCACGTGCCACTACCCTCACCACCTCCACACACCTGCCCGGCAGAGCAAGCACACACAGGCTATGTGTGCTCCCCATACAGACCTGTGGGGGGTGCACTCCCCCATACACAGGCAAACAAGGCACACACACACACACAAAGATGCAGGATGCACACACACACCATACACAGGCACACAAGGTACACCCACACACATCCATACGCAGGCATTCGGGGTACACACATTCAAACATGAACATCTTGAGTATACACACACACATGTGCACATCCATACACAAGCACCTTGGGTACACAGACATAGGACACCCACACATCCATAAACATACACATGGTGTACACACACATATACACACTCTCTCTCTTATACATGGACTCAAGGGCACACACAAACATACACACATATCCACAATGGACACAAAAGTACACACATCTATGAATAGCCACACAGGGTGCACACATGTACACACATAATACAAGTACGCACCACAAATGTGCCCGTAAGCACACATGGGAAATACAGAGGAACCTGTAAAAGTGCATCCCAAGGGCACTCTCAGTACCCTACAAACACATGCACACACGCACACACACACACACACACACTCACACATGCACCCACACAAGCCCACAGACCACTTTATAGACACCGTTACTCCAGCTGCCCAGAGCTTGGAAGGTGCATGGGGAAAGGGACAGAATAAAAAAGGGAGACATATACCCCCAGGTTGGACATCCAATCAGCTGCTACCTTTCTGCTAACCCCACCAGTATCCAGGTAGCTCTTCAGCTTCTGGATGTAGGCTGCAGGCGGGTTCTTGACTTGAAACCGCTCCTAGGAAGATGGAATGGGGGTACAGGGAACCAGCCAGAGCTAGCCCAGAGCAAATGACCAGCTCTCGTCCCAACATCCCGTTCTCAGCTCTAACCTGGGGTCCCAGGCTATCTTAAGACACCTCAGAGATTCTAAAGCATAAACCCAAACAGTTCGCCAAGCCGCTTTAAAAGACCCCAGTCCCAGGCCTAGCCTGCCCTTCCCACCGTGGCCTCAAAGGCCACAGCCCTAGCCCAGGCTTGGGGTGGAGTTTGGAGGGGTCAGTCCTGCCATGGGCCCAGCCCTGGGGGGAACTCAGTCCAGCCAGTAGGTGGCACCCTCCCGGCCCCCTGTTCTCTCTGGGCCAGAGCTGGGAGTGCAGGAGAAACACTCTGGAGGGGCCCGTGTGAAGTGGGCCCAGCTTCTTGGCAGGCTGGCCTGTTCACCGTGTTTGCGGGCACCTCTGTGTGAGGGTGTGCTCCTCTCCTGTGTACAACAAGCAACTCCCAACTCCCCTGCCCCACCCCTGGCTCGGGCAGCCACTCACACGAAGAGGCAGGGACCACAGCAGAGGCCCCTACCCAGAGGGGCTCTCATCCTTCCCAACCCAGATGCCTCAGATACACCCAGCAATCCCACCCAACCTTCCATTTCTCCCAGGCTTTTGAGCCCCCAACCTCTGAGAGCTAGGCTGAGCCCCTGCAGCCGGGACCCCTACCACAGCCCCACAGCCTCTGGAAACAGCTCCCCACCCTCTTCCCATGGCACAGCCCTTACCCCCAGACTTCTGCCCAGCCAGCTCATCCCACCCCCTTCCATTAGCAGGAGGCAAAAGCCCAGGCCTGGCTCCCAGGGGAGGCTCCTGGCTCCCCAGCTCCCCACCCCCAGCCTCCAAAGCCTCAGGCTTACAGACAGCTGCCACCTCCATCCTTCTCTGAATCACTGCGGCAGCCAGGCCCCACGCCACCTCAGCGCTGGGGAGACCCAGTGCCAGGACAGGGTCCTCCCGCAGCCGCAAATGGCAGCCCTAGCAGCCTGAGGGGTGCAGGCAGCCTAGTGAGCCATGAAGGCTGGGAGCACAGGTGCCTGGACGGAGTGCCACAGACAGGGGTCTGATCTGGGTGGCCTTGGGGAGCTGCTGGTTGATGCAGCTCCGCTGGTCCCAAGGTAAAAGGAGGACAGGGACTCCTGCCCCTTCCTCCCCATGGGGTCAGATGAAGATGTCCATCCCCAGGATCATCCCTTCCCTACCCCAGAGCTGGAGGGTCAAGAGAGGCTGCTCAGGAAGCTCAGCAGCTGGCCAGTGCCCCTGGAAGAGCCCTGCCAGCTCTTCAGAGGGCAGACAAGGCTCATGGCTCACAAGGTCTCTGGGGAGGCCCATGTCCAAGAGAGGGGGCTTCCAGAGTCACCCCCAGAATCCTCCCCAGATGCTGCACTGGCCTCTGGGCAGTGTCCTGGCCCCTGGACAGCATGGCGGGGCCCCTCTCCTACCAGCCCCAGCCTAGTCAGGGCAGGTCACCCCAATGGCAGGAGGGAAGGGGCAGCTGAGCCATCCTGGCACCCACCTGGTCACAGATGAGCTCCCACTTCTTCTCATTGTCATACTGGCTCAGCAGCTGGACCTTGTCAGGGGGCAAGTTCATACAATTCTGGGGAAGAGGAAGACAAAGTAAAGACCCCTGAGCCTCGGGCCCCAACATGAGGGAAGAGGGGGGAATGGATGTTTCGGGGGGATCCGCTGGGCTCCCTAGTAGGTGTGTCACACACATAAATACCCTCATCCTCTCACCCGAAAAGATAAGTAGCATTATCCAAGGAGAAAACTGAGGCCGAGGAAAGTGGAGCACCTTCACCAGGGCCTAACAGCTAGAAAGTGACAGCAGGATTTGAATCTGAGTCTGCCTGGGCTCTGTCACCCCCCACAATGCCTCCCTGGCACATCCGGCGTGGAGGCAGGCAAGTGGGGTCTCAGCCTAACTCCCTGGGGACCTCAGACACCTCTGGGCTCCAGCTTCCCCATCTGAGATTAGGGGACATCATCCCCCCCACAATTCGGGTGGGAAGCCAATGGGGCGCCAACTCCAGGTATGACCACGTGTGACCAGCGGACAGTGCCCCGTTCCCACCTGCCACCAGATACCATGTGTGCACAGGCTGGGCCCAGAGCACCAGTGCCTTACAAACACCAAAAACCCTCTAGCAAGGGGGGCAGACAGCTGCCTCCTTCCCCATCCCTCTCCAGCCCCCTCCCATCTGGTCCCATCAAGAAGGAAGGAAATGGCCAAGGGAGCTGAGGTCAGCCATGTCAGCCAGGAAGAGTCCCTAGAAGGTGCATCATGGCTGCAGCAGCAGAGAATTTCGGGAGGGAAAGTCACTCAGCCACAGGAACTGGGTCTGTAGCATGCTGGGTCTGTGGTGCTGGTGGCCCAGGCTGGGACTCCCCTCAGGAGCTAAGAAATGTCAGCAGAGCTCTGCCTGGGTCCTCCTCCTGGCCACAGAATGAGAGAGTAAGGTATCCCGTCACCACAGGACAGGTGCAGGGCCCAGCCCAGGGTTGTGGAGTCAACAAGATGCTGCCAGCTCTAGGGGCTCCCTGGACCCCAGGACTTGGTGTGTCTCTCTAATAGATGCATAAAACAAGGCCAGTTCACCCCAATTCAATAAAGCCCAGGTTTATTGAGGGCCTACTAGGTGTCAGGCCCCAAAACACAGCTCTTGCTCTCAAGGAATTTTGAGTATAGCTAGGGTCTCTGTTGGGGATGTGGAAGCCCTCAGGGAGCCCCAGCCCAGAGGTGGAGGGCTCTTGTCACCAGCTCTGGTGGTTCAGACTACATACCCTCGGTCACGTGGCTCTGAGGAGAGGCCACAGCTGGAGCAGACAGGGAGCCCCACCCACCCAAGTCAACTCAGCCAGCTTCCTCTCTGGAGTGCTGGGCCTAGTTCTGGGGCTCTGGCCAGATCTCACCCCAAAAATCACTGCTGTGGGTCAGCCCCAGACAACGGAAGCTGGGTGCTCTCAGCCCCCATTGCCTAAGCTTTCCGGCTGGGGCCCCACTTGAAAGGTGAAACTGCCCGTCCACCCCCACCTCCACCCCCACCTCCACCACAAGCACCCCAACCCTGCCGGCTGGAGGCGGGACGTCATCCCTCTCTCCCATTGCGAAAGTGAGCCTGGATTGAGGAAACCACCGCTGTCTCATCGGGCGCCCTCCCCCAGCCCGCCAGGGGCCAGCAAAAGCTCCTGCAAAGGGTCCTACCTCGCTAGGGAGGCCTCCCTGCAGCCATTCTCTGTCTCTGACTCTTTCTGATCCATCCCCACCCCACAGAGACAAAAGGTGGGGCAGGGCCAAGGTGAAAGAGCCAAGGAGAGAGGAAAGGAGCAAGCAGGGAGACAGGGCAGGGGATGCCAGGGACACTGGAGCCATGGCAGGCACAGAGGAGGGACGTGGTGCTGGGGAGCAAGGGGGATGGCTGAGCCCCAGCATCCATGCCCTAGAGGGGACAGCCACTTCCCGACATGGGCCTTTCCAGGCCTTCACCCAGGCTGGGGACCTTTTTGGTTCTGGAATGACCCCAGTGGCACTTCTAGAAGCAGTAACTAGTCATAATAATGACCCCAACAGTCACAGTAGCCAGCTTCACCTGGCTGTGCGCCATCCCTGCACGTGGACGACCACCTTCCACCCTCACAGCTGTTATGGGCACCCTTATCATTCCCATCTCACAGGTGACCTGCCCAAGGTTATGAAGCCATAAGAGGGGAGCCAGGCTGGCATTGAGCCTGGAGCTGACTCTGAGCCACCGCCCTGGTCCATCTCTTGGGACAGCCCCACTTACTGATGAGGGGAGGCCTCTGCTATGGCCTGGCGCACCTGTCCCAACAGTGGTGGAGGGCAGGGTGCCCCTTTGCCCCTTCCCCACCTGGGCCTCCTCAAGCCCCCGGGGCCCACATGCCAGCCTGCCAGACAGGCTAAATTTAGGCTCAGAAATCAGAAATAGCTCTGACAGCGCTGAGCACTAATTAGCAGCTGCTCCTCAGCTGTGGCTGTGCCCACCGAGGAGACAGGCACTCCAGGGGTTGGGAGAGGGGCCCGTGAATGCCACTCACTCAGGGTGGGGAGAAGCCACCCTGAAAACAGGAACAAATTCCCAGACCCAGGGCCCTCGGCTTGGAGGCAGCACCATGGGGAACTGGGGGACAGGTAGAAGGTTGGCTGACAGTGCTCCAATGGGATGGGAAAAGACAAGCAGTCCAGGTGTGTGTGTGCATGGAAGGGGGACACCTGCCTCCTGAGAGGGGGGTAGGGGAAGGACACCTGTGATGTGGAGGATAAGGAGCTGGATTCAAAAGACCCAGCTCTAAGCCCACCCACCCCGCAACTTCTGTGCCTCCTTGTGCCTCGGCTTCCTCCTCCATGAAATGGGCACACTCCCTCCTGCCTCACACGCACAGAGCTCCTGAGAACACTCAGTGAGAAGCTGTGTTTTGTTGTAATAATACTCTTCAGTGACCCAACACTATGCATGGCGTAACACGGATGCAGGGGCAGAGGCAGTGGGGAGTCCGTGGGATACCCCAAGGTAGGGGACGGTAGGGTGAGCAGAAGTTTGTGGAAACATCCAGGTAAAGCAGACCTGGCTCCAAGGCTTGGCCAAACATGAACTGACCCTCCAGCCCACTTTCCCTGCTGCCCTTAGTGCTTTGGGTCAGAAGGGGAGTGGGAGGGGATTCATCTTTCAGGGGTAGCCAAGAAAAGCAGCTGATTCCCTGAATCTTTCTGTAAGAACGTGTGGGGACCATTCTCCCTCCTCAGTGCCAAGGGGGCCTCCAGCCTCTGCTCACCCAAGACCAGCCCCTCTCCCCGGCCCTGCCCCAACCGGTGCTGCCTTCTGAGGCTGTGTCCCAAGAGACTAGAGGGATTCCATCCACACTGGATACAGACACACCTACGGTTTCACTTTCAGTTTGAGCTCAGTCTCCGTCGCAATCCACCTGCCCACCTCTCCCCATGGCCCGGTCCTTCAAGACTCACGATGTCCCTGAACTTGGATACCAACCCCAGTTTCAGCCAGCTCCACAGGAGTTCTTCAGTCGGATGGGCCCCAAAGCCGGGCCTGTCCACCAGCTCTCACTTCCCCATCCATTCCCCCCACCCCAACAGTCTCAACCTTGATTTTCGAGCTCTCAGCGCAGCTCCAAACACAATCAATTTTATCCACTTCTTAAAATTTTGGTATATAGGTTTTCTGGGGCTCTTACAAGCAATCCCAGGCTTACAGGACGGCTGTTGGGTGACCCTGCCCTAGGATCGGGTGCTGAGAACCCCCAAAGGTCGACAGCTTCTCCCGTCAAGTTTGAAGGCTCCCCATAGTGGGGACAAGAGCAAGCAGGATAGGCCCCTCGATGCCAGGTGCCACACGTATGACCCAGGCTGGCAGGAGAATAGCAAGGACGACAGCAACGATAGTAAGTGTTAAGTACTCCCAGCACGTTTAATCCCCCATGACAAGCCTACAAAGTAGATGCTATTATAATCCCCAGTTCACAAATGGGAAACTGAGGTTCAGAGAGGTGAAGTTGCCTGTCCGTGGTGACCTAAATGGCCAGCTGGTAGGAAGACTTAGCTTCCTCAGAAGAAGGGGCCCCGGGGCAATGAGAAATGAGGGTTGTGGCCCCCCAGGGTCTTCTACAGACCGCTTGGCCTCAGTGCCCCATCTGAGGAACCAGGCACAGCCGGCCCCACTTCCTGCCACCCGACACCCTTCACTTCCTGTTGTTGCCCACACCGAGCTCTTACTCACTGGGGAACCCCCCCGGCACACCCTCTCTCAGGGAGAAGTGGAGGCCTCCCCACCCCCGCATGCACACTGCTACCGTTAGCACCGCCGCTGCCCCACCCTGCAGGAGAGGTGGCCCTCCCTCTGGTGGTTTCCGGCCACCAGGCAGTTTTCAGTCTAGGCCCCACTGTCGCTGACCTACCTAAAGGCAGGGAGACAGCCTGGCCTGTGACGGCTGAAGACCGGGGAGCTCCTTGAGAGTGCACAGTAACCTTGCTGCTCTGGGTAGTGGAAGTGTGGGGAGGGGAGAGGCAGGGTCTGGGTTCCTTCACCTAAAAGAGCCCCAAGATGGAGAGAGGACCAGGCCAGTTCCAACATCATCTCCTTCCTCACAGTGGAAAGATTTATTGAGCACTTACTCTGTGCCCGGTGTAGCACGAAGCACTCTCGTGGTTAGTGCTTAGTACTAAGCCCTCTTGTGGTTCGGCCCCTCAACTATCCTGGGAGGCCAGCATATACCATTATTATTCTCATGTGCATGTGAGGGAAACTGAAGCCCAGAGAGGTTAAGGAACTTGCCCAAGGTCACACAGGCAATAAGTGCCAGAAGTGCTGTGCTGACAGCTGAGCACAGGAAAAGTGCTCTGCCTGGGCAGGAAAATCCTTATAACCTTGGGGCAAAGACAAAACTTGACCCTCAAACTTCATGACCCCAAAGCCCAGAAATTTCCCTGCCTTTCCCCTACGTAACCCCTGCCCCCTCAAAGGCCGTGGTGCAAGCCACCTTCCAGGGCTCCAAGTTCCCAGGAAAAAGGCAGAGGTGGCCCTGAGAGCAGCCCCACCTGCTCCTGCCCATCTTGCCCAGCTCTTTGCCAACTGGCCCCAGATGTCACTGTGAATCATGCCCACCACATTCCTGGGTTTCCAGGGTCGGCATGTGCCAGCCCTGCCTGTTGGGAATGTCACCCCACAGCCTCTGCCCAGCACAACATCTGACCGCATGGCCACAACCCTGTTAAGATGTTCCGTGTGAGACACCCCAGAGGTGGGAGGCACAGGGACTGAGCGACCCCACAGCCACATGCACCCAAACTTCATCTGTCCCACGCCAGAGGAGGGAGCTGGCCAGGAAGACAGTGCCTCAGTCACAGGCCAGCAGAATGGAGACATTCACCCCCGCTCCTCACCACCAGCCCCAGAGAGGAAGGGGCCCTGCTAGAAGTAGGACTCCTAGGGCCCACACCCTGCCAGGGGCTGTCCTGACCTCCCCACACAGCCTGGCCAGGTGCTCAAGTCCCTGGACACAAGCAAAGAGCACCCTAGGGTGCTAGACCCCTATTAGGCAAATTCTCCAAATGGCTCAGATCACTCCCGGCCACACACACATCATTCCTGGAACCTTCCATGGATCTCTCTGCCCCAAGGCTGTAGGATTCTCCTGCCTGGGCACATCAGGTGTCCTATGGGTGTCTACTGGCAGGCCTGGAAAAGGTACCTTGCCATCTCGATCCCTGACCCTGCATCCCTCGCAGGGGAAGGCGGCAAGAGGCTGGAAAACAGCCAGCCTTGGGCATGGGCGTAGGAGAGGCGAGGCTCAGAGCCTGGCTGGCTGGAGTTCCCACCGTCGCAGCAGGCCCATGTAGCTGGGCAGCCCTCACTCCTCCGCTGCTGCTAAGGCGGCAGCCGGAAACCCTGGCTCAACCTGCTTTTTCTCCCCACCCCCATTTTAAGCAAGGGGCACCCCTCTCTTCCATAGTCTTCTTGGAAAAGTAGCCCCTTAGCACCCACGCTTGTGTAGGAGAGAGGCTCCCCACACCTCCTGTGTGCCTGTGGGCCTTGGTGGGGACACGGCTCACCCATGAGGGGAGTTCCCCAGCCAGGAGAGGAGGAGCAGTTTTGGATGTTGGGACAAAAGGGAAAGGAAGAGGTTCTCTGGGGCCATGGGACCAGACTGCCAAGGGTAGGACTGTGCTTCTCCCATCAAGACTGGGGGATCCGTGAGGATGGAGGGCCCATCTCCCTCAGCAATTGAAGGTTCTTCTCCTCTTAGACATTGACTAAGGACAGGACTCACCTCTGGCCGCAGGGGTGGTGGCCGGGGGGTGGGTGAGGAGTGGACAGATGGAGACCCACCCCGCAACACCCATTGCCAGGCCTGTGGGTTTAGCCAAATTTTTAGCCCTGGGCAGCCTCAGGCAGAGGTCAAGGCTCTCACCTTGACCCCAAGGCAGGGTTCATGTCCCTGCTGGTGGGGAGTGACAGGAGCCAGGTTCTTAGCCAAGTGACCTTAGGTTGGGTTCATCCTACCACAACAGGACAAGGGATGGCTGAACCCTCCCCAGGAAGAAGGTGTAAACATACTGGGGTTCCTGGGGACAGGGTAGGGCGTGAGGCCCGGTGGGTGCTGCTACCCTAGATTTCTACTCAGCCACCACCCCTTTCTCCACCAGGATACCTTCTAAGACCCATCTCTGGGCCTCGCCCTCCATGCCCTGGTACTCAGGGACTCACAGTGTCATTTAGTGTCAGACTCAGCCAATCAGTTATAGCCACAAATCGAAGCAGGGCAATCAAGTCCTACACATGCATCAGAATCTCTCCATGGGCGCCCGTGGCTCACTCGGGAGAGTGTGGTGTTGATAACACCAAGGCCACGGGTTTGGATCCTATATAGGGAGGGTCGGTTAGCTCACTGGCTGAGTGTGGTGCTGACAACACCAAGCCAAGGGTTGAGATCCCCTTACTGGTCATCTTTAAAAAAAAAAGAAAAAGAACCTCTCCACTTGCCTTTTGGAATTTCCACTGGTCTGAATTATTCACGTGGCTCCTCCCTATTAGTGCGTATAACAGACAACAGACTGGGGCCTGGGCCTCACCCCAAGAGCCCACCCCATCCTATCCGTAGACTCACATTTGGGAGGAAGACAGACCCCTGTCCCCCCAGTCAGGCTGGCAGGGGTCCAGGAATCTACCACAAACTCGGGCTCCCCAGATGGCCCCCAGAGGGTGTGTCTCCTCATTCTTCCCCCTCCCCCATCAGCTCAGCTCAGCTCAGCTCTGCCAAGCCCTGGGTTTGGGGAGCGGGGAGTAGGGGCAGGTGGAGGGATGCGGAAGCCAGGGGCTAGCCTGGTGTGTGGCACCCTCAGAGTCCCCCCACCCAATCAAAAAGGTGCCTTCACAGGATAGACCCCACCCCACCCCATAGCTCCTCTAGACCCCTCCTTGCCTTCTTTTGGGAGGGAGAAGCAGCCAAGATGTTCAGAAACTATTGGGAGGACACCTTTTGGAGACACGTAGAGGATCTAGCAAGTATGGCCTAATGACTGGCCAGGGGAGAGGAAGTGATGTCAAGGAGGTGGAGGGGACAAAGAATGGAGCCAGCACCACTCTGCTGCCTGAACCTCCATTGGCCCCCCACCCTCAGACCTGCAATACCAACCTGCTCAGACTGGGAAGTGCCTCTGGGGAAAAGCACAGCTTTATTCACCTGTCACCCAGTGTCCAGCTAGGGAAGGCTTACAGCAGATAGGCCACCAGGCAATTAGTTACAGAAGGGAGCCAGAGAAGGGCTGAGGTAGGGAGGGGGAAGTGAGAATCAGAGGCCCCTCCACCTGCCTGCTTCTGCCTCCCACTGGTCTTGGAAGACCACACCTGGCTCTGCACTGGAGCCCTCACCCCGCCAAACACATTTTGACTGCTCCCAGTCTCAGCCTGAGCTGATGGTTCCTTTCCCAGTGGTGTAGTCCCCAGACCCCCCAATTCCCAGGCAGGTGACAGTGTGGGGGGGTTGGGGCTTCCGGTCTTTTGCTCCACCCCAAGCCACAGTGACCAACCCATCTGGACCCTGCCCTTTCTAACCTTAGTCCTTGCAGGGGCTACGACGGGGTGCCCAAGATGAGGACCCAACAGCAGCCTCTCCCAGCAAATGCGGAGTGAGAAACACAGACATCTGTGCACACGATCTGACAGCCCAGCTGCCAGCAGCCCAGGCACCGAACAAGTCAGGACCAAACACCTCCACTAGGTCCCCGGCTCTGGGGACGTCAAATTGTAACCCCTTCCATCTTTGACCCCGAGACACAGAAGGGCAACAGATGCTCCAGACCCGCACCCGGCGGCTGGGCCTCGATGCAGTGCAGAAGGGGGATGCCCGGGACCCCACTGCGTGCTCCACTCCCGACTTCACGGGACATTTTCGTTTCAGACCTTTAGACCCGGGAGCTGGGGGGTGGGGGGTGGGGTGGAGGTGGGATGTCTTAGGGAGGGAGACTGGGCGATGGCAGAAGAAAGTTTGGGGGGGAGAGTGCTCAGTCACTCTGAAAGAAGCCGCTGTCGCTCCCAGCCCTGGAGGGGCAGCCGCTGGGCGGGGGATCTCCAAGCGGCACCTGAGCCCTGGGGGCGGGGACGCGCGCCGAGCCCCTGCGCCCCCCGCCCGCGCCCTGCCCTGCGCGGTCGGTCGCACTCACCAGGACCCGGTTAAACCTCTCCTCCAGCTCTCCGGCCGCGGGCATCGGCTGCTTGGGGGCCGCGGGCTGCTTGGGGGGCAGCGCGGCGGGGCCCGCGGGCTGCTCGGCGCTGCCAGCCGCGTTGCCCATGGTGGTCCCCACCCAGCCGGCCAGGCGCCTCCAGCCTCGGAAATCCAGCTTTCCGGGGGACGGAGACGAGGCTCCCGGCCCGGGGGGCGAGCGGGCAGCGGCTGGCGGCGGCGGCGGGGCTCGGAGGCGGCGGGCGCTCGGCTCAGCGTCCCATCGGGGCGGCCCCGTCCGAAGGAGCCGGGCGGCGAGCTGCAGGGTGGGGGAAGGAAGTCAGGCTTCAGGCCGCGGGGACCGGAGGGCTGGGCCGGGGGCAGGAAGCTGCGGCGCGGGCTCCCCCCTCGGCGATTTTCGAACTTCTGCTGCCGCTCCCGGTGCGCGCAAACCGCAGTCCGCCGCCGCCGCCGCCGCCGCCGCCGCCGCCGCGCGCCCAGCCGGGGGGGGGGGCTGGAGGGGGGCGGGCGCGGGCCGGGGTCGGCCGCAGCCATGGCGCGGCGGGGCGGGGGCTGCCGGCCCGCTTCACCTGCCGCGGAGGAGGCGGCCGCGGAGGAGGCGGCCGCTGCCGCTTCACCTGCCCAGGCGGGAGGCGACCGAGGCGAGGCCGGGGCGGCGGCACGCGCGGCAGCGCCTCAGGGTCCTAGAACCGCATCCTGCCGCTCGCCGGGAGCGGGGGATTAGCTGGGTCTAGGGAAGGGGGTCACGGCCTGGGCGGAGGGGGCACACCGCTGGGTGAGGGATGGACAGCCACGGTGAGCGCGGCTTGGAGACCCACGGTGGTGTGGCCCTGGGGCGCAAGGGCTGCGTCCCCCTCTCGGGTCCCTAATTGAAAAGGTGGGAGCCCCCTTCCAGGTCCCCCACCTCTTGTTTCTCTTCTCTGTTTAGCCCAGAGATGAGCTGAGAAGCAGAGGGAACCATCTGCAAAGAGGAACCCCAAAACAGGGTGAGCGGCGTGGACCAGGCCAGCAGAGACCCTCGCCACGTGTCGCATCTCGACCCGCTGAGCACCGGTGCCTACATCCCCAGTGGTTTTAGAATGGGGGCACCCAGGGGAGAGGACAGGCTGGGAGAAGCTGAAGACCACCAAGGAGGTCCCAAGGAGAAGCAGGGGATTGAGGAACCGAGGATTAAAGCCAGGAGCAAGGCTGGGAAAGGAGCAGGCACCGCAGAGGAGGGGGAAAAATCTCCTTGACACTGTCACCACCAGGGACCTAGGGTGGCCTTTCGCCATGGAGAATAACAATCTCTGGTGTCTGCTAACTGCAGAAACACTTTCAGAGCTCTTCCGTCATTTGTCCTGACAATGACCAGGGAAGGTAGGTTCTGATGTCCTCATTTTAGAGATGGGGAAACTGAGGCTCGGAGTGGTTAAGTGATTTGTCCAAGGACACACAGCTAGAAAAGGGCAGAAAGAGGCCTCCTCTCTGTCCACCTCCAAAATCTACACTGTCTTGGAGTTGCTGTCCTGGTCCGCCACTGCGCCTCTCCTCCAGGATGGGAGAGTATGCGGTGGATGGGCAGGGAGGGCTGGGGCACAATCTCCAGACTGAATGAGACTCTTTCCGTTGCTCCTTTCATCCTCCGTTTAATTTGTAGGGATCCCCAGCTGGCCCCTCCCTACACTACCAGGGCACTGAGGAGGGGCCAACTGAATGAGTCCAGAATTTTCTCCAGGCAAGGCAAAGAGCCATTAAGTGCTGCCTCCCCTTCTAACGTCCTCCTCCTCTGCGCTCAAGTGCAGAACGACTGACAAGAGTTGAAGCAAGAGCTGGGAAGTTAACTGTCTAATTTGAGGAAGGCCCTTGGTTGAGCCAGCCTCTTCCCCCAGGCTGACCTGATTTTTTTTGCCCTTTCTTCTGCCAAGGTGGGTGAGACATGGGGTCACTTTTTTCAGGTCCTGGCCAGGGACCTCCAAGGTGAGTCAAAGCAGGATTCTTCTTGGGCATGGGGGGAAAGTGATCCATTCTTTGCCCTCTGCCATCTCCTCCAGCCTGGCACAGACCAGAGCTTTGCCCTTGCATCCTTGCCCTTGATATTAGCTAGGACCTTTAAAAAAAAAATTTAGTCTCTGATCTTTTGATGGCTGTCTCTCTAGATGGAACAATAAACCTTCACTTAGCACCGCTGTGTGCCCAGTGTGCCTTGTGCTCGGTCCTGGGGATTCTGGGGCAGATGAGAAGCCTCTGCTCCTGGACCGCTCGCAGCCTAGCAGTGGACAGACAAAACATATCTGGGACAGTGGCAGCTTCAGGTCAGCCCGTGGGACCAGGTGTTCATGTTTCCTCTTGCCCAGAACTGCTATTTGAGGGTGGGAGTATACCCTGCAGCTGAAAATCCAAGCCAGGTGGGGAGCCTCGAATGCAGTATTGGCCGGTCTATGTCCTCAATCCCTGAGGGTCCTCAGGCCATTGCAATCCCCCCACCCAAGGCCTGCTGGAAGTAAGGCTGGGCTAAGTGGAACTTCTTGTGTGGAAAATTATCATTTCAGCAAGACAACGGTATCTCTCTCTCGTGCTGATCAGAACTGTGTTACAAAAAAAAAAAAAGTAAAAGAGAAAATGTGATCATATAATCCATTATTACCTAATAAATGTGGTGGACTGGGCAAGAAGTATCTTTCCAATCATGGTCCACAGAAGAGGAAATCCTAGAAAGGCCGCTTAGTGGTGATTTGGGACCAATGCTTTGGTGGGTCTGTGCTTCCCCCTTCTGGGCACAGGTGGTATGACATCCAAAATAGGGCGACGCCTCCAGTGGCGATAGAAGGAGTCATCACAGGGGTGACATTTCTGGACTGTTGTCACCTTGTCACCTCCAATGGAGGGATTGTGCAGTTACTGGGGACACTCAGAGCTCAGGTGACGGAGCAGGTTTCCCCAGGAATCTCCCTCCCCCTCATTATTATTCAGTAGGTACCTCTTTTAAAAAAGAAAAAGGGGTCTGTCAAGTTAGCTCACTTGGTTACAGCATGGCGCTGACAACCCCAAGGTCAAAGGGATTCCTGTACTGGCCAGCAACTGAATAAATAAATAAATAAGAAAAAGGGAATACAAATACACAGTTAAAAAGAAAACCCAGGGGCTGGCTGGGTAGCTTGAGTTGGTTAGAGCACAGTGCTATAGTACCAAGGTCGAGCGTTTGGATCCCTGTACCACCCAGCTGCAAAAAAAAATAAATAAGTGAATATTATTAATTAAATTTTTAAAATGAAAAGGAAAACAAGGCACAACAGCATGTGCAAAGAAAATCAGGTCTTCTACCAATCTGCCTCCCTGTCCCTCATTCCGTCCCCAGAGACAATCACTCATAATAGGTTTTTTTTTTTTTTTTTTTTTTAAAAAAAGATGACCGGTAAGGGGATCTTAACCCTTGACTTGGTGTTGTCAGCACCACGCTCAGCCAGTGAACTAACCGGCCATTCCTATATGGGATCCGAACCCGGGGCCTTGGTGTTATCAGCACCGCACTCTCCCGACTGAGCCACAGGCCGGCCCACTCATAATAGTTTTAATGTATCTTTCCACAGATATTCTGGGCACATACAAGCAGTGTATCACAAATGATAGCACACACTCCGTACTGTTCAGCACCTTGCTATTTTCACTTAATAATATACCTTTCTGGGGCTGGCCAGTTAGCTCACTTGGTTAGAGTGCAGTGTTGTAATGCCAAGGTCAAGGGCTCAGATCCCCATACCGGCCAGCCACCAAAACAACAACAATAATAATAATAATATACGTGCCTGCGTATAGTCAACATAGTCTTCCATCATATGGGTGTGTCACAATTTATTTCACTAGTCCTCTCCTGTGGATATTGAGGTTGTATCAACCTTTTGTTACTACAAACAATGCTGCCCGGAGGAAATACAGCTGTGCATCGCTTAATATTCTGAGAAAGACATCATTAGGCAATTTCATGATGTGCAAACATCACATAGAGTACTTACACAAACCTAGATGGTACAGCCTACTACGCACTTCTGCTCTATGGTACAGCCATTACAATCTTATGGGTCCCCTGTCAAATATATGGTTCATCATTGTCCAAAACGTTGTTATGCAGTGCATGACTGTACCTGTACATATATTTGTTTGCACTTATGTGTGTATCAGTAAGATAAATTTATGACATTGCTGGATCGAAGTTTATTTGTGCTATGGGTCAAATGTGTCCCCCAAAAGTTCATGTACTAGAATCTTAATCCCCACTGTAACAGTGTTAAGAGGGTGGGAAATCCAATTATAGTACTTGAAAGGTGGGGCACTATGAGGTGGTTGGATTGTATGAGGACTGTGGCCTCGTGAATGGATTGGTCCATTCGTGGAGTAATGGGTGTGGTTCTGGTGGCTTTAAAAGGAGAGCCAGTGAGAAGGGCAGCTCTCTTGCTCAGCCCATTCTTTCTTTTTTTTTTTTTTTAAGATGACCGGTAAGGGGATCTTAACCCTTGGCTTGGTGTTGTCAGCACCACGCTCAGCCAGTGAGTGAACCGGCCATCCCTATATAGGATCCGAACCCGCAGCCTTGGTGTTCTCAGCACCGCACTCTCCCGACTGAGCCACAGGCCGGCCCCCTCAGCCCGTTCTTGCTACGTGACATCATGCATTGCTGTAGAGTCACGACCAAGAACAAGATGTGCCCCTAGATGGGATGCTCACCAGAAGCGCCCCCTAAATCATGGACTTTCCAGCTTCCAAAACTGTAAGAAATAAATTTCATTTCTTTATAAATTACGCAGCTTCAGGTATTCTGTTATAAGCAACAGAAACAGACTAATACAATGTGCTTTTAAATTTTTGATAGATATTCATAGAATTGCCTTCCAAAAAGTTTGCATCAATTTACAATCCCCAACAATGGATGCGATTGCCTATTTCCCCACATCTTCATAAACATAGGGTACTAATCGGGCCTTTTGACCTTAGGTGAGGCCTCTGAAAACCCTGGGCACAGAGCAGGTGATGATCTGTCTTTCTTTGGACTGTGGGTTTCTTTCTTCAAAGCAGAGACTGTGTCTTTTCCATCCCTGTATCCCCAGCACAAGACTTTGTACCATCCTCGGTATTTACTCAAAAAGTATTTGCTAAATATTAAGTGAAAGAAACAGGACTGCATTTTGGCAGGCCTGGAGGGAAGGAGTAGAAGGTTAGGGTTGAGCAGGAGGTCTGCCCTTAAGTGCCACCCTCTCTTCCAGGCCCTGGTAAAGCCTCTGTCCTAAACCCAAAAGCCCCCCTCTTGATGGAGCCTCCCAGGCTGCAAGAGCTGAGGTTAAAGGCTTAGAATTCCCAGGGCAGCTTTCACCCAGCTGTTCTGCATTCCAGGGATGGGCTTCATCATCCCCGAACTGCCGTAAGACTGGCAACAGACCAGGTGTCCAGCTATAGGGGACTGGTTAAACCAGCACTGTCTGATAGGATTTTATACGATGATGAAAATATTCTTCGATCTGTACTGCCCAGTGTCACAGCCACTGGCCACACATACCTACTGAGCACTCCAAATGTGACTAGTGCGACTGGGGGAATGAATTTTTAATTGTACTTAGTTTTTATTAATTTCAACTTAAGTAGCCATGTGTGGCTTCAATATTGGACAGTAAGGGTTCAATAAATTATGGTATAGCCCCACAGTGGAAAACTATGAAGCTATAGAAAATTAAAAAATGAAAACTGTAAACTATAAAAATAAATAAATATGTCAAGAAAAATGGAAAGATCTACAGGACATATTTTGAAATAAAAATCTGGTATAGAATAGTATATATAGTATGTCATCTTTTGTCTAAGAAAGGAAGTGGAAATAAGAATCAATGTTTATACAAAGGTACTTCAAAAAGCTCATGGAAAAATAGAATTAAGGGGCCAGCCCGTGGCTCACTCGGGAGAGTGTGGTGCTGAGAACACCAATGCCACGGGTTCGGATCTCGTATAGGGATGGCTGGTTGGCTCACTGGGTGAGCGTGGTGCTGACAACACCAAGTCAAGGGTTAAGATCCCCTTACCAGTCATCTTTAAAAAAAAAAAAAAAAAGAATTAAAAGGTAATACAAATCTTTCCATGAACTTTTTGAAGTACCCTTGTATTTGTTTGAATTTGTGTAGGGAAAGGATTAATAGTGGTGACCTATAGGGTGCTGGGGAAGCTGGGGGGATAAGGACAGGGGTGGGAGCAGAACTTCCCAATGAGTTTCTTTCTGTATCATTTTGATTGTTGAACTATATGCATTTATTACCTATTCAAAAAGTTTAATTAAAATAAAAGCAAATTGCTTACTCTCTAACCAAGGAGGGCTGCTCTATCCTTCTTCTTGGCAACTTGTGGTAGTCACTACACTTTCCTTTCTATGTGACGCACCAGAGGACAGCCCCAGGGAGTGGGACAGAGAACACTTCATGAGCCACACTCCAGGTGACACAGGTGCCCAAACCTGGCATGCATCACAACCAGAATCTTGGGGGAATGGAGTCAGGGATCTGTACTTTCTTCTTATGGTCCTCCAGGCAAATCTCAGGCAGACACTGAGCTGTCCTTGTCAACACTTCCCAGTAATGAGGGAATAAACCTCTCAGACTAGGTGCACATCCCTGTCCTTTAGACAGCGATGGTCACTGATGTCTTCCAAGCACCAACACTGTCCCAGGTGCTGAGGCAGGTGCTTTCGACGTGTCATCTAAACCAGATGCAGCCCTGCAAGGCAGGCCTCCTTATTGTGCTGTCAGAGCTCAGTGCCTCCTTCAATGACAAGGTCACACAGCTGGTAAATGTCACAGCCAGGATCCAAATCCAGTCATAAACTCCCCGAGCCTCTGTTTTCTCCTCTGAAAAAAATGGTGATAGGATTTCATAGACTTGTTTTGAATGTTAAATAAAATTTCATATAAAGGGCTTGGCATAGGCAAAAAAAAAAAAAAAAAAAAGGAGGGGGGCTTAGCATAGGCTTTTATTTCCAGCAATAAGGTGGACTATATGTCCAGAAAAACTCTTCTGCTACAAAACAGCTAGAAATGCGAGGTAAAAGACAAAATGTGTGTGTGTGTTATTTTCAATGCAAGGCTGAGCTGGCAAAAAAAAAGAAAAGAAAACCCACCAAAGGCACAAAGCCAGAAAGGAACAAGAGGAAACCTGGGGTCTCATAAGGAAGGAGGTTGGATCAGACTCCACCTGCCCCTCAAAAAAGTCAAGGGTGCCCAAAAGGCGGCATCCTTGTGTAGACTTGAAAAAAAAAATCTACTCTGCAGAGAGAGATGGTAGGGATACTTGCCTCGATCAATCTACCAAGAAGATATAACCATTCTATAGTTGTATGCACCTAATAACATAGCCTCGAAAATCATAAAGCAGAAGTAGTGGGGAAAATAGACAAATCCACCAATGTAATGGAAGATTGAAATCACTTCCCTTTGAAATTGGTAGAACAAGCAGACAAAAAATTCAATAAGGACATAGAAGATTTGAACAATATAGTTGGCAAGCTTAATCTAATAGAATATTTTGAATACTCCAGTTCAATCAGTGAACACTCTTTTGCTTTCAGGCACACATGGAACATTTACAAAAATGACCACATATTAGACTATAAAGCAAGTCTCAATCAATTCAAAAAATCATAAAGACTACATTCTCTGACAGTATTAGATTTAAATAAATCAATAATTTTTTAAAAAGACAACTCCACGTGTTTTAAAATATCGAGATGCACTTCTAAATAATTCATGGGTTGAAGTACTCCTAACAGAAATTGGAAAATATATAGGAAAGAATATAAAAAATACTATTTATAAAGTCCTTAGCACACAATGCCCTAAAAATGGAAGTAAGAGTGATGATAATGAAAATGCAGCAATAGCTTGGGGGGTGGGGGTGTCTGTAGGACAGACTTGGCAGTAGTCAGTTCTGAGGCCAAAGTTCTGAGGGGCAAGGACTAAACGACTGAGTCTGGAGGTAACCACTGAGTCTGGGAAGGGGGGACCCAAAGGATGAGAAACAAACAACAGCCCTGTGAGTTGAAGATTATTCTAGTTCCATTTTACTAATAAGGCCACTGAGCCTACTAAAGGTGAAGTAACTCAAATCACTCAGAAAGTGGCAGAGCCAGGATTCCAACCAGGGTTGGCCCACTTGCTTTTCACGCTGCTGCTGAGGGGACCGCTGAGGGAGGCCGGGAGAAGTTTGGTTAACACCAGATCTGAATCTTAGATGAAGTGTCTTAATCCCCAAAACAGTCTGCCCAGGAGGCATTTGGTCACCTCTCACACTGCAGTGTGTTTGGCTGAGCTGAGAGGCTATGAACCACAGCTGTCACCTTCACTAGTCTGTCTGTCCTTCTGTCTTTTTTTTTTTTTTTTTTTTTTGTCTTTTTGTCTTTTTGTGACCGGCCTTACCACGCTCAGCCAGTGAGCGCACCGGCCATCCCTATATAGGATCCGAACCGCGGCGGGAGCACTGCTGCGCTCCCAGCGCCGCACTCACCCGAGTGCGCCACGGGGTCGGCCCTTTCTGTCCTTCTGTCTTAACCAGATCTGCTAACCCAGCTAGAAGAGGAAAATTTAGTCTATTCCTTTCAGGGCCCTGAATCCCACATAAACTAGGGCAGAGAGGCCCCATCCAAACAGCGGCCAAATCGAATTGGGTCCAGAGCTGCTGGACTGAGAGCAGAGGGTAGACTGAGAGCACGGGGTGAGCTGAAAACAGGGGGGAGCTGAGAACAGGAGGTGAGCTGAGAGCAGGAGGTGGGCTGGGAGCCGGGAGTGGGCTGAGAGTGGGACGTGGGCTGAGAGCAGGGGTGGGCTGAGAGCAGGGGTGGGCTGAGAGCAGGAGGTGGGCTGGGAGCACCCAGGCCTGTTCTCAGGGGTAGGGATTGCCTGTAGCTGAGAGCGGATCCTTGAACCTGGTACAGCAAGTGTTTTTTTGTTTGTTTGTTTTGTTTTTTGTCTTTTTTGTGACCGGTAAGGGGATCGCAACCCTTGACTTAGTGTCATCTGCACCGCGCTCAGCGAGTGAGCTCACCGGCCACCCCTGTAGAGGATCCGAACCCGCGGCGGGAGCACCGCTGCGCTCCCGAGTGTGCCACGGGGTGGCCCAGTAAGTGTTTAATAAATTCTGGCTGAAGGAACGTTTATGGAGGACCTGCTGAACACAAGGCATTGTACCTGTGAGAGGGTCTCCTTTAGTTTGATCCTCATGGTAATGTGCCCAGGTTGGAGTTATCAGCTCCATTATTTACAGGTGAGGAGATGAGTCCAGAGCGGTTAAGTGCTTGAATGAGGTCAAGAAAACAGCAGGGACAAGATCCCAGGAACTGGAGCCAGCTCTCCTTACTGTTCCCCCAGTACCAGAGGCAGCCAGTTTTCAAAGGCCTCCCTCCCAGACAGCCGGCCAACCCAGAGGCCACCACGAGGAAAGCCAAAAGCAAGGCAAGGCCTTGGGCAAGCAGCTGACCCTCATTACTCAACAACTATAGGGCTGGGAGCTCACTCGGTTAGAGCAGGAGTGCTGATAGCACCAAGGTCAGGGGTTCAGATCCCCTAACCAGCCAGCCACCAAAAAAAAAAAACAGATCAAAACAAAAAAAGCAACTGTTTATGGTGGGCCAACTGTGCTGGGCACCAGGGGGACATACAAGAATTAGACCCAAGACTGCCCAGGAAAAGCTCACAGCCCAGAGAGAGGACTGTGAGAGGAGTGTGCCACAGGGGCCACTGAGGAAGAAACGCTAACCCCAGACCCACTCCTGACATGATGCTGCCACGGGGGCACCCGCCGGGTCAGGGTGGAGATTCAGTGCTGCCCTGCTGGCTTGTTGGAGAGAGGGGATGTTGAAACCACTAGAAGGCTGAGCTCTCCCAGGGGGTGAAGGAATCGGGAGGCCGCACTGCGGTGCACACAGTGCATGAGAAAGGCCAGGACCTGCACAATTTCTCGACAAACCACCTCCTGCAGGACCTGCTCCACGGCGGGTTCACCTCTGCATCTCCACAGCAGCCAGCTGGCATTTCTTCATTTGTGGAGGAGGGAGAAGGGTGGAGCTTGGGGAAGCCAAGCGTGGCTTTGGGAGGCTTCTGGGAGAAGGACAGGTCAGCCAAGTCCATTGCGTGGGGCCAAGGTCAAGAGGGTGAGGACTATGAAGCCAATTGATTTGGGCATTAAGGTGTCCCTCGTGGCCTTCAGAAAGAATGTTTCAACAGCAGCTGCTGAATTTCAAGGGCAAGTCTGGTGATGGGAGAGGAAGAAGGGGAGAAAGAAAGGGGCAGAGCATATAGCTAATGGCGCCACACTTAACCTCTTTTGAAAACCTGATTTTCTGACAGACACCTGGAGGTTAATCCTCAGAGGCTCAGGAGTTCCATGAACCCCTGAAGGTAGAGAATCCCTCCCCAGGAATGGATGGTTTATGTTACCACCAGGGATGCATAGCCTGAATCTGCACATAAGGAAACATCAGACAAACCCCAAATGAGGAACATTCAATTAAAAGAAAAAAGGGAAGGATCTATTCTGAAACAATATCACGAAAGATGAAAAAAGGTAAGGAATTGCTCCAGATTAAAGAAGCCTAAAGAGGCATGATAATTAAATGCAACGTGTGATCCTGATCTGGGTCCTATACTAGAGGGAAAAAATATTCTAAGGGACCCTTATTGAGTTAATTGATAAATTGAAATATAAACAGATTAAATTATTGTATCAATTTTAAATTTCCCAGAAGTTGAAGAGTCTACTCTGGTTACGTAAGAGAATGTCCTTGTTCTTAGGAAATACCCATTGAAGTACTTATGGGTAGAAAGGCATGAGGGCTGCCACCTACTCTCAGGTCAGAAAAAAATATTTATTTTATTTACATATATATAAAATACAGAGTGCAAATGGGGCAAAATTTTAACTGGTGAATCTGGGTAAGGTATATGGAGGATCTTTGTATCATTCTCTCAACTCTTCGGTAAGCCTGAAATTATTTCCAAATAAAAAGTTCAAAAAAATAAAAACAAAAAAACCAAACACTGCCCACCAGGAGCCTTGCAGAGTTAGGCGCCTTTATCTGTTTTTCCTCTGCTATGGGCTGGCCCAGGACAGGCCCTCAGTCAGTGTTCTGGGTGAACAGGGTAGAATTAGGGGCACAGGTGGCGACCAGAAGGGCAGAGGCCCGCAGCTTCGGGCATTCCTCGGCCGGCGACATTTTCTGACGTGACAGCTGGGCAGGCCGCAGACCCAGGCCAGGAGTGACTCACCCGCGGGGCTCCCAGGGGGCTGGGGGAGCCCCGCCCCGCAGGGAGGGCCCCGGCCGGCAGGTGCCGCTGTTGAGCCAGTTCTGGCAGAACGGGCTGCGCGTCCCTGGGACCTGGACGGGTCAGCCCCTGGGGTTTTCTTCCAGAGCCCAGCCCACCCGGGTCTGTGAATAGCGTCGCTCATCCCTGCACCCATCTGGCCTCCCACTCCCAGACCTTTCAGCTTCCCCGCATCCCCGCCCCCACCATGGATGCTCCAAGACCACCCCCTCGGACGGTGCCAGATGGAGGAGAGGTAGGTAGGGAGAGGCCTCAGTCCTTGGCGCTAGAATCTAAGTAGCAGATTAATCTCCCGCTTTCCTCCGCCCCATCTCTCTCTGTCTTCCTCCTCCTCCCCGACTCTCCCTCCTCCTCCACCTCCTCCTCCCCTTCCCCCTCCTCCCCCCGCCCCTTCCTCCCTTCTTCCTCCTCCCCCCCCCTCCTCCTCTTCCTCCTCCTCCTCAGCAGCAGCCCCATCCAGGTTTGCAAAGTAAACACACACCACTTCAGCCATCCCCAGGCCTGCCTGGGCCTTTCTCTGGGAGTTGTGGATCTTAGACTCCATTTCCTTCAGGGTAGAGATGGGGAAAGGGTGACAGGGTGCTGGGGTGGCAGGGTGTGGGTGGGACTGAGGATGCCCTGTTCTATTATTTCTTCCCTGTCTAGAAAGGAGTTGTTCTCACAGCCCCTCTGCAGTAGCATGCGTTGGGGGTTGGGGGGTCCTCCCTACCTGGGATTGTGGAGCTGGCCCTCTTTGCCAGTTCTCCCCTGGCCCACCCAGACTCAGGATGAAAGGGGACTAGAGAGGTGATTTTGTCCCTTCCTTGTCTTCAGAAAGGACCATAACTGTGTGAAGGTCTCCTGATCCTATATATGTTCGCTAATTCCTTCAACAAGCCCTTTCTGAGCACTTGCTCTGTGCGAGGTACCAGGAGCCTTACCTAATGCAAACTCGTTAAATACTCACTCGGGCTATTCAGATAGCAGGTGCCATTACTCTTAAGTTGATTTGTCCAAAGGTACAATTTAATCCAGTGCTTGTCTGTGACTCCTCCCAACCCAGTGGGGTTCCTCGCAGTCAGCTTTGGGGCTACCAGTGTACCTTGCCTAATATCCCAGTTACTGCATTTGTCTCACCAGCTTCCATGGATTTGTCTTTGTGGGACCCCCACCCCTACCACACTGGGCTCCAGGCCATAGTGCCTGGGGACAGTGAAGCCTGGGGGACCTGCACTAGCCCTCACTATGTGTCCTTGCAGAAGTTCCTTAACTACCTCAAGTTCAATTTCTCATCTGTAAAACAGAGTTAACAGCAATATCTTCCTCATGGGGTCGACATGAAGGGAAAGAAAGAAGATGCATATAAAGTGTTTAGCGTAATAAATTGAACTCAAAAAAGGGACGTCCATCCCCACCAGAATGGCTAAAATGAGCAGACAACACCAAGCGTTGAACAAGAATGTGGAACAAAGGAACTTTCATACTCAGCTGGTGGGGGCAGAAAACCAGTTAGCAGTTTCTGTTAAAGTTGAATATATACATACAGAATGAGCCACCAATTCCACTCCTAGATAATAAACCTAAGAAGAATGTATGCATATGTGCACCAAAAGACATGCAAAATAATTTTTATAGCAGCACTAACCATTATAACCCAAAAGTGGAACCAACCCAAATGTCCAGCAGCAGCAGAATGAATGAATGTACTTTTGTATATTTGTACAATGAAATACTACACAGCAATGACAAAGAAGGAACTACTGCTACTCTAACAACATGGATAAATCTCACAGACATAATGTTGAGAAAGGGAAACCAAGGCAAAAGAGGTAATATAGCATGTTTATTTTCATAGAAAGTTCCAAAACAGCCAACTAATCTATGTTAGAGGTCAGGATAGAGGTTACCCTTAGGAAGAAGTGATTAAAAGTGGGGTTGGGAGGGTTCTGGATACTGGTAGTGTTGTTGCTTTGTTGGGTGTGGTTACATAGGTGTGTTGACTATGAAAATTCATTAAGCTGTCCACTTACAAAAATATTAATGTTATACTTCAATAAAAAATTTACACTAGTATAAAAATACAAACAAACTGAGCTACATGTATCGCATAAATAAATTTTAAAACAAATCGTTTAAAGTAAAGAGCAAATTATTAAAAGATTTTGGTTGTATGATTCATAGAAATTTTATTTTATTTTTACTTTTATTTTATTTTTCAAAAGATGACCATTAAGGGGATCTTAACCCTTGACTTGGTGGTGTCAGCACCACGCTCTCCGAAGTGAGCGAACCGGCCACCCTTATATGGGATCCGAACCCGTGGCCTTGGTGCCATCAGCACTGCACTCTCCCGAGTGAGCCACGGGCTGGCCCTATAGAAATTTTAAAAGTAACACCAAGGTCCAGGGTTCCATCCCTGTACCAGCTAGCTGCCAAAAAAAAAGAAATTTTAAAAGTGCCTAACTCTACATATTATTTAAGCATACATAGCTAGGTAGTACAAATAAAAAACAGGGTGTGATACACACCAAATGCAGAACAAAGGTTTCCTTTTAGTGGGAGAGAAGAAACTGAAATATGCACAAGGGGCGTCCAATGTTTTTCTAGCTTTATTTGTTAAGCTGGGAGGTACTTATCATGGGCATTCATTTTCTTATTCTTTTTTTTTTTTTTCTAAAAGATGACCAGTAAGGGGATCTTAACCCTTGACTTGTTGTTGTCAGCACCACGCTCTCCCAAGTGAGCCACGGGCCCTTCATTTTCTTATTCTGCATACTTTATACTTTTCTTTTTTTTTTTTTTTTTAATTTTATTTTGCCGATATACATTGTGGCTGATTTACTTTATACTTTTCTGATGGACATATTTCATAGTTAAAAGAACCCTTCAGTGTTAAAAAAAAAAAAAAAAGAAAAAGAAACAAAATAAAACAAAACAGGGGAAGGAGGACATTATATCTTATTTATCTTTATCTTTCCAGCACCAATACAGTACCAGGCACTCAACAAATGTTTGGTGAATAAAAGATCATTTTTCAATCACTTGGCCAGTTAAGCGCCAGAACCAGGGTCCAGTGATAGGTCTTCTCATGCCAAATCCCAAGTCCAGGGCACTCCCCACCCTGCCACAAGTGGGGGTCGGTTGGGGCGGGGCAGCAACAGTAGAGGCCCCAACCTCTCTCAGCACCCTCTGTATCTGAACTGAATCTCCGAATTACAGGGTGCAGAGAAGGAATAAATGCCTTTATTAATCACAACTCTGCAAATTCAGAATCAAATGGCCCAAATTTCTACAAATCAGTATTGCCAAAATCTTTTAATAAACTTGCTTTTTATCCAAAACCTTTTAAGATTTGTCTCTATGATACACATAGCTCAATTCATTTGTTTCTTTTATATTAGTGCATTGTCCCCTCCATGGGACAAAAAAGGGGGCTCTTTAAGCCCAGGTATGGTCTAAACAGGCTGTGGCATAGATTTAAAAGGTACAAGAGAAGCAACAAACGACTTTCAGCACATTGAGTCTTTTCGCACAGAGATGCTACTAATTGCAGACATTTTATCTGTTTGTCAGGCCCTGTGTGGAACGCAGCCTCTGAGAAAAGCACTTCTACCACTCAAAACCCACCGAAGTATGCCCAGCCCTGTGAGGGGCTCCTAGGAATGCAAACAAGGAGAGGCCTGTGCTGCCATCCACCGCTGAGTTAACCGCATCGTCAGCACGCTGAAGGGATTCATAGGCTTTAAGGATTGTTTTTAAGGAAGAGATGTAGGCCCAATCAGAGCTAATAGTGTGAAGGGTTGTGAGTGACGCTGGACGCTGGTGGTGGCTGAAGCTGCGAGAAGCCCACCTGGCCATGGCCTCGTTGCACACCTGCCTGCACAGCAGATTTCTCACCCTTGCTAATGTGCGTTAAAGCACGGTCTCTACAGGCAATGCTGCTGAGGGCCCGGACGGTACTGCACCCAACAGCAATACGTAAAATGACGGCTCTCCTCAAAACCACTGTCCCTCAGACGTGCCATTCGGACTGTCCTCTTGCCACCAGCAACCTCCCCACCAGGCAAGCTGAAATCAATGAGCGGTTACTCATTCACTCATTTATCAAATTAATACTTAATAAAAACCCATTTGTGCCATCCACTGTGTTGGGCGCTGGGGTGATAAAGACTAAAAGGGTCCCTACCCTCAGGATCTCGGAGTCAAGGTCATGAGGATTCTGTATGATTAGGGCAATGACAGAGGGAAATACAGAAACCAGGCCCCAGAGGAGGGTGGGGCTGCTGCTTACCTACTTCCCCAAACTCGCCCCACCCCCCTCCCCCACAGGTGCCCAGCTTGCCAGCCATGCCCAGCACCCACCTCCCAAACTCATTCCTCTGGGTCTTTGCCCTGCTGTTAATGATGCCCTTTTCTACCCCCACCTGACCGCAAACCCCTGTTTCTCGCCCCCAGCATTCAGCTCAAAATCATAAGCCCCAAATTCAAGAGGACGGTTCATCTGGGAGGATGTGATCAGGGAGGAAATCCTGGGGACTGTTTTTAATGTTTTATTTCCTAAGCAGGAGGTTCGTCCTATGGATTCTACATATGCCTTTCTGTATCTGATACATTTTATCATAATATATTTTCAAAAGAGATTCTGTTCAAGCTATACCTACACCTTGATCCCTCTCCTGCTGTGTTTCTTTGTCAAGAATCAAGTCTGAGAATCCCTTACTGTCCGTCAAAAACAACTTTTTGTTTCTACAGATGTATGGAAATGGTTGTCACCAAGCTAGGATCCCGGGTGGGGAGTGCAATTAGGGAGTGGGACAATGCTGGGGCTTCGACCATCACAGCATTGTTGCTACTTCTTAAAGCGAGAACTGGGTACATGGGTATTTGTTTTATGGCTAAACTATTGTATAATAAATTAAATATTGGAAAAGTCACTCTGTCCAGAGTGAGAGGGGCAGGAAGGAAGAAGGAAGGGGGAAGGAGCTTCAGAGAAGTTAGATAAGGAAGAGCGAAGAGGTGGCTCTCTGCTAGCCATGATGCATACACTGAGTGATCAGGCTTGACGTGATGGTGTAGAGCAGAGAGGAGCAAAAAAGACACAAGGTTGGGCCGGCCCGTGGCTCACTCGGTAGAGTGCGGTGCTGATAACACCAAGGCCATGGGTTCGGATCCTATATAGGGATGGCCGGTTTACTCACTAGCTGAGTGTGGTGCTGACAACACCAAGCCAAGGGTTAAGATCCCCTTACCGGTCATCTTTAAAAAAAAAAAAAAAAAGACACAAGGTTTTGTCTCATCACTGTAGTGAGCCATATGGTGGTGGCTAAGAGCTGGACGCTGGGGCCGAACTGCCTGGGTTCAAGTCCTGATGTGATCTCTTATTAGCCTCCTGACATCAGACAACTTACTTCAATTTCTTTATCCTGCAAAATGCATATGAGAATCAAATGAGATGAAGTGTGTGAAGTTTGCACTGGTTGGCATCTAGCAAGTGCTGAATATTGGTTATTAGTCATGCTATTACCTATTAATCACGTGAGCCTAAACAAGTCATTTCAGTTCTCCGAAACTCAGTCTCTCCACCTGTGAATTGGGGATGGCGCCATCACATCCAAATAAACCCATGTGAATGAAAGCACTTCGAACACCCAGAGTGTTTCATAAATGAGAGTATTTAAAAACAAGACTGCATGTAAAAAGGCCACAAGAGAGGCTTAGCTCCGTGAAGACAGCAACTGTGTCCATCGAGCTCGCTGTGATATCAGCATGGCACGTGGCACAGCATGGACACCCAGTGTTATGGATTGAACCGTTCCCCACCCCAAAAAAAGATAAGTTAAAGTCCTAACCCCCAGGACCTCAGGATGTGACCTTATTTGGAAATAGGGTCTTTATAGGGGTAATCTAGTTAAAATGAGGTTATTAGGGTGCGCCCTAATCCGATAGCACTGGTGTCCTTTGGACACAAAGACAAATGCATACAGAGGAAAGATGGCCATGTGAAGACGGGGAATGGGAACGACGCACCTACAAGTCAGGGAATGCCAGACATTGCCAGCAACCCACCAGAAGCTAAAAAGAGACAAGGAGGATCCTTTCCCTATTGATTTCAGAGGGAGCGTGGCCCTGCTGACACCTTGATTTGAGACTTCTGGCCTCCAGAACTGTGAGACAATACCTTTCTGTTGTTCCAAGCCACCCAATTGGTGGTACTTTGTTACAGCAACATTAGGAAACTGATACACCCAGTAAATATCTGTTGAATGAACAAATGGTGCTGTTGGTGTTCCTACCCAGACATGGCATCTTTTCACCAGGGGAGGAGGATGTGTGTGTCCAGGCAGGTGATGGGAAGGTGCCTGTCCTGTTCTGCGGTGGGTAGGAAGCAGCAGTGAGCAGGATAAGGCAGGACTCGAACCTGGGAAGTCCAAAACCAGTGTGTGCTCTTAACCTCTGTACTTTCCGAGACCCTGGAGAAGTCCAGCTGCCCTCGTCTCCAAGTGGCTCTTCCCTCCCTACCTCTGCTTTGGGTGAATGAGAAGAAATGGGCGAGGGGTAATCAAGAAGGCACTGCAAGGAGGCAAGGATCGCATCTGATTCTGAAACTCCCAGAAGACTCGTCCACAGCACTTGCTCACACGGCTGCCACTAGCAGGAGGCCTGGGGTAAAATAAAATCCAGTCCAGAAGCCCCCCTGGCCAGATGGGGCAGAAGTCGTCACCATTATACACTGGTGGGGGGGGTGCGGGGAGCTGTGCTGCTGTGACAGTGAAGCAACAGCGCTTTGCTAGGCAGAATTTCGGAATCTGATTGCTGGAGAGGCCCTCAGCGTCTTTTCTGCTTTCTGCCTATCCTTTCTCATGAGCCTGGGCACATCAATTGACAGGAGCCAGGAGTCTCTGGAGACCACCTGGCCCCCAAGCCAATTGGTGGGAATTCCTTCTGCCTCTTTAATCTGTCCACTCCCTGATCTGCCCTCCAAGGCTCCCCAAACACTTCAGCTCCCTGTCTGGCATATAAACACTGGAGATCATGCCATCCTGGCATCCTAGGGATGAGGGCAGGTGAGAGGCACCCCACACACAGGACTCCTGGCCAGGGCACACTGGGCAGAGAGAATGTTTGGAGATCTTCGGACTCTGGTTCTCAGCCCTGGCTGCACGTGAGCAACCCCCAGGGGAGCCTTAAAAACCCCAATACCTGGGCTTTCCCCCAGAACAAATCAGAATTTCTGGGGACAACACCCAGACACTAGGACTTTTTTTATTTTTATTTTTTTAATAAAGATGACCAGTAAAGGGATCTTAACCCTTGACTTGGTGTTGTCAGCACCACGCTCAGCCAGTGAGCTACCCGGCCATCTGTATATAGGGATCTGAACCCGTGGCCTTGGTGTTATCAGCACCGCACTCTCCCGAGTGAGCCACGGGCCGGCCCAGGCACTGGGACTTTTAATGGGCAGTGAAGTTGAGAAGCAATGATTTACTGGACACAGAAACTCTGCAAGGGAAGGGAATCTGGAGTCCACCACATGGAAAGCAGCAGGGAAGCAATCATATCGAAAGGCTTCTAGAAAGGAGAATGGTGGTTGCCAGGGGCTGGGGGAAGAGTGGAGTGGCAAGTTATTGTTTAATGTGTATGGAGTCTTAGTTTGGGAAGAAGAAAAGAAAAGAGTTCTGGAAATGGATGATGGTCACACGACAATGGGAATGTATTTAATGCTAGTGAACTACACAATTAAAATGGTTAAATAGTAAATTTATGTTATGTATATTTTACAACAATAAAAAAAAAAGAATACAAGAGAAAGCCATAGATTTAGAAAGATATTTAATCCAGCCTAAAGATATTGAATTAGGGGCATCTAGGAGTATCTTGCATGCCTCCTTTCAAGATATCTATGTGTATGTCTATAGCTGCACATCTGTCTGTCCACCTATCTGTCTGCATGTTTATATATAGATATATACAGATATGCTTTTGGGGGGGGTCTGGCTTTTAAACTTACTGTGGAGAAAATAATGATTTTAAAACATCCAGGAATCTTCCAGTAAAGGAAGAATAAGGGAGAACAGAACTATCAGATATCAAAGCATATTATGTAGCTATAATAATTTCTTAAATGTGATTGATTCATCAATAAATTAAAAAGAACTGGTATGGAATAGAAAATTCACAAATACATGTATGAAGGTAGTTTATAATAAACATGGAAGTTCACATCATGGTGAAAATAATTTTTCAATACTGTTAGGACCACAGTGGTATAACCATTTGAAAAAATTAAAAATAAACAACAATTTTTTAAAAGATCCTCTAGAATCTGGAGCCCAGGAAAGGAGTGGAGGAGAGGCAGCTGGGGCGTGCTGCCAGGGAGGCTGAGGAAGCAGGAATCGTTCACGGGGCCGGGGAGCCTGGGAGTGGGGTGGAGGATGGGGCGGGGCCTGTGGCTACAAACACGGCTAATGTCAGTTCCAACCGGGGACACCTGGACCAGGGGCCCAGAGAAAAAAGATCACCTTTCTCAGAGACCCAAGAAGGAAACAGCCGGCTGGTACTGAGAGGCAAAAGAATGGCAGTGTAGCTAGAAAGGACAGTGGAGCGTAGGGACCCAGTGGCCCTCCGAGTGGGAGCGGGCCAGCCTGGCGGCCACAGGGCTTTAGCTCAAGGCAGGAGCATGAGGAGCCTGTCCCAGGGTCTCACGCTGGGACAAAGGAGTCACTGAATGGCCGACTGGGTGTGCGGGGGCCTGCAGAAGACACCAGGGAGGGAGGGGGAAGGTGGCAGGGGAGGTCACACGAGGAGGCCCGAGGAGGCCCCTTCCCTGCCTTCTCCGTGGAGCCATGGGGCTGTAATGAGGCACGCTCTGGAGGCCTTCGTAGGTCACAATGTCCTCCTCACAACCCAGTCTCCTTGAGAACTTCTCTTGGAGCCACTGGGGTAAGGAAGGAGGAGGAGAGAGAGCCCATCCTGGGTGCAGGAGATGGCAGGTGCCTCGAAGGCTTGTCTGGGGTGTCCCATCTTGGATGAGGTCCAGAGAGGATCCCCGGGGCAGGTGGTCTCTGGAATGTCCATGCCCACAGGCAGCCGGGACACAGTGTCCAACTGGGGACCAGCTGCTCTGCCTGTCCCCCTGCTAGGCAAGGCCTGTGTAGGCCCCTCCCTTCTCTGGGTCCACAAAGGACTTTCTGTTTGGGGAGCGAGGGGGATGTTCAGCCATGGAGAAATGAGCGAATCAAGCTCCAGGTGAAGGAAGCAATAATATCTCCTCCTTTGCAGGGAAGGGAGACAGTGCTTCCACCCCCTCCTTCCTGAAGGGCTCAGGGTCCAGGAAGCCCCATCTAGCCCCAAGAGTTGTCATCGTAGAGAGGCCAGTGGAGAGGGCAACGAGGAAACCTTCTCCAAAAGATAAGGGAAGCGGGTAGTGGAAAGAACTCCCAAGAACCACCTTGGAATGGAGCTGTTCACGATTATGCAACGCTCCGAAAGTAGTAAAATCTATGGTTGCTTCCATTTGACAGCACCTCCCACACAGCTGGCATTTTGCTAAGCCCTTAACTTTATCTCTTTGAAGACAGGAGAACACGATGGTCAAGAGCTTAAACTACAGTCAGACAGACCGGCTGGGGGGACTTGTGTGGCCTTGGGCAAGTTCCTCAACCTCTCTGAGGCGAAGTTTCCTCATCTCATGCCTTTGACCCCAAACCCACAGCATTAATCGCACTGTCCTCTGGGGCCACCTTTACTGTCTGGACCTGCAGGGAGGAGCCAGGAGGTTCAAGGGGGTGGTAATATTTTCAGGCCAGTCAGCATCGTCCCAGGCAGAAGCCCCCTGGCCAGGGATAGGCTCTGGAGGGCCCAGGATCCTGGACTAGCCTGAGGTCCCCCACCCCCTTGAACAAATGAAGAAAGGGGGTCTCTGAGAGAGAAGCAGAACTGGGATGGATCACAGGTCTCAGATGTGCTTTTCAGGTACAGGCACCGGGAGACCACATGGTTTTTCCCTCCTGGCTCTACCACCAGATTATCCAGAATGAGTAAACCCATAGAGATGAAAAGCAGATTGCTGGTTGCCAGGCTGGGGATGCAGGGGAATGAGGAGTTCCTGCTTAATGGATACAGGATTTCCTTTTGCAGTGATAATGTTTGAAAGTAGACAGAGGTGGCAGTTGTGTACATTGTGAATGTACTAAATGCCACCGAGTTGCTCTTTTATTTTTGTTTTTTGTTTTCTGAATTGCTTACTTTTAAAAGTTAATTTCGTGTTACGTGAATTTCATGTCAGTAAAAAAAAAATAATGGTACCTGTAGCTAAGAGATTAGAGGAAGGAGGGTGGGCAAGTGCTAAGGGGGTAGGGAAAGCACAGGGGGGCTGGGGACTGGGGGCTGAGGGCAGGGGGACGGTGCAGAAACAGGCTGAGGCGGGGGAAAGGTTTGAGGAGGAGAACCCGGGCTGCAGAGAGATGGCCTGGAGGATGCTGCTGGTTGAAGAAGGAGACTTTGATCCCAGGGACAGAACAGGAGGGGGTTTGGGGAAGGTACTTGTCTCTGAGCTGTTTGCTTCCTCCAGGGCTGGAAGCTTCTGGTGGGTGGGGGCAGGGACCTCACCCTTTTGGCTCTGCTTAATTTTCAGAGCACCATCACAGGTAGATCCTTTTAAAAACCCTGGCACCAATGGAATGAAAGGGAACATGTCAAGCAGCAGGAAGATTAGCCACCACCCACACCAGGGAAGTGAGGCTGGCACTGGGCTGTGTGTGTGCCACCTCCAGGCAGCAGGGAGACTTTCCAGGGCAGAGAGGACCTGCCCAGCACCCTCTGCAGGCTTCAGCACTTCCAGGGGGCAGCACCCCCCTTGGGGTCTGTGGCGGGGGAAGGGACTGGGTGAGCACCATGGGCTCTTTTGTCAGACCCAGGAAGGAGGGTAGGGGCAGCTACAGGAAGTAGGGAGAGTGAGAGGCTCCCTCCGGAATCTATCCCCCTACTTCCCTCCCCTCCCCACTTGCACAGCTCCTGCACATGCTCAGTGTGCCCACGAATTGGGTTGGCTGGGGGAGGACATTGACTGGCACCCCCACTTAAAGGGCCAGTGCCACCCTTGCTTGCTCCCAACAGGGACAACAGGACCTGGCCACCTTTCCCCCCATATGTTGTTGCCTCACCTCAGACCCCCTTGCCCACTTCCTAGCAGCTTCCTCCTGACTACCCCATTAACTTCTGCCCACCCACTACCTCTCATCCCCTGACCCCACTGCAGGCAGGGTCTGTCCACTGGGAACAGGAGTTTTCACCTGGGGCCAAGGAGCCCCTGCTGGGGAAGAAAGGGGAATCCAAGGCCAGGCTAGGCAGGAGTGGCAGGAAGCTTCAGCAATCACTCCTGTGAAATATTTACCCTCTGGCCTCCCTCCCTTGGCCCAGGTGACCAAGAGGGCCCTAGAAATGGGCTTGCGGGAAGCAAGGCCCTGGGCATTTGCTCTGGAGAGGCCTCAGGAGAGGGGACTTGTGTCCAAGCCCATCCTCCCCAGCTGAGGGCATGTGTCGGGTGGGGGAGTCTGTTTTAAAGTGGAGTTTCCATCATTGTGGTGGGGTAGAGGAGAAGCCCGGGCTCAGGACCAGGCAGCAGAAGGAACAACTGGAAGGCAAAAGGGGGAGGCACAAAAGGGAACCACGCCTGCCCCTGCAGCTGAGCCCCAAGGCGCTCCAGGTCCAGCCCCCAGGATGACCTCCACCCTCCAGGCCCTCACCCTGGGGTTGGCAGAGGGAACCAGAAGGGGAGGGGCTTACTGAGCCCTCCAGGCAGCCCCCCTGACACTTTCCCAGCTCACACCCTCTCCTTTGTTTTCTTATTACTCCTGACCTGCCCCTTCCCTGGCATGCAGCTCGTGCCCAGAGACGCTCAACCCACTCCCGCCCTGGGCACCTTCTCCCACACTGCACCCTTCCCCCTCCCCCTCAGCAGCCCTCCGGAATCTTCTCTCCCCTCCTAGCTACACACACACACACACACACACACACACACACAGCCTCCGGGTAAACAACCTTAGTCCTGGCCTCCCTCTCCCTGCGGGCTGTGGGCTCCGTGCTGAGGAATGCAGCAACTGGGATGCTGCCTACACAGGCCACGGACCTTTGGGTCCCAGGCCAGCACCCCACAGGGGAAGGTAGGCCTGGAATCTGGAAAGCCACTTCCTCTCTGAGCCTCAGGTTTCCCATCTGCAAAGTGGGGACGATCATTCCTGCTGTCCTTCTGCACAGAGCTGTCGGGATTAAAGGGAAGGAGCCCTCGGCCAGGGTTCCAGGCACAGATCCCCCAGGATGGGACTAGGCTTTCTCTTGAAACCCATCCCTTCCTAGAATCTGTTCTGGCCTCACTTCGTCGCAGATAGTGCTGGCCAGGCCTGGGTGTGGCAGAGCGGAAACGAAAGCTGTCCCAGCAACACACAGGGTTTTGTCAACATTTCCATCCTCAGGCCTGGGCCCTCTCTTGCCCAATGTGGCTTTCAAGATGAGCACCTGGAAGGGAAGCCGGGCTGGGTCAGCCAGGCCTCTGCCCCTCCCTATAGGGCTCACTGGTGAGTTAACTAACTGCCCCACAGTGATGCTCATTGTCAGCCTGACCCCAGGTCCCAGCCAGCAAGGATGCAGGGAGGGTGATGGAAGACACAGGGTGTCTGGGGAAGGGTGAGTCTGAGTGTGAGGGGGTGGGTAAGCTCGTTTCAGAGCCCAAAACGGGCTGGTGGTATCTGTAGTACCCAGGCTGACCCAGCTCTCTATGGCCCAGACCGAGAGGGGTTCACACACTTCAGAGGGAATTAACCACACACGTGACTGGGCCAAGAGGGGCAGGATGAGCAGATACAGCAGGCACCAGGCAGGCCCGGCAGAGCAGTTCTGCTAAGGATCGATGCACTGCCTCCCTCTGCCTCTTGGCTTTATTTTCCATCAGGAAAATACCCTCCTTGAGTGCTTACTTATTAGTGTCCTTCCAGGAGGAAGGGACAAACACGTGATGACTAACCTCAGGCCCAACCCTTGCTGTGAAGGGGGAAGGTGGGGGACTGTCAAGGACAAGAGGCACAAGGCACCCAGACCTCACCCAGCCCAGCCCTCTAAACGGTGGGGAAAACACACAGGGCCTGGGAGCAAACCCTGAAGGAACCCATGGGATTGGATCTTCTCCAAAAGTCCTAGCTCTCTCTTCTCCAGGGGTAGACCCCAGCTCCTCATAGCAATCTGGCATCTTTTTTTTTTTTTTGGGGGGGTCTTTTTTGTGACCGGTACTCAGCCGGTGAGTGCACCGGCCAGTCCTATATAGGACCCGAACCCGCGGCGGGAGCGTCACTGCGCTCCCAGCGCCGCACTCTCCCGAGTGCGCCACGGGCTCGGCCCACAATCTGGCACCTTGAGTGCAGGGTTCTGGCTAAGCCTGGAGGCTCCTGACTGAGCTCCCTCCCACCTATAAAACCTTCAGTGCAGTCTGATTGCTCCAGGACACACAAAGCAGAATTCGGGCATCCTAGAGACCCTGACACGTCCCCACCCAGAGGTCTGCTGTCCTTCCAGGCTTGGGGCAAGTGGGGGCCGGGACCTCTCTGGGACAAACATCTTTTGATTCTCAGAACAGTCCTAGTGAAATCAATCCTAGCCACTCCTATTTGGTCTCACCCAGACCGTTTAATTTCTCTGTAAAAAGTAAGATGACATTGAAGAACCAATTGCGGAAATGGCCAGGTGGAAGTCTGAACCTATTTTAATTGTTCTCAGGGGGCGCAGGGGGCTGAGAAAGGCTTCAATCCGCCGCCCGCCTCCTTGAGAACCAGCTGGCTTAAGTGTGTGTGAAACAGAACCTTCTCCTTGGGTCTACCGCTTGGGGGCATCCTAGGTGCCCGGCTCCCCATCGCGGCGGCTGCCCTCTCGGTTCCACATCTCGTTCTCCTGCCGCAGCCGCTGGTTCTCGGTCCGCAGCCTCTCTACCTCGGCAGCCAGCGCCTCCACCTGGCGACAGGTCTGCCGGCCGCTGCACCCCTGAAGCTGCTGCAGCCTCCTTGTCTCCTCCTCGGCCTGCGACAGCCTCTTCTCCAGATCCAGGTAGTCTCGCACCAGCTCCTGCTTGCTGCGGCCCTGCAGGCTCTCGGTGTGGTAGCGCTCATAGGCCTCGGAGAAATCCCTCTGCTGGAACTCACCGTGAGCTCGGCCCCGCCCATCGCTGTCCCCTGCCTCACTGTCCCCACTGGAGCCTGGGTGGGAGACCCCGTGGGGCACATCCAGGTTGGGCTCCTCCGGGTCCCGGTCGTTCATCAGGAACTGGGTGGTGTTGTAAGGTGCCACGGGCTGGCCTTTGGCGAACATCTCCTCGCGGACCCGGGAGGCCCTCTGGCTCTGCCTCTCATCCCGCTGTTGCTTCTCGGCCCAGCTCAGCTCCAGGTAGGGCCGCCAATGCCGCTTGCGCTTCGATGGCCGCCGACGGTGCTTCTTCCGGCCCAGCACAGCCTCCGCTGAGCAGCCCCCTGGGCTCTGGGTCCGAGGACCCCTACCATTCCAGCCCAGGCCACCGCCAGCCCCAGCAAGATCTTCATCCTCTGAGTGGCTCTCCATCCGGGGTGTCAGGGGCAGGGAACCACCAGAGTCATGAGGCTCAGGGGGTGTCTGGGGGCTCCCTGGAGCACCAGAGGTCTAAAGAGAGGGGAGGAGGGAGGAAGGATCACAGACAGCCTATCCCTAGGGATGAGAGCCTTCCCACGCCCAGCTAGACTGGTCATTCTCAAGCCCCTCACTTACCTGTCTTCTGTCTGTCCCTCAACCCTCCCCAAGTAAACTCACAGTGACAGCAGGAATTTTGCCTGTGTTTTTCACTCTGTAATTTCAATGCCTACAACAATAACTGGCACAGAGTCGGTGTTCCATAAATACTGTCTGAATGAATGAAGTAGGAGAAGGAGAAAACTGGGATGGAAGATAGCTCCTGATGCATCTGCTTGATCAGAAGCCCGAATGGCACTTGCTCGTCCCTCTTCCTAGAAAGCTTGTCTTTCAGACAGAGCTGGCTTCACGGGCAAGCGACCTGTGCGGTCACACAGAGCCCCACGTTCAGAAAGGCCTCCTATTTGGCTTAATGCTCTGCTGTCCCTGTCTTGAACTTTTTAATAATATTTGAACAAGGGGCCCTTTTGCACTGGGCCCCACAATCATGTATCCGATCCTGCTGCCAGCTATTTGCTTGGCTGACTCCTTTTCATCCTTTCAGGCTCAGTTCTAATGTCACCTCTTCAGGGAGATCCTCCCTGACCACCCTGTCTAAAGTAGACCCCATCTCCCCTCCTCAGTGACACTCCATTAAGTCACACAGTTAGCATCCCACATAGCATTTAGTCCATTACCATTTAACACGAGAATGCATTTTGTCTGTTAACCACTGTGTCCTTATGCATGACACAAGGTAAGTGCTCAATACATTTTTTTTTTTTTAAGTTTATGCCAGTTTCACAAGTCTTTTTTCTTTTCTTTTTTTTTGGCGGGGGGGTGGGGTGGGGGTGGGGGTGGGGTGGGCGGAGAGCTGGCCAGTACGGATATCTGAACCTTGACCTTGGTGTTAGAAGGCTGTGCTCTAACCAACTGAGTTAACCAGCCAGCCCCAATAAATTTTTGTTAAATGACCTAAAACTAGGGCTGGTTGGTTAGAGTGCAGCCTTGTAACACCAAGGTCAAGGTTCTGATCCACATCCTGGCCAGCTGCTGATGTCAAAAATATATATATGAAACAAATTAAAAAATAATAATAAATGACCAGGGCCTGCCCGTGGCTCACTTGGGAGAGTGAGTGTGGTGTTGGTAACACCAAGGTCACGGGTTTAGATCCCTATATGGGTATGGCCAGTTAGCTCACTCGGGAGAGCGTGGTGCTGACAACAACCAAGTCAAGGGTTAAGATCCCCTTTAAAAAAAAAAAAAAAAAAAGTAATAATAATAATCATCATCATAATAAATGACCTAAACTTATAACATGGGAGCATCCAAAAGATATTGAAAAATGAGACTTTCCTTTCTATCCTCCTAGGGTAAAGAAATGGAGCACATTTATTCCAGGCAGCAATTCGTATCACTCTATCACTGTTCTATATGAGTGGCAGGAAAGAGGTCCTAACTAAGGAGAGGAAGGGTCAACCTCCAGTCTGCAGTGAGAGAGTTCTAGCACCTAAGAGGTGGAAGGGATCTGTCAAGAGAGTGTGTGTATGTTCAGAGCATCTGTTTATCTCTGTTGTGGTGAGGGTGGGAGTACAGTGTGGGGGATGGGGAATGAATTGCTCTAAGTTTGTGGTTTGGGATTTCTAATAATAACCACTACCATTTGTATGTTGTTTTATAATGTATGACATGTGAATCTGGGCATGGGTCCATACAAGCATAGGGTGGGTACTGGTGGATGTGGTATATGCAGCCCTATAAGAGCTGGGGGTATGTTATGTGTGTATTGGAGACCCTGAAGAGAACTTCACGGGAAAGGAGGTATGTCAGGGTGTGTGTGGAATGTGTTGTTACTTCACCTGCAGAGAGATCACCAGTCATAAGCAATAGGCCTTGTCTCCATCAGTGGCTTGGGCCAACTGAGACAGAACTGCTGCTCCACCTGGGAAAGGCAAGGCTGCTGGGAACTCCAAGGCAGAGTGGCTTGTTTGTGTGTGTATACAAAAATTCACCTGCTCCCAGCCCTCAGTAAATGTCCCCTAATGATCCTTCCCTGCACCCAAGCCAGCCCTGGCCCCTGGCCCCACATGCTGCCTCCCTCCTGAAGGTTTGTCCTTCTACCACCTTTACCGCTACTGCAGATAAGCTGTGTGACCTGGGTGAGTCATTTGCTCTCTCTGAACCTTCTAGCCCTGACATGCCATGAACTCCAAATTAAACAAATCCAGGAAACACTGGAAGTGGCTAGGTAAGGTGGGTCAGAAGTTCCTCTGACCCCCCACCCTAAGTTCCCTGCTCACCTATAAGGAGTTGTGGGTTAGGGGAGAAGAATGGGTAAGGTGGGACAGTGAGAGAGATCATGGGCTGGGAGGGTTTGGGCTCCTGCTGCCAGATCAGAAGGTGGCATTCTTTGAGGGCCTGACACAATCTGTCCCTCTCCTCTCTCCTCAGTTAGATTCTACCCCCCCCACCCCCGCTTCCATATCAATTATGAACCAAAATGTCTCTTCTTCCTGAGACTCGGTTCTCAGCCTGGACAAAATGTTCTTTGGCCCTGAGATAAAAACAAGGTTCTGTTGTCAGGAGGCCCTAAGTTTAAACCCTGGGTCTATTGCTTATATGCTGCACGATTCTGGAAAAGGTTTTTCAGCTCTCAGAACCTTAGTTTCTGTGAATTGGAAATAATTCTTACCTTGAGGAGCTACTAGGATTTCATAAAATAGCATGGATTTTTCATCTGGCCTATTATCCAGCACATAGTAGGGGCTCATTTAAAATACTGGTTTTCCAAATCTACCAGCACGTCTGAGACAAGAAGCTGGGATCCCAGTTGGCAAGATCCATGTTCAGAGTACTTGGGAGCTTACCTCGGCCTCCTCCAGGGCTGCTGGTGACTCTGTATTACAGTTGGTCTGGTTCAGAGTGGCCATCTTCTGTTCCAAATCTTTCAGCAGATGCCTTTAACTAGTGACACCTGCTTTGAACAACAACAGAAACCTAAGTCCTGAAGGAGAATTCTTGGGAAGACTGGCTGCCTAGGAATTGTTTGTCCAGGCAGCAGCAGCCATTTTGTAGCACCAGCCATGCACATCCTCACTTTTAAATGAAGGCCCTGAAGGCTGGTTTTCACACCTCCAGCCAGCAAGGGGCCAAATGGGACTAAAGGGCCATCTTCCCAGCCCTGTTCCTCAGGCCCTCTGGCCAGGGTTTATGTCCTATACTGTCCTGGAAGTCACTGAGGCCCAGGCTGGCAGCTAGAAAGCAAGGGCTAAGCTTTGTTCCCCCAACAACCAAACTGGAAAAGAAGACTGCCTGGGAAGGCTGGGAGTAGAGTGCGCCTATGCCCACAAGGCAACACGTAGCAAGCTTAGGAGGAATCCTTTCCCCATTGCCTCTAAGAGGCCCTCCATTGAGACTGCAGTTCCGCCCCCCACCACCTACCCTCCTTCTTCCTAGGCTGGGCTCCACAAGGCAATACCTCTAGAAGCATGGCTGGGACCTGGGCCGAGCCTGGAACTGAGGCCTTTCGTCTACAGAGCCTGGCCTGATTCCCTCCTTCCTCTCCGGACGGGAAACAGAGGAAAGGGGAAGAAGTCTGCAGTACATGCAGCTGGGAGGGAAACCCAACTGGGATAAGGATGGATTTCTTAGAAGAGGGGAAATAGTCATGGAAGGAGGTTTTGCAAAGGTGAAACTGACCTATTTGCTGTCAAGGGCTATGCACACGACTACATCTGTGTGTCTTTCTGTGCGATGCCTGTGCAATTCCCAACGCCTCAGCCCTACCTCTTGCTGCAGTTGCTGCAGCTCTGCTCAAGCCGCTCAGGCGCTAAGGTTGGGGGGAGGGGACAGCCTGGAACGCGGTGTCTTCTGGGGATTGTAGTTCTTATAATCTGGGAAGGCGGTCCAAGATGCTACACGTCAGCAACCATGCCCGGGAACTTCGAAACCCATCCACCCTTGCGCGGGTGGCGTCCCGCGCTCAATGCTATCTTTTTGATTGGTCAGATCGTCTGCCAATATTCTCGCTTTCGTCAACGATTAGCTGTGCGAAAGCACAACCGGATCCGCCTTCTCAGAGCTCAATTAAAGAGCTCATTGATGGCGTTAATCTTTACCGGGCAGAAAATAGATCCGGCTGAGAGGGGAGGGGCCTGATCGCGGAGGGATCCCCGGCCGTTGAGGAAGGCGACAAGAAGATCGGTGGCCGCCGCCGCCGCCATTTTGGGCTGGGAGGAGGCAGCGGAGGGACTCGCTGCGCAGTGAGAGCACCCCATGGGGGGTGGTCTGGGAGCGGGGAGAGGCCGGGCCGAGTGGGCTGCTTGAAGTGGCCGCGCCGGGAAGCGGCGGGGAGAGGGACCGGGCACCAGGAAGGGTGAAGGTTGGAGTCTCCCCGACCGAGCCTGGTCCTCAAACCGTCCCGGCAGCCCCGCAGCCTCGCCCCTCACGGAGGGGGGCGGTTCTTGGGTAATTACCGCGTGTTCCCGAGACCCCAGCGGGAGAGAGGCCGGCGAAACTGCTCATCTCTGCTGCCCTTCCACAGGGGCTTGGGCCCTAACGCCTAGCTCCGCCAAGTTCTCTCCCCACCCCCCATTCGGCCTGGGTATGGCGGCGAGGCCCAGCGTAGTGGGACTCCCTCTTCGACCCGCGAGGTGGGGGTGACGCCAGATTCCAGAGGCTGGTACCGAGGGGGAGGGCGGAGGTCGCAGCTCTGGCCGCCCAGCCCTCAGGAGTGGCAGTCAGCTGCAGGCTCCGAGGGCTGAGAGCCCGGTGCACCCACGTTCTTCCCCCATATACCAAAACCATCCCGTCTCCCGGCCTGCGAAAATGAACAACCCTCTGACTACTGTAGCAACCACTAATTCCCCCTGGGACGAGCTAGAGAGGGGCACGTGGAAACTTTCACGAGCCCAGTGCGTGGAGATCTCTGAGCGCTCTTGCCCTCAAGATTTCTCCCATCCAGCCCCGATTTTCGGAATGACGTGACCTTGCACGTCGCCAGCCACGCCACTTTGGGAAACTTCTAATGTGTGCTGTCCCAGTTCTCTTGCAAGTTTACACCAAAGGAGTAGGTTTTTGTCCGTTACAGGAATGGGACACAGAATAGTCGCCAGTAATAGAAATGGAGTGGCCCATTTCGGATGCTCCATGAACACCTGCTTGCATTTTGAAATCTGAGTTATAACTTTTACCAAAACTTTTGGCGAAATGGCTGCTCTCCTAGAGGGAAAAATGAACGAATTCCATTGTAATCTCTGTAAACTACAAGATCTTTCCAGTTTAAAGAATTTTCTGCCCCAAACTAAACAAAATGGGGGAGTGTTTTGCGTGCCACCGGTGCATTGTTACTAAGGAACCTTTTTTTTTTTTTTTTTTTTTTTTTAAAGATGACTGGTAAGGGGATCCTAACCTCTGACTTGGTGTTGTCAGCACCACGCTCTCCCAATTGAGCAAACCGGCCATCCCTACATAGGGATCGAAACCCGTGGCCTTGGTGTTATCAGCACCACACTCTCCCAAGTGAGCCACCGGCCGGCCCAGGAACCTCTATTTTGAAATTCTAAGTAGTTAAAAATCATTGCTGTAGATCCGAGATGCAACTAAAATAGAAATTTCAGTTTTGATCCACTTCAAATGTAAGGTGTTTAGGATGTGAGGAGACCTACTATGAAAGAATAAACTCTCATCCTTAAATTATAGTTCTTAGCATCTTCTTAAAGATTAAAGTTTGATGTGAAGTTCTTGCAGATTGAATTGCAGATGAAACCGTGTTTCCTACTGCTTGAAATCTAAATCCAGAAAGACTTGTGGCTCAGAGTTATCTTCAAATAAGTTTTGTTGCTAAAATGTCAGTTAAAATTATACCTATGTAGGCTCTGAAGTAGGATGACAGGACATTGAACTTTATCTTTGTAGGGACCTTGTGATGAATCTTTACCAATTACAGATGGTCAAATGATTCCTAAGCCTTTGGCCTTAATAGCAAGAACCTTGAAAGTTTTTTTTTTTTTTTTTTTTTTTTTTTTTTTTTAAAGATGACCGGTAAGGGGATCTTAACCCTTGACTTGGTGTTGTCAGCACCACGCTCAGCCAGTGAGCGAACCGGCCATCCCTATATGGGATCCGAACCCGTGGCCTTGGTGTTATCAGCACCACACTCTCCCAAGTGAGCCACGGGCCGGCCCCAAGAACCTTGAAAGTTTCTTCAGAATTGAAACCCTGCTCCTCCTATTATTTGTAAGAGTGTCAATTCCATAGCTTTAACTCTTTTCCTCTCTGCCTCCCAGATGTTCTCAGAGAAAGCCTTAACAACTGGATTGCAAAAAACAGAATCATCATTGACCAGGGTTCTTAATCTAAAATTTGAACCACTTATTCCTAACTGAAGCGTCAGTACACTTGATTCATACTGTGGGTTGATTTTTGGCCTACAGCATGTTCACTGTACACTGATCAATAGGAGATGTGAATTACAGAGAGCTGACACTAATTTGGTAGGAGTTAAATAGTCACAGGAGCTGAAAGGTGTTTTAGGGATTATCTTTGTGGTTCTTTTGTGAAGAATTTAATGGGGGAGGATCCTAGACTCTTGTGATTCATCTTCCATTGTGAGGTAATCAAATTAAACCTTTGGATGCTACTAAGTGGTGACTACTTTACCAGTATACTGTATACCAGAATACTGTGAGTATTTGTTACTCATTCATAAATAAAAGTTTACCATCTTTAAGGTTGACCCATAAGCTTTTCCATTCCTAGACAAGAAAAGTTGTGAATAAAACCAGTTTATTAATTGTCTCCTGGTTATCTACTGAGCAAAACGCAGACTGGAAGTTAGGAACTCCAAGTTCTACTTCTGTGTGTGCTACGGCGGACTTCCTTGGCTTGGCTAGAGACCAGATCTTGGAGATAAGGCCAAACTGTTCATTTTGTTGCTGAGTCTATTCATCTAATGTTCATGGAGACTTTCAACATCCTACTCAGCTCTCCCCTTTCAAATGAGTTGATTTGTACTTTATGACATATTGTACTAACCCTATATGCTTCAGTTTCCTCATTTGAAAATGTTATCATTGCTTCCTCTATCATAAATACCTTAAGGAATAATAACTCTCCAGTAGCTATGTAAACATTACTCCCTATAACTTCATTTTTGGGGGAACTCTACAACTGCTTCAGAGGTTATTGGGGGCAATTGGCAGGCCCGCCTTACCAAGGTATGGCCTTGGTTGTCCATGGCACCATAAAAGCGTGACCATCCAAGTAGGTTGAGTGAGGGTCAATATGTCAAGGTGCCAAGCAGTTGTTACCGTGATGTCTGGAATACTTTACATTTACTTAATGGCCACCTCCTAGGGACCACCAGCTATATGTGAACAAGATTCATTCACAGAGGTCGGAGTGGTGCTTTACAGCATTCTTCCTCTTCAGGGTGAAGATGCTGGCTTCTAAACTGTGTGGTTTTTCCGCAGTTAGTTTTTTACACTCCTATGTTTAGATCCCACCATCTTCCCTCTTTTCTATCTTTTCTCTTTTTTAAATTGTTCACATTTCGCAGTTTTATTAAGTACACTTTCAGTAATAACTAGAGAGGAAGATAAAACTAACTTACGAGGTATTCTCTTCCATTTCAAAATTTGGTCTTTTGTTTTTGCCTAAAAGTAATCCTAGGGTTATCCAGATATGCAGAATTACATGTTTAAAGCAGGCTTCAGAACTCCAAATTAACCCTTTGGAGGCTAGGTCAAGTTCTATTGAGTAGCTTACAAAAGAGGTGTTGCTCTCATTTTCTCATATTCTTGTGTCTGGAGCACTCTAAATCTCCCACATTTTCCTTCAGGAATATACTTTTTACTCACTGCAGACCCAGGGCTTTTTAATGCTTCACACACAGTCAGTGGATGTGTCAAATAATATATGGCTTCAGATGAGAGTTTACAATTCCCTTCTGAATTTTTGGTCTTCTTGAAAAAAAACATTAAGTCAAATATAATGTTGTTAGCGCTGTACTGAGGGAAACATCACACTATTTCAGAAGACTTATTAACAGTTTCCTATAGCATCTCAACCATTTGAATTTTATTGGTGTGCAAAGGTTTGTTAGTAAACCACTAGGATCATTCCTGCTGTTGCCCACGTTGTATCATTTGTCGTAATCGAAGCTTCTCTAAGTAAAACTCAAGAAAAAGTTTATTCGGGAGGATTTGTGAGAGCTAAATTATTGATCTTTCTTTTTTTTTTTTTAAAGATGACCGGTAAGGGGATTTTTAACCCTTGACTTGGTGTTGGCAGCACCACGCTCTCCTGAGTGAGCCACGGGCCAGCCCTAAATTATTGATCTTTCTAAACCCAGCCTTCGTTTTTTCTTTCTTTTTTTTTTTTAAAAAAAAAGATGACTGGTAAGGGGATCTCAACCCCTTGGCTTGGTGTTGTCAGCACCACGCTCAGCCAGTGAGCAAACTGGCCATTCCCTATACAGGATCCGAACCTGTGGCCTTGGTGTTATCAGCACCGCACTCTACCGAGTGAGCCATGGGCCGGCCTCAGCCTTTGTTTTTTCAACAAGAAACAGAATGAGGTGTTAAGTTTTCCAGTATTCAAAGACAAGTGGTAAAAATTGGCCAAAGATTGAATCTTTGCCTCCTGGACAGTATATTTTGTTCCAGTTGCAAAGTATGACATTACCCTTTGGTCAGCAGCTCCCATGGTGTTCAGGACCTGAGTTTGTAATCTTAATTTTTAGTTCTTTTTGGCAGCTGGCCAGTATGGCGATCCGAACCCTTGACCTTGGTGTTATCAGCACCATGTTCTAACCAAGTGAGCTAACCGTGTTCTAACCAAGTGAGCTAACCTTGATATTTTCTTTTAAAAATTACTTTTCATTTCTAGCACCAAACATTTATACTTTGCATTAGAAAGAATAGTAAAGTGTAATTTTTTTTTTTTTTTTTTTTGACCGGTAAGGGGATCGAAACCCCTGGCAAGGTGTTGTCTGCACCACGCTCAGCCAGTAAGTGCACTGGCCATCCCTATATAGGGTCCGAACCTGCGGCTTCGGCGCTACCAGCGCTGCACTCTCCCAAGTGAGCCACGGGGCCAGCCCATAAAGTGTAATTTTTATTCCAATGATGTTACTTGTGCAATTGTGAAAAATAGTTAATCGCCCCCCCCCCCGCAGGAAAAAGCACACACTCAAAAAAGCCCACAAACTTAGGTACAAGTACTATCTTTACTATAGCCAACTTGGGCCGAGCCCGTGGCACACTTGGAAGAGTGTGGCGCTGGGAGCACGGCGACGCGGGTTGGATCCTATATAGGAATGGCCGGTGCACTCGCTGGCTGAGTACCGGTCACGAAAAAGACAAAAAAACAACTATAGCCAACTTTTCCACCACACTGTTGTGAATAGTTGTTGCCAGCTGTTACAGGTGTAAGTGGCCAAGGGTACTTCTGTGATACAATACCTAAATTTGACTAAATATAGCCAGCCCTTGATTTTCTGAGGGTAGAAGTATTTGTGGGCTTTGTTTTTTAATTCTGTGGAGTCTCTCTTTGGTTTCTCTAACTTTTGAAGTCATTACGGTAAAGTATATATATTTACATTTCCCCAAGCAAAGGATTTTTATTTTATTCTGGATGTAGTGAAAATTAAAATACTCATCAAATGGCAATTGCTGGTCTTAAGCAAAACCAATAATAATAATCATAGTAATAGTACCTTATTTTGGATAGCACATTTTCATGCTGTCTTATTTAGCAGTTATCTCAAGTAGACATAAGCAAGTATTAGCTCTGTTTTGTTAATTAAAAGAATGAGGCTCAGAGAATGTGAGCGATGTGTCCAGGGTTGCACTGCTAGTCCATGTCAAAGGTCTCCCTGGTTTTCTGACTCCCAGTTTTGTCTAATCTTTATTATGGTTACTGTCTTTAGAAACATCTAGTTCATAGAGCTGACCCGTGGCTCACTTGGGAGAGTGCAGTGCTAACACCAAGGCCGCAGGTTCAGATTCCTATATAGGGATGGCCGGTTCACTCACTTGGGAGAGCGTGGTGCTGACAACACCAAGTCAAGAGTTAAGATCCCCTTATCGGTCATCTTTTTTGGCGGGGGATCACAACCCTTGGCACGGTGTGGTCCACACCACGCTCAACCAGTGAGTGAACTGGCCATCCCTATCCAGTCATCTTTAAAAAAAAAAAGAAAGAAAAACATCTAGTCCATTTTCCAGAACTAAACCAATTTGGAACTCCCTGGCTCTCCCCACTAAAACTCTGAGAACTACAGGACTCTGTCTCACGAAGGCCTCTATAATGTTACAGGCTAGCCCAAGAAAAGCTGTCCTTTTTCAAAGGAGGATAAAGCTATTCAGCTAGCTGTATCAAAGGTTGGAAAGCAGTTTTCCCTCGCTGGATACTCAGGCCCCAATATGAGAAAGATAACAAACTAAAACTTCTAATTTGTAAACATCTTCTTTTGAGCAGCTCAGTTAAAATGCTTGGCAGAGGATTTTATTTTTTTATTTATTTATTTTTTTAAAGATGACCGGTAAGGGGATCTCAACCCTTGACTTGGTGTTGACTGCACCACGCTCAGCCAGTGAGCAAACTGGCCATCCCTATATAGTATCCGAACCCGTGGCCTTAGTGTTATCAGCACCGCACTCTCCCGAGTGAGCCACAGGCCGGCCCTTGGCAGAGGATTTTAGTAGAGAGGCTAGAATGGGCTTGGGGATCGTTTGTCATCACAACCCCCTGTTAATACAGGTAACTCAGAGTCTTCTCTCTCTGCCAGGAGAAGAGTATGCTAATTGTTTCATTATAGAATGTGTTGATAGAAAGCTGAAATTTTGCATAAACCATCACTGTAAGAACATAAATGCAGTAAGAAAATGCCAGTGTCATGGGCTGGCCTGTGGCTCACTCGGGAGAGTGCGGTGCTGATAACACCGAGGCCATGGGTTCGGATCCTATATAGGGATGGCCGGTTTGCTCACTAGCTGAGTGTGGTGCTGACAACACCAAGCCAAGGGTTAAGATCCCCTTACCGGTCATCTTTAAAAAGGAAAAATAAAGGGCCAGCCCCGTGGCTCACTCAGGAGAGTGCGGCGCTGTTAGCGCCAAGGCCGCAGGTTCGGATCCTTTATAGGGATGGCCAGTGCGCTCACTGGCTGAGCCAAGGTTTGCGATCCCCTTACCAGTCAAAAAAAAAAAAGAAAGAAAATGCCAGTGCCTTTGAAAGCAAAATTCAGACAAATTTGTACAACTCAGGGTAAACTGAAGTAATTTATGAAAGTTACTTAAAACTAAATATATGTATATTTTTAAAGACTGTACTGAATTTATCTCCTAAAACTAAATCATATCCTATTTTTCTGATAATAGTTAAGATAATCTTTCCAATATTCATTTTGGAAGTTTCATTTTTCTAATAGTAGGGGAAATAGAAGTAAGGTCTTTATAATTAAATCCTTCTTAAGAAGAAAATCTAAAAATCAAGAGGTTATCACTGCTGCATCCCATAGTGCAGTCCAAAATGAGGCTTTCACTCTGCACTGTGAAGCCAGAGGGCACTGTTGCTGCCTTTCCACCAAGCCCCGTTTTTCTGGGGCTACTGCATGACGTCATAGCAGAAGAAAAATTAAAAACACGAGGAAAATTATTTCAAAATAAACGTTTAATGCAATTTTTAGGCCAAAGAAAAAACCAATCATACATTGTCACTAGTGGACCATCTGCCAGAAGAGGACCAGCTCAGTCCAGCTGTGAAGGCCCTGATTCAGTCCCACTGGCATAATTTCCCTTGATTATTCATTTGTGTATGCTTCTTATGCATCATAAGGTGCATTTCACACTTGAAGTTCGGTCCACCTCCACTATTGCCATTTAGCTGCAAAAGCAAGCTTCCTGTTGGGAGGCATTTCTTCCCCTTTCCCTGCAGGGGTTTTTAACGTTCAAGGACTGGCAATCTCATGAGTGTCTTGAACCCTCTCCTTAGAAAAATGTACATATAACACAAGTCTACATATACTTTCGTGGGGTTCATGAACTCCAAGGCCCCCTGTGGCTTCTAAGGCCCCAAGTTAAGGGACCCCAGTGATTTGAGCAGTGTAATTGCCCTAGGGAAACACTGACCCAGGGCAGGTGAAGGACTGGGTTAACCATAGTGACAAGAGGGAATAATCTTAAATTTCTTATTTTGATTTTGGGGCAGAAATTAGTTGTCAGAGCCTCCCTGTGTTCTCAAGAGCACAACTACTCAAGAACCTAAGCAACTATCTGTGTAGTTTAGGAGATTGAGAATAGCAGCTATACAGAGAATGTGCCAGTCTCTCATCTAGCCCTAGGGCCTAACTTAGCTCCAGAAGTTTTACATTTGATTTGCAGTGAGGGGGCATTTCTACTCTTAGTTTGACCCACATGGAAAGGTGGACAGCACCTTTGTTTTTTTTTTTTTCTGTACAGTGAGCACATAAGTATTGGACAGTTAGGGTGAATCTTTGGAATCCCCTAGACTGCCATTTTCTATATAAATTCAATATTCCCTACCTCTAAACATCTTAAAGAGCTGCCCCACAAGTTTATTTAATTTAATCATTGCTTGCAGTAAGAATGCAAGAGGTTCACCATGAACCTCTTCCAGGCGTCCAGGAACTCTTCCAGCCTTACTGGGGGGAAAGAAGGGAGATGGATTATTAAAAATCACTCTGTAGGAATGAAATGAGGCTGTCCGTTGTCTAACCTAACGAACTGCTAAATTAGGTTTACATTTTTGTTAGTAGACTTTTGAATGGCTGTGAGAAGCAGAATTAAAATTTAAGCTGATTGTAGCCACTTTCCACTCCCCAAAACACCCAGCATTAGTTTATTTACTTCTCCAGCATTAAGAAAGAAAACCAAGGCACTAGAAAGCAAGCACACTAAAGTATTGAAGATAACTCTTTATATTTTGCCTGAACTGTGTATTGTAACATACTACAACTCATTGAAGGAAAAAATAGGCGAATTGAAAATTCTCCCATTACAGACTTTTCTTTTTTTGCAAACTGGCAAAATTTACTTCGTTACCCTTCCCCAAAAATATAATCACATAAAATAAGTCAATACTATTTTGAATTAGCTCTAGAAATCACACTGAAGCTATGTTACATTTACAAATATTAAATTTATTATAACTAGAATGAACTTAATGGTTCTCAGATTTGGCCACCTTTAGCTCCGTTTAAGGAGGGGATTTTTTTTTTAACAGAAAAATGCATTATAACTTGGTCAAGGTACTTACACATTTAATAATTAAAAAAAAACTTCTAAAAAGGAAAACAAGAAAACAACCCTTCAGTTTCACATAATAAAAGAACAGGAGAAAGCTCGCAAAAGCTACATCATAGCTAAATTCATGAAACCAACTAAAGCCGGGGGGAATTTCTCTTCTGACGATGTGTCATAAAAAGGTCCACTGTCTTATATACACGTATATAATGATACATTCCATCACTGTAAAAAGTCCCCTTTGCCCCCTCCCCCCAAAAGTTTCAGTCTAGTCTCCAAACTTGGAAAGCGGCGCTCGCTCCTGCTGGCGGTGCAGTTCGTTCTCGGTCAGCAGCTGGAGGTTCTCGGCGCGCAGCCGGTCCAGCTCCAGCTCCAGCTCCCGCACACGCTCGTCGTCGCCGCCCAGCCGCTTGCTTTCCAGCCGCAGTCGGTTATTCTCGTCCTCCATGCGTGAGAGGCACTTCTCCAGCTCCAGGTACTCCTTGATGAGCTCCTGCTTGCTCATGTTCTGCAGGCTCTCCGCGTGGTACCGCTCGTATGTCTCCGAGAAGTCCCGCTGCAGAAACTCGCTGCCGTCCCCTCCCATCCCGTCGCTGCCCCCATCCTCCTCGCCCGCTTCTTCCACAAAGTCCTCATCGCTGGTGTCGTCGGATTTGACGGCGGCTCGCCTGGGGTAGAGGCCGGTTTTGAGATCCGGCTCCTCCTGGTCGTGATCATCCATGAGGAACTGCGTGGTGTTATAAGGCGCCACAGGCTGGCCCTTGGCGAACATCTCGGCTCGCACCCTCGAAGCTCGCAGGCTCTGTTTCTCGTCGAACTTTTTCTTCTCCTCCCAGGTTAGCTTGTAATACGGTTTCCAATGCCGCTTCTTCTTGGAGGGGCGTCTCCTATGTTTTTTCTTGCCCAGTTGTCTCTGCTGCTGTCCCCACGCCTCCTCGCTCCTTGTGGCAGGAGCCCCCAACTTGTTGGCCTCGGAGTCATGGCACGGCTGGGCGAGCAGCTCTGCTTCGGGCTTCGGTTCCCCTCCAGCCGCCGGCGGAGAGGAGCCTCCAGCGGACAAGTCGTCCCCATTCTGGCCTTTTTCGCTCGCTTTCAGGCAGCTAGGTTTTGGACAGGCCTGGGTCTGCAGGGGAGGCGGCAGGGGTTCCAGGCTCCCTTCCCCCTCCGGCTCCGGACGGCCACTCGACTGGGGGGACGCTCTCGATTGCCACCTACTGTCCTCCTCGGGCACCCGCTCCTCTGCGCCTGTGGGGCGCTCAGGGTTCCGTTCTTCATGGACAACAGCAGCACCTGTACAGTTGCTAGTTTGAGGCTGGTGTTGATATTCTGACAAGAGTGGCTCGGCCATGCTGGTAGAGTTCTCGAAGTTTGAAGAATTTTGGCTATAAGTCCTTACGGAAAAAAGGCTTTTCTTTAAAAAAAAAAAAAAAATGTCCAACAAAGTCTTCTTCGGTCTGTAATTCCTGTACTGACGCCTTTAGTCCTTCTGTCAGCAAACTTCAATTGCAACTTGGGGAGCTAAAGTCAGTAAAGGGTTAAGTGCCCACAGGCATCCAGCTAGTGAGTCCAAGGGGGTGCAGCAGCAAGAACAATACGCAGTGTGAGGAGGGAGTGGGCCTCGAGCTTCCCCGCAGTGCGCCCCCACGACCGAAGAGTTGGTGGGCAAGGAGATGAAGTAAAGTCCAACGCGTTTAACCCAGTCCCGAAAGGGTTAAAACTACCCGATGACGCTGCCTCAGAGGGGCCAGATCCACAAAGGGTTAAATCCCCTGCCGCAGAGCCCACAAGGGGTTAAAGTCCCAGAGCCACCTCCTCCCACTTCCACGGGTGTCGCTCCAACCCGAGCTCCCAGTTCCCTAGGCCCGGCCGGAGCCTCAGCCGAGGACAGACAAACTCATCTCCCCTTTGGCTCGATGCTCTGCTCTGCTCAGTTCTCCACCTCCTCCTCTTTTCCTCCCCTCCTCCCCCTTCCGACAGCTCCTCTTCCGCCTCTTCCCCCGACTTCCCCTCCCAACCTGCCTCTCCACCTGCCAACTTCCAACTGCTGCCTCCCAGCCCGCTGCACCCCTTTTATATAGAAGCCTGTTCGCCCCGCCCATGCGCATGCCTAACGGAGTCCCCATCAGGGAAAGTCGGGAGTCGTAGTCCCTGTCTTTCATGCCCGCCGTCCTCGCGCGCCGTGCGACGTAACCAATCCCAGAACGCGTAGGGGGCGTCTCCGAGGCTGTCCCTTTCCATCGCTTATCCCTCGCTCTAGAAACGTGAGCGACCATTGGTCAAGAGTAGCACGACTCGCTGAGGAAGGAAGACCAATTACAGTGAAGATGGGGCGGGTTCTGGGCCATACCATTCTACTTCAGGAATGCGAGAAGATTCTATGGCCTTTCAGAGTCCACACAGAATATTTTTATGAAAAGGTGCGTTTTAAGGGCTATTTTAGTATTCTGTCCTTAGCGGAAGGATTCTGGAGGTTACGAACATTTGTTAACGAAAGCAAAAATGGTTTATTCCTAAAAAGTAGTCCCTAAAGTGTAAAGGAGGATTATATCCTATAAAAAGAGATGCTGGCCCACCGCGACTACCCCTGGATTCTTAAGATTACACTAATGGCTTTAGGGCGTATGGTTAGTGCCTGAGACTGACACCTGCGGAAGGATATTGTGAACATATTTTTGTAAAATTACGAAAAGCGCATGAAGAAGTAAACAAATGAAGAATAAAAAGTGCCGCCTTAAAGCGACAGTGTGGCTGCGTCTAATACAGCAGCCCCGGAGTAGGCCTCGGATGACGAGAGGGTGGTTGGAGTCCCGGGAGACGTCGAACTGGACTAGCCTCGGGACCCTTGGGTGAAGGTGGCCGAGTCCCAGCCCCAGCATGGTTTCCGAGAGTCGCCTCCCCCCCAGGGGCTGATGCAAACTGTGATTCCCGACCGAGCCGGGGTGAGGGGGGTTGGGGGGGTGAAGGCCTCTCGCCCGGCCTCAGCTTCTGTCGAAGAAAATGGCCTCCCAGCCGACTTTGGTGTCCTTACTTCTGACCGGGAATATTTCCTGAGTTGGGTGGGACAGGGGAGTCCGGGACAGCCAGTGAGCCTGTTTGCTAGGGAGGGGTTCGAAATTAGTAATGAGCATAAATGATCGATCCCGGCTGTCCGACAGGGAAGGGCGTATCATCCACAGAGGCCTTTCGTCGTCAGGGCTCCCGGCAAGACTGGGAGCGAAGCGGAGCCAGGGGCTACCCCAAGGAGGAGGAGGCCTTGCCCTGAGATGGAGGCGGGGGTTCTGGCCCAGGACTGTGGGGTAGGCATGCGGGGCCATATTCTCTCTCGAGAGCAGTTCTCCAGACTTCAAATCCCAACCCAAAGGACGGATTGCGAGGACCCGGAGAACCCATTCCACTCTCATCACTTAATCCTAAAATCTTGGCGTAATTTCCACGTTTGCTTCTTGCCACACGCCCAGTCAGTGACCCATTCTTATTATTTCTTCCTTAATAACAATCCCTTACATTCCAACCAGTTTGCACTGTATAATGTTCCTTTACACACTACCATCTGACCTCACCACAGCTCAGTGAGGTATGCAGGTTAGGGATTATTGTCTCCAATTTTAGATTCAGAGAAATTAAGTGACTTGCCCAAGGTCACATGACAGGTAAGCGACAGTTCTGGTTAGAGCACGGGTCTTTGTAACTCCCATGCCATTTTTCTCTTTGTCACCAACACAAAACCCCCTTTTTTTTCTCAAGAACTCTGGATTTAGTCCTTTTTATTCCCAACAGCTTCAACCGAATTCAGGCCCTTATTTCTTCACTTGGCAAACATTTGTTAGGAGGGCACAAAGATGAGTAAAATGTCCTTCTTGCCTTCAAGTTGCTCATGGACTGTGTGGAGAGGCTATCAAACCACAGTGAGCCAACAAGGCAGGTGAAGGCAATCCGACAGGAGCTTGTGAGCCAAGCTGCTTGGATGCTGGCAATTGTGGACAGGTGTCATGGAGGAGGCGACTTCTTGGCTGGCTCTGAAGGACAAGAGTTTTCAGGCAAAGTGACATGAAGGAGAGCATTGGTTGAAGAGCAGGCAAAGAAAGGACTTGTCTGGGAACTCAAGAGTGGTGCGTGGGGCAGTGGAGGGTGCATGTTGGAGCAATGGGGATGGGCGTGTCCAGCGCAGACCACCTGCGACAGGCGAGGCAAGTAGGAGTGCTCCTGGGCCCTGGGGTTTTGAAAATGACTATCCCAGCATGTTTTTCCATGGACTTCCAAGAACTCGGGTTTATCTGAAAAGCCTACCCTCCTTTGTGTTTCTGCATCTATCACTCAGGAGGCTCCCTGAGAACAAAAACTGCCCCTCACAATGGGAGCTCCCCGAGGAAGAGGGTTTGTGCAGACATCTTGACTGCAACAGTCAGAGACCTCCAAATTGTTACCACATTTTTACACTCCAGAGGACTCTTAGGTACTCCCACTCAGGGATTTGGAAGGTATAGCTGAACCCAACCTCAGTTTACTCGACAGGGCTCAGCTATAGGGTCTCATTTGTCATATTGGGGGAGGGTTGGCCAGACTGATAAATTGTGAATTCTAGAATTCTATCAAACAGGGGCCAGGCACCTTAAAATTACCTTAGTTCTAACCCGTTGCCAGGCATTTTTACATGTGCCAGTCATGGTTCAACCCCAGGACTGCCTGAGGATAAAGAGGTCATCCCAATTTCACCAACAAGGCTCAAACCAGTTAAGAATGCCCAAGTCCACACAGCTAGTGTGCAAGCGGTGGAGCTGGCTTCAGCCACACGCCTGCATCCGGGCACCAATTTGGTCCCTTTCCTACTGCCCTGCTGTTGTCCATCTTTACAAAGGGTTTATTCAGCCCCTCTACTTATGACCCTGGGCTGGGCCCTGTGGAGCAGCAGGGCCCCTGAAATGTCTGTCCCCACTTTGAGGGGACTGACAAAAGCCTGCAGCTTCCAGTGGAGCCATTAATGGGCAAGCCTGGGGCGTGGTCAAGGCCAGGGGCTGACGGAGGGAACTTAAGAGTTTAAGGGTCTCCAGCCAGAGGCCTTTCAGAACTGCCTCTCCCTCGTCTGGGAGCAGGAAGGTCCCGGCACCCAGGTGTTGGCAGCTGCCAGGAGGCTCAAGGCTGCTGTGGCTCTCCGCGGCTAGGGGCCGTGGCCGGTGGTCTCGCAGGGGCGGGGCACCAGGAGGCGCTCAGAGTGGCCGGTTCCGCCGTCAAATACGGGCCCGCGGCTCGAGCCAGGGTGGCATGGAGAGGCCGTCAGGGCTGGAGGCCAAAGGCGTCGGGCGGTGAGAAAAAGTTCGGAAGCAGACAAGCGGATCTGCACACACGCGGGCTCTCGGCCCACCCCGACGGGGCTCCGTCCACGCAGAGCCCCGGCCCCCACTCACGACGGTGCGGGTACTATGCTCTCGCTGGGCTTTGGCCTTCCAGAAAGTTCCCTAGGCAGACCCGAGCGAAGAGGTCAGGGGAGGGGGGTGGCACCAGGAGCGAGCAGCTGAGAAGGGGACCTCGGGCACTTCCGGCGGCGGGGTCCTCCCATACCTAAGCCCAGGACGCGGAGCAGCTGTCCTCCCCTTCGGGCGGGGACGAGCCAACGCCCCTGCCCCCGCCACGCTCCAGTCCTCCCCCCCCCCCAAGAGGGGACCCGAGCCCCCGACGGGCGGGAGGGCGGCGCCGCGCGCTTGGCCCCCCCCAGCGGCCCCGCCCTCCGGAGGCCCCCAGGCTCCCCTCCCCCACCGCCTTCCCTCCAGACCGAGGCCTGTTTTCCTCACACTTGCCTGGGCAGGAGGGAAAATAGTCTTCATCCAAAAACACCAACTGCCGGCCTCTCTCGGGGCCGGGGCCGTCCACGGGGCACTGGGGGACGGAGCAGGAAAGTGACTCGCCTCGCGCGCCCCGGCCCCGCTTTCCGCTCCCTCCGTGGGGGTCAGACGGCAGATTAAGGTTTTCTTTTATTTAGTGAAACATTCATTTGTAAGTGAATCTTCAGCGAAGACGTCCTGGGCGTGTGGGGGGACGACGGGCGACTGGGGAGGGGGCGAGCGAAATCGGCGCTCACCCCCCGCCGCCGGGGCCTGCTCTCTCCTCCCGCGGTGTCCGGGCCTCCCAGCCAACCACGCTTCCAGGCCCCGGCCCAAGTCCTAACTTGCCCAGGAGCGGAGCCTCCTCGGGGAGAGGGGAGAAGCCAGGGTAGGCAGGAGGAGACTCAGGCGACCCGGAGGGTGGGGAGGGCAGGGGCTGACACCCCGCAGCTCCGGCCCCGCCTCGCGGCCACCCCTGAACCGGGTCTCTGCACCACACTGCTGCCTCTCAGGGGAGCCTGCGCTGGTTGGGGAGGTGGGGAGGAAGCGTGCTTGTGAGGCTTTACGGAAGTGGGGTCTTATCTGGCCCCCATCAGGGAAGGGGTGCCAAGGCAAACACTGATGGGAGGGGGGATTTTTAACGCTGTTCTTCTCCTAAACCCTAGGAAGACTCAGGGCACAGCAGGACAGGGGCTCACAGCCTCCTCAGCTGGCTGCAGAGACCCCTCCCTCGAGAGTCACCTCTTCTGAGTCCGAAACTGTCGGAAGAGCCACTGGACGAAGAAGGGCCACAGGAAGAAGAAGAGCAGCGTGGGACCGGAGAGCCTGAGGGGCCAAGGCCGAGCACTGGGCTGCGGCCCCTGCTGCCAAGAGAGAGGGAGTCAGGAGCCAGCCCAGGTCTCAGCACAGCCCTTCTGAGGAACCCGCCTCAGAACTCAGTGGGAGCGTTGCCTCCCCAAGATTGTGAAGACTCTACTCCCAGGTCTGCACCACTAGGAGAAAGTGGCCTCCAGTGTGTCCCTGATGCATTGAACTCCAACTCCCTCTCACATCTTCCTCACCAGGGCAATCCAAGGTGCTATGAGAGGCTGGAGGTGCTTCCAGGCTGTCTTCTCTGAGCCACATAGTGACGACCCTGTTGGTATGGACTGAAGACCCTATACTGTAAAGGATGTGCCACATATTTCAAGTGAGGATCCTGGGTACTCAGATTTTAGTTTCTAAATATTCACCAGGAGCCAGGGCTCGTTGAGGAAGTGAATGATTCCAGGTCTGGGGCAGGGAAGGTAGGGGTGAATGTGGGACATCTTGTACTAGAAACAATAGCTTTTTAAGAATAATGAGGACATGTTAAAAGAACACAGGACCCTACTTGAAAGGGTCTCCACTGGCCAAAGTTCTAACAGTCTGAGATCCAAAAGAATGATGATTGCACTTGATTGGAACACTGACTCTTTAAAATCCATGAGTCCGTAATGATACTCAAAAAGAAAAGAAATTTGTCACCATTGAGGCAGCTTTTAAATCAACTCCTTACTTTAAAAATAGATAATTAAAAAGAAAGAATTAAGCACATACCCTGCCTTTCCATGAGGCACTGTCTTTCAGGGAAACTCTACAGAGAAATGATAGCTTAAATGTTAAAGGATAGAATTTAAAAGTCAATATTTTTTTGCAACTACTAAATAAATTATCAATTCAAACAGAGATTATCAATTGTTAAAAACTGTCTGACAGGGCCGGCCCGTGGCTCACTTGGGAGAGTGTGGTTCTGATAACACCAAGGCCATGAGTTCAGATGCCATATAGGGATGGCCGGTTAGCTCATTGGGTGAACGTGGTGCTGACAACACAAAGTCAAGGGTTAAGATCCCCTTACCGGTCATCTTTAAAATAGAGACTTAAAGGACAGAGGAACTAGATGCACTGTGTAGTCCTAGGCTGCACAGAGCAGTTAGAAAAGGCAATTTCAGGACAAGGGGGGAAATCTATATTTAGAATGGATATTTGATGATATTAAGGAATTAATAATGGTGTGTGATAAAACATGTTTTTGGCTAGGTAGTAGAATGTTCTTATTTTGAGAGACGTAAACCCAAATATTTCAGGGTAGAACACCATGATGTGTGTAATGTACTTAAAAATCTTTAGCATTTAAAATTAGTAAAAGGTGGGCCGGCGGGAAATTGTGCTGATAACACCAAGGCCACGGGTTCAGATCCCTATATAGAGATGGCCGGTTAGCTCACTTGGGAGAGTGTGGTGCTGACAACACCACGTCAAGGGTTAAGATCCCCTTTCTGGTCATCTTTATAAAAAAAAAAAAAAATTAGTAAAAGGTTAAAAAAAAAAGTAAAGCCCTGTAGGAGGAGAGGGGATGGTTTTAAAGTTAGCCATTGTGTATCTGAGGAAATCCCTTCCACCACGGCTCATGTCCACTGTGCTGATCAGATTAGGGGTCACCCTGAGATCCCCCACATCCAGCAACTCAGCCCTCTCCTGCCCCCACCACCCCAGGCTTCTCAGGAACAGACCCACTCACAGTTAATGGTGGGCACCAGCACAGTGGGGAGACAGACTCAGAGCCAGTCCCAGCACCATCACTTATTAATAATAATAGTAATAGTAACACCCCTATTTGTGAAGGCCTTCCTGTGTGTTGGGCATTGTGGAAGCACCGATATGCATTATCTAATCCTCAGAGCAACTCAGTGAGGTTTTCCCAGCTGTGTGCTCTTCGGGCAAGTTACTCAGTCTCTCAAAGCCTTAGTTTCCTCATCTGTAAAAGGGAGATGAAAAAAAACCTATTTCATAGGGTCGTTGTGTAGATTAAATGAGAGAATTCCAGTAAGTGCTTGGCACACAGCTGGGGCTCCAGAAATGGCAGCTGCTATTTGGTTTTCAGGAGCCCAGGAGCTGAAGAGTAAAGGGCAAGCAGATCTAGGAGTTGGGGTGCGGTGGGGGGTTAATAGCTGCGAGAGCTGAACTGTTTGAGGGCAAACCCTCAGTCTGCAAACAGAAGTCCCGACTGAGGGACAACAGGGACGCCAAGTCCCAATACAAAGAGCAGACCTTTGCATGACCCTTCCAACTCTTGGGATCAGTCCTTATATTTGGTTTCTCTTCAGGAAGAGGGAGGTAATTCTGAAGCCTTTCAGACCCCTAACCTCCATGCCTGCAACATGAGCCACACCATTCTCTGGACAGGGAGGTGGGCAGGTGGAGGCATGGGGACAAGGAAAAAGTGGCTGGATGAGGAGCCCAGAATAGAGACACTCAGAGTTCTGCCCCAATCTTGCTGCAGCCCTTGAAGTGGGGAGCAGGGCACTCACCTGCTTAGGGGGCTGGGACATGTTCTCCAGGCTCTGCAGTCTTCCCTGCACATCTCGCATGCTCTCCTGAAGTGCCCGAACTGTCCCCACCAGCCACGTGTCCAATTCCTGTGGCCCCAGCAGGCTACCCCCCAACCCCTCTGTGGAGTAGATACATAGGGGAGGGCACTCAGGAGGTAATTCAGCCTCAGGAGCATGGGGGCAGGCTGGGGCAGGTCCAGGGAAGTGGAGTAGCACAGCACAATCCCTCGTACCAAGTGTGACTCTTGGAAAGTCCATCCACGTGGCTGAGTAATGGGCTGCTGGGGTTTGAATACCAACACTGCCACTTTTTAGCTGTTTTACTTTGGGCAAATCAGTAACTTCTCTGAGCCTCATTTTGTCATCTGAAAATTAGGGGAAGATGTCATCTCCCTCACAGGGCTCCTTGCTCAGAGGATTACAGAACATGCTATTTATGAACGTGCCCCTTATGGGACTTGACACACAGGAAGTTCTAGAAGGGAACAGGGCAGAAGTCACTGTTGTCCCTTCCCAAATGGGAGGCCCAGAGGGAGAGGATGATTTCCCAAGGCCATGCAGCTGTAGGTGAGAGAGCTGGGAGAAGACTCCCATCCCAGCTGCCCTTACTCAGCACCTGCAGAGGGAGAGGAGGCAGGACAGGGACTTTGCCAATCCAGACAGGTGTTTGGCAGTTTGGCTGTTCTCTCCAGCGCCCAGCACCAGACTTTCACCTCTGCCCTCAGAGGGCAGCCAAGGGAAGGCCCAGGGCACCAGAACCATAGGGAAGGACAAAAGAGGGTGAAGTGTTGGGCAGGAGCTCACCTTTCTCTCTGGAGGACACAGGGCTGTTTCTGGTGTCAGACTCTCCTCTAGGTGCTCCACTCTGCTCTGTCCAAACCTGCTGCAATGAGTCACAGATCCAAGGGTGGGGGTGGGAACACCCAGGGCTCAGTGAGGTGGGGAAGGGGAGGAAATGGGGGGTGGTCTCACCAGCTCAGACTCCAGCTGCTCCAGGGAATCACAGAAAACCTCAGAGTCCAGGTCCCTGGGTGGCTGGGACTCTGGGGAGGGGTTAGGTAGGGTTATCGACAAGAGGGAGGCTGTGGATGGAGGAGAGAGGTATGCAGCTGGGCAGAGGTACCTGCTCAGGAGACACCAGAGGTAATGCCACAGCAGGCACAGATGGGCCCCAAAAGTGAGGCCCTGGAGCAGGGATCCCAGAACCTGCCCCCTGGCCTTTGGGAGCACAGCAGGTCTCAGGGCACAGTGTGGCATCCAGCCTTCTCCCCCCCACTCTTCCTGTAGATCCCCACCCCTCGCCCACCAGCCTGGATTTGGTCCTTTGTTCTCTTGGCCAAGCACTAACCTGGGCTTGGGGGTGCTGGCTCCTTGGGAAGGGAGGGAGGCTCTGGGACAGCCCGAACATCTCCATTCAGTACCTGCCCTTTCCAGCCTGCCAAGACACAGCACCCAGAGGTGTGGCTGGGAAGAGGCTGGTACCTCCCAGTGAGATCAGGTCCCTACTCCCCATTAGCCATGACCCTGAGACCCACCCCATTAGGGGCACTGGCTGGGGTTCTTACAGGGACATCATCTGGAGCCCTCTGCCCCCAGCCCTCCTGCAACTGAGCAGCCCCCTCAGCCTAGACCTCAGACAGTTACTTAGCACTTGTGGAGCTTCCACCCAGAGGCCTTACCTGTGACCCTTCTCAGGAAGGCTTCAGGGGGCCTTGGCATGTCAGGAATCACCCGGTACAGGGGCTCGAAGTAATCAAACATGTCCTCTGCCACCTCACCCAAGGGTACTGTGTCGATCACCTGTGGGGGAGGAGGACTACTGGGGAGGGGCTGGCCCCTCCCACCACTGCCCCTCATGCTGGGCCCCTCCACCCAGCTCCTGCCCTGTCATACACCTCACCTCACCTTGTGCCCAGTCAGGGACCAGAAACAGGCAGGATTGGGGGGCAACATGAAGGTGGTGATTCTCACAGGGGTGTCAATGTGTAGGAAACATAACAGAGGTCAGAACTGGAAGGGTAGGGGGCAAGTCACTTGGCTGGATGCTCGGGGACAGAGAACCCTCAGCCCTTCCCTACCTTCTGTGCCACCAGTTTCATCTCAGTGATGTAGGCGGTCATAGCCTCCTCCCTGCTCATCTTGCCCAGGCTGTTCCAGGCGTCCCTGGGGGCAGAGGGCTGTGAGAGGGCTGGTTGACAGCTGAGGCTTGTTTGCCCGCCCGTGGGGAGCTCACCACTTATATCGTCCAATGGGGTCCCAGAACCCAGGCCGGGGGACCAGGCAGGGCCCCATGGTAGCCTGCTTGTAGTAGCTGTAGAATCGCAGCATCTCTTCGTAGGAGGGGCGGTAAGAGCCTGGGCAGGGAGTTGGGAGGTGGAGGGCAGAACATCACCCCCAGCTCCAAGAGGATGAAAAGGGGGGAGAACCATACTTGGAGAGGGCAGAGATGGTAGCGGATCCCACTCGGGGAGGGCATCTGAACAGGGGCAAGAAGCAGAGGGGACCCCCAGGACAGCCCAGGCAGAGACTTGTCTGCAAAAACTGCAGGTCTGCTTCCTCCTTTGAGTAAGACCCCAGCCGTCCTGAACCCCAAATGGGGTCCCCATGGCCTCACCGTTCTTAGGCAGGTTGTGAATGACGCTGACTGCAGCCTGGAATTGTTTCTGGCAGTCTGGCTCTGGGCTTTCATTCTCGGTGCCCATGCTGCTCCGAGCCTGGGGCCCTACTTTTGAGAAAGAATCACCCTCCGTGTGAGCAGGCTTCCAGGGTCCACCCTGGCACCCCAAGCCACAGGTCTACTTTCCAGAGGGGCAAATAAGCTCTTTAGAGGCCTTGAGAGGGCTACCCCGGGAGGTCAGAAGTTGCATCTGAGAAGACTCTTTTTCTTACCTCAAGGCAGCGTGGATGGGGCCACGGTTACCAGGACCTCGGTGGTTGGGTGGAGATGCAGGTGGCAGGGGTCCCAGTGCCAGGTATGTCCCCAGATGCGCCTTTCTAGATGCCCATGTCCAACTACTAGACAGACCAATGCCAAGCGAGGTGGAGTCAGTGAGAGGCGAACAGTCTCCCATTCTGGCCCCCCGCACCCCGGCCCGGCACTCGCCCCACGGCGCCCACTCCCTGGACACCTGGGTCGTCTCTCGCCACTTGCCTGCGGCTTCAGACTGACCTCCGAGTCCAGTCTGGCGGCGATGCGCACGCAAAGCGAGGGGAAATTTTAAGCCAATGAGAGAGCCCGTTTCACATACAGCTTCAATACCCCAACCACTTAGCGCGGCCCTTTCAAGATTATGCAAATAGTTTCACTATGCCTCTCCCAATCAGGAGGGGCTAATCCGGGGGTCGGGCTCTTCCTCTCCCGACGACCAGAGGCGGGTGGCAGCGCCCCCAGGTGGACATAGTGAAATGTTGTGGAGTCTCTCGCGCCCCCTGCTGGAAATCCGCTGGTCCGTCCGCTGAAAGCAGGCCGGGCAGATCCGAGCTACCCAACGAAGCCTTCAGACGCTTAGGTTCTGGGGATAAAAGAGAGAATCATGTCCTGGAGCCAGTTCTGGAGGACACCAGAGCTGAGTTCTGGAAGACTTAAGGGTAAGCCAGGAGAAGAATGAAGAAGGTTGTTCCTGGAGGAAGCAATCTCAGCATCAAAAGTACAAAAGGGAAGACTTGATAGGAAAAAAATTCAGGGCCCCAGAGGGTTGTGAGGACCCCGGCCAGGATGCGGGATCTCTGGGTGTCGAAAAATAGGGTAGAGCGGGCCAAATAGATGGCAAATCTGTATCCTAAACAAACGCAGCTTTCTCTGTGGGATGCCACGCTGGTGGCCGCCGCCGAGTGGCGTTGTGAGCCCAGCTCTCCGCCCCGCCCAGGGCACCTGCTGCACACAACGCAGCCACTGGACAGCCCAGCCTTCGCCTACGTAGTCCGGCGGTTTCCTATATGGTAACACGGCCACCAGAACCCGCACGCGGACGCTCACCCACGGGGTGACGTCAAGGACACCTACACAGCCGTCGGCGGCAGTCTCGGGATCATTGAGAGCCGGCTGGGGTGCCAACCTGTCCGGGCCTCGAATCCCAGAGCCGGTTGCCGGGGACTCTAGATTTAGCGCCACCTCACTCTTCAGACCAGCCAGCTTCGATACTTCTGCCACTGAGGGGGCAGCAACTGGCGGGGCGCGCTCGCGGGGTGGGGGGAGGAGGAAGGAGGTCGTTCTATGATGTCACTGCCAGCTGCCCCGGGTCCCCGCCTCTCCCTGCCCCGGGTCCTCCGCCTCGGCCTGCCCCGGGTCCCCCGCCTCTCCCTGCCCCGGGTCCCCCGCCTCTCTCCGCCCCGGGTCCCCCGCCTCTCTCCGCCCTGGGTCCCCACTGTTTTGCAGCGCAGCTCAGCTCCAGATGCTCTGTGGGCTTGCCGGACCCTTAGCCCAGGCCAGGATGAACCGTCCTGCAGACCTGTCCCCTGTCTGGCTCCTGCTGAAGCCTTCCGGCGGGACAAGAAAGGAAGGGGTAGAGTGGGGTCCTGCGTCCGCATTGAGTCAGGGTCCCTGGAAAGGAGAGGGTGTCTGTGCGGGAGGACAGCCTTCGCCCCCTCCGGTACGCGCCCCCCACCCACCCCGGAATGGACGCTCTGGTCACTGATGGGACCGAGATCCGAGGATCGCTCGGACAATGGGGAGGCGCGCTCACAAGCAGGGGCCAACGCGGAGACTCGGGGGACGCGCATCTCCCGGCCTGGGGTCCCAGCCGCCTCCTCGAGCCGCCCCCGCCCCCCGGCAGTCTTCGCCCCGCCCCCTCCCTGTCCCGCCCTCTCTCCCTCCTCCCTGTCCCGCCCTCTCTCCCTCCTCCCTGTCCCGCCCTCTCTCCCTCCTCCCTGTCCCGCCCTCTCTCCCTCCTCCCGATGCCTCCTCCTCTCGACTCCCTCCCGGCGCCGCTAACTTTCTTCGCTCGGGACAGCGCACGGAGCCGGGGCCGGGCGGGAGCGGCGCCCCCGCCACCCTCCACCCGCGCGCACACCCCAGGCCCGGCCCCGGCCCCACAGAGCCATGCTGTGCTGCAGGAGCTGCTGCCACCCGCCCGAGGAGCCCCCGGTGACCGCCCAGGTCGCCGCGCCGGTCGCGCTCCAACTCCCGCCCGCGCCCCCGAACGGCGACACCAAGAGGCCCGGGCTGCGGGCGCTGAAGAAGATGGGTCAGTGACGGGCAGGGGGGCTCGGGGTGGGCGCCGACTGCCCCCAGGGGCGCGGCCTGGGAGGATTGGGGCGCCCCAGCTAGCCGTTCGAGGGCTTCCCGGGAAGGCTACGGCAAGGGCGGAGTGCCGGCTCCGTCCTAGGTGGGGGGTGGCACCTGGGGTCACCCGAGGTTCCCGCGCCGAGCCAGGCGTCCAGGATGTCCTTTGTTTCCCACCAGGCCAGGGCGTGCTGGAGTGCGAATCTGGACGAGGGGCGCAGACGGGGTCGCTGAGGGCGGGGAGCGCGGAGAGGGATGAAAAGGCTTGCGGCGCCCCGCACCCGCCTCCCCCATGCTGCCGAGGGCCTGCGGGCGCCTGCGGGCATCTTGGTTGCTGGCGGCCCTGGGGAGGTTGAGTATTTGTGACAGGCCTCCGTGGAAGAGGCTGGCCTCCCACGCCAGCCCGCCAACCCGTGGCCCCCATAAGGCAGCAGGAGCCACACGACACTGGCAGGACCGGTCTAATTAGGAAGAATGCTGTCCTTGGGATCAGAGAGCCGAGGTGCCCATCTCCGATTCGGGGAAAGGAATGTAACTTGGCTTGTGAAGCACGTGTCAGGCCGCCCCGCACTGGGTGGGTTACGTAAGTGGTGTCGTGCAACCCTCTTCACCTTCCTGAGATGTGGGTGGCATGATCCCCGTTTCACACATGAGGAAATTGACTCAGAGACGGCAAGGAATTTGTCTATGACCACACAGCTAGTAAAGGGCAAAGTCTGATGGGCACCCGGGCTGTGCTCCACCACACTGCCACCATGGGTACCCTCTCAGGGACTGGGCAACATAGGACTCATGAGTGGTTCAGGGGCTTGCATGAGGGGGTGTGCATGAGAGCATTTTATTTATTTATTTATTTATTTATTTATTTTTGTCTTTTTCGTGACCGGCGCTCAGCCAGTGAGCGCACCGGCCATTCCTATATAGGATCCGAACCCGCGGTGGGAGCGTCGCCGCGCTCCCAGCGCCGCCCTCGCCCGAGTGCGCCACGGGCTCGGCCCAACATTTTATAAATGTAAAGCACCTTTCAACTGACGTGGGGTATTGGAACTGCTGTCGGTAGAAGAGTTCATGACGGAGAAGTGGGGTGTGGAGCTAGAGAGCACAAGGGCAGGGCTGCCCAGGAAGCCTGTGTGAATCTTGGGGCAGAATTCAGGACCCCCAATGCTAGTCTTGCCTTCTCTTTGCCACTGTCCCCTCTCTCACTCATTTAACCTGAATTTACTGGATACTGACTGTGCTCTGAGCACTGCCCCCAGCACTCTCCTTACAGAGACGTGAGACAAATCTCTGCCCAGCCCTCCATTTAATCATCTGTACATTCGCAAACATTGAGTGCCTATGCATGCCCTGCCCTGGGGCTTTAACCATGAGCAAGACAGACACAGTCCTGCCCTTAGGGAGCTGAAGCGCCAGCCAGGAGGTCAGAGGAACAAGACCATAGAGGGAGGGGCTGGGGGGGACCGTGGGGAGCCAGTGATGGCCAAGGGGAGAGGCAAGTGGGGGCAGACCCTCAAGGCCCCTTCTTGTAGAGTTAGAGACTTTATCTGGTGGGCAGCAAGAGCCTGGGAAAGTCTCAGGCAGGAGCGGGGCAGGCAATGAGTTGTGGCAAGTGGATGGTTGTGGCAGGTTGGATGCAGCAGGGGTGAAGCAGGAAGACCTGGGGAGGGAGGCAAGGCGTCAGTTGGGTGGGGAGGCTGGGCTCAGACTTGGGCGGGTGCACACGAGATGGATTGTAGAGCCCCCTGGGAGGTAGACTGGGCCAGACTGATCAGATCTGAAGGTGTCTCCAGGGGGCAGTGATACCATTCCCTGAGCTAAGAAGCAGAGTGGTTTGGGGAAAGGAGGGTGGCCACAGCATAGCAAGGTGCGCCAAGACAGCAGACGGCTCCTGTGAGGCTGCAGGAGCAGCCCTGGGAGTCAGCCCCCTGCAGGGGCTATAGGTGCCCTGGGAGCCCTGAGGGGATGCTCCTGCACGCTCGCCTGCCTCTTCACTCCACAAGTTTGCTAACTGCCCTCAGTGGGCCAGGGTGCTGTGCCAGGAGCTGGGTCCACAGAGATGATTAACACAGAGCCTTGCCCTCAGGGAACACACAGTGTTGTGGGCAGAGACACTTGTAGACAAATAATTATAGCCGAGCCCAGGACTCGGCACCCATCAGCTAAGTAAGGCTGCATGGGAGCTCTGGGCACCTCATCAGGGTGACAGTCAGGAACTATGTGGGTGTCAGAATGTCATCTTGGCCACTGTCCCTCCCCACCACTGCCCCGTCCTGCTGAGTGACTGTCAAGACAGGAATGTCAAGTCAGAGTCTGATGTGGGGAATGTCCCTTCCCCAGGACACAGGGAGCCCAGGAAGAGGTGGAAACAAAGCCCAGGTGTCCTGTGGTCCAGTCCCTTGGGCCATTGGGGGCCAAGGCCTAGGTCTGTCACCCAGATAGTTTCCACTACCACCAGAGCCATGTTGCCTCCTGAGATGACCCTCACTGCCAGGCCCTGCCACCCCCAGACCCTGCCACCACCATCGCCACACCCCTTAGGCTAACAACAGATTTTATTTCAAATAAGGTGAAGGGACTAGGGCAGGGAGAGGGAGAGGTCAGAGACTGTAAGGAAAAGAAAAGGGCTTTGGGGCCATGCTAGGGGAACCAGGACAAGGAGGGGCAGGGGTGCAGCATGCTGAGTAGGAGTCATTTGTGCAGCCTGCGGGGTCAGGGTCGGTCCTCTCTGGTCCCCTGCCCCCAGGCTGGGCTGCTGGCTTGGCAGGGAAAGTTGAAGACTAAGAAGAGGGCTGGAGCCCAGCACACCCGCGATACCCCAGGCTGTGCTGAGCTTGCACAGTCCTGATCCCACCTAATCCTCAGACCCTCTGTGCGGAAGGTGCTGTCCTCCGACCACAGATAAGAAACTCGAGGTGGGGGTGGAGTCACCGCCCAGGGATGTGTGGTTCAGAGGCAGTGTCTGCCTGCCACCAGAGCCTCATTCAATGATGGCTCTTATTGCCAGAATTAATGAATACTAATGAACATCTTAATGACACTGTGCCAAGTGCCTTTTTTTTTTTTGGCAGCTGGCCAGCACAGGAATCGAACCCTGGGCCTTGGTGTTATCGGCACCATGCTCTAACCAACTGAGCTAACCGGCCAGGTTGGCCCAAGCACTTTTTGCATATTATCTCATTTAATGCTCACAATCATAGGAGGTAGGTGTTACCATTAGCCTCCTTTTACAAGTGAGGAAACTGAGGCCCAGAGAGGGTTGGTAACTTGCCCAGGATTCAAAGGCCAGAAGTAGTTGAGAGAAGATTTGAACCCAGGCAGTGTGGCCCAGAGTCTGTGCTCAACACCATGAATGAAAAAGAAGCTTGTACCTGGGGGTGGGGAGCTGCTGCCCGTCTCTCCCATGGTGGCCCTGCCAGCCTCCAGGGGGTCCTCATAGTGTTGCCAAATAAAATCAGAGCGCCCAGTTAAGTTTGAGTTTCAGATAAACAACAAATCATTTGAGACATACTAAAAAAGTATTTGTATTTTATCTGAAATTCACATAGAACTGGTGTTCTGAATTTTATCTGACAGCCCCATCTCCCCAGAGCCGTCTGTGCCTCTGCCCTGATGCTCCTCCCTTACCCCTAATCCTCCCAGTGGGCAGAGGACTGAGTGGGCAGAATTCTGCTGCCTTCCCTCCCCGGCCTGCACACGTCACCGAGTGTGCCTGGGCGAGGGAGCTGTCCCAATGGCCCGCCCAGGATGCCTCCTGCAGGGTGAGTGGGGCTGCCAGGTGAGGTTGGCAGGTGGGGGTCTTCAGAGCAGCCCCCAGTCCTGGCAGGTGCCTGGCCTGGGTAGTGGGGAGGCTGGGTAACCCCCCAGGATGAGCAGGGACATGCCAGGCAGGACTGGCGGCTGGCTCTGTCAGGCCTTGAGGCCTCCTGACCTCTGCTCCCACCTGGGCTTCACACCCGTTCTGGTCCTGCAGAGAAGGGGACTGCCACCTTCATCTCCCTGTGTCCAGCCTAGGGCCAGGAGAAGCACTGCCTGCCTTTCCTGACTTTGTTGATTCTCCAAGGAATGTTATGGACTCTGGCACTGAGCCTCTGCCGGGCTCCAGCCCTGGGTGTGGCAGCCGGCTGGGACAAGGGGGGACATGCCTGGTATCTGAGGTGCTGGGGCATCCTGTTGGCTGAAGTAGTGGGGTGGGAAGGTGTATGGGACCCCTTGCTGTGTGTCCTTTCCCAGGACCTCGTGGCCTCGGCCACCAGGAAACACTGCTCTTTCCTTCCCTCCTCAGCCTTGGCCTGAGGCTATGGCTGTCGCTGTTCCCTGCATGTCTCGCATTCCTGCTGGAGCCCTGTGTGGTGTATGTGCTGTTCCTGAGTGTGCACTGGCTCTCACATACACGCTGCCTATTTTCCTCCCCAAGCTGACCTGGCTTCCTCCCTTTCCATCCACCAGCCCCATACACACATGCACACACATGTGCACACCACCTTACACACACAGGCTGCTCTCTGCCCCCTCCCCCTCTTGTCCATGCCCAGGAAGCACACAGCCCTCACCCGTCCCCACCGGCCTGTTCTGGCCTCTGCCCCCTGTGCCTACCCCTGCCTCGGGTGACCCACACTGTTTTCAGCATGCACCTCTGTGCACGTCTATGGACAGGGTGAGATTTGGAGGCCCCTTGCAGCTCCGACATGCACTTTCCTGCCCCTGCCTGGCCTTGGCCACCCAGACAGAACTGCTGAGGCCCCAGACCATACACTCCCCAAACTGCCCAAGCTGAAGGTGGAAGCTGAGAAATTCCAGGCCCTCCCATTCCCCATGATCCCTGGTTCCTCTCAGGGGCCAAGATAAGCAGGCGGCTCAGGGAGGGCGTCTGAGCCCCAGCTGTACCGCAGCACTGGGCTGAGGCGCCATACTGCTGGCCAGGGAGGGGCCCAGCTGGAGGCCATGGGACAAGGGGGACAGACTTATCGGTACAGCTGGGTGCCTCTTCCCTCCTGGGTCACTGCCTCACTTCCCCAGAACTCTGCCTCAGTTTCCTTCATTTCCTGAGCACCCACCATGGGCCGGGCCCTAAACCGAGTGCTCTATGTGCTTTTGTTCATTATAGCACGTGCAGCCCTCTGGGGTCAGACTGCCCCAACTCCCAGAACATTCCAGCTCCACCGCTTGCCCACCTAGTGACCGTGGACAAGTTAGTCAGCCACTCTGTGCCTTTTTTTTTTTAAAGATGACCGGTAAAGGGATCCTAACCCTTGACTTGGTGTTGTCAGCACCACGCCCTCCCAGTGAGCCACGGGCCGGCCCTCATTTTAATCATTTTTAAGCGGTTAATTCACTGGCATTAGTAACATTCAAACTGTTGTGCCATCATCACTATTACCTATTTCCAAAACATTTTCACTGCCCAAACAGAAACTTTGTAGCCATTAAGCAGTAACTCACAGCTCTTCCCTCCCCCCAGCCCCTGATAACCTCTAATCTACTTTCTGTCTATGAATTTGCCTGTTCGGGTACCTCACATGAGTAGAATCGTACAATATTTGTCATTCGGGGTCCGACTTCCTTCACTTAGCGCAATGTTTTCAAGATCATCCATATTGTAGCATGAGTTGGTTAGAGCACCACCTTGTACCTTGTAACCCAACGTCAAGGGTTCAGATCACCATAAAGTTTATTTGGGGCTGGCTGGTTAGCTCAGTTGGCTTAAGCACAGCCTTATAACACCGTATTGTAGCATGTATCAGACTTTACTCCTTTTTATGGCTGAATTATATTCCATTGTATGTACAGATACTCCTCGATTTAGGATGGTGTTACATCCCAATAAACCCATCATAAAGTCAAAAAATCATGTCAAACCAACATGAGTCAGGGATTACCTGTCTCTACACATTTTGCTTATCCATCCTTCTGTCGATGGCCACTTGGGTTGCTTCCACCTTTTGGCTACTCATTTTTACTACTGTTATTTCATGTTTGTTCCCCCACCCACTCAGTCAAGGGTGGCCATGGCACTGGCCCAGCCCAGCTGCAAGGTCAAGGCAGAGATGGCTTGAACAGATAGAAAGCCATGGCAACAGCAGGAGGTGGGCGGCTTGTGCACCTGCTCAGAGCTGGTAGGAATGAGGTCGCAGCAACATCTGTGGGGTTGGACCTGTCTGGACCTGTAAATATTTACTGGGTGGCTAGACCTAGAGCCAGGGCCCTCCCAGCGTCACTGCCCTGGGCCTGGGCCCTCCTGCTGACCTCACCCCTTACCTCTTCCCTCACTGCCCCAGGGTTCAGAAGCGCAAGCAATGAGGAAATAGAGGCACCTGCCCAGGGATCTGGCCCCAGCCCAGCCTGGTACTACACCCTCATTTGTGTCTAGCTTTTCCCCTGGACGTGTAGTTGGAGGGCAGTGGTCCATAAGCCAGTGCCAGTTGGGTGGGCAGCCTGGGATGTCACCCTGTCCCCCAACAGGCTCCTGGGGAGCTGGGGGTAAGGGCAAGGAATAGGGGTGCCCTCGGTGGGGCTCAGTCAGGCATGTATTCAGGCTGCCTGTGTCGATGGCCTGTTTGCAGAAGACTGGACAAAGCAGGCCCTCAGTGACTCACCTCCACTTCCGGCGTTAGTCATTCATCAGCCCCCTTTCCACCCTGCACCCCCCGCCTTGGGCTTGGCATCAGAGGGCTTGCCGGGTTAGGGGAGGCAGACCCAGCTGCAGAGCCTGCTTGTCAAGGCAATGACGGGACCCTTTCCCATGGCTATGTGGGCGTAGGAGGGGTGGACCCAGCTGTGGTGGCACTGAGATTCCCCCTGATTATTTCTGCCTTCACCCCATTGTTTCTCACTATGAAAGCATTCAGAGGGTGCCCAGATGTGTGTGTGGGGGGGTCTGGTGAACCCCTTGGCCTGGCACATGACATATACACCCAGCTCCTTGTCTGAAAGGAAGAGAGTTCCACCTCTCCTTCCCGACTTGGGGGCACTGAACGGGCACCGGCCCAAAGGGCCACATTCTGGACCCTGAGAGACCCCTTGGAACTATTAGGGCCATAGGCTAGACCGAGGGGGCACCATAGCCACCTAAGGAAAGAATTTTCTCCTCCTGACCCTGAGACCCTGAATCTCAATTATGGTCACCCTCAAAGTCACAAAGCAGGTTTTTAAAATACAGATGTCCAACCCCCACCCCACACAGTGAGAATCTCTGGGCTGTGGGTTTTGCAACCTCCCCCAGGGGATTTCTAGGGGGACAGCTAGGATTGAAAAACTCTGACCCTCTGCCCTGAACTTAGGACAGATGGGGTAGGGCCGGGGGTAGAATGCACTTAGTCCCCATCTGTCCATGCACCTGCCTCGCCCATCAATAAGCACGAACTGCGAGCCTGGATCTGGGATGAGCACTGTGGTGAGATAAGACCTCATTCTACCCCAGGTTTATTCAAGTCCTCTGAAATTATGATATAAGTGGGATGTTTGTTTCTGGCAGCTGGCCAGTAACAGGGATCAAACGCCGGACCTTGGTGTTATTAACACCATGCTCTAACCAACCGAGCCAACCAGCCAGCCCTGTTTGTTTTTTAAAACAAATCAAGGAAGGCTTTCTGGAGGAGGTGGTGTCTGAACTTGTCCTTGAAGGACTCAAATATGAGGAAGAGAAGAAGGAAAGTATCCTTAAGGCTCCAAGAGAGTTGGGAAGGCCCAGGGTTTTAGACTTGATCCCTCAGGTCAGAGTTTGCAATTAGGCAATCAGGGGCCTTGGGGCCACAAAGCCAAACCCAGGGGGCTTGTTAAAATAAAGAGAGGAAGAGAGGCCCGCAGTTGTGTTTTATTTGGCCCACATGGTGGTTTTTGGTTTTTGGTTACTTTAATTTGATTTAGTTGCCATTGTTAAAAAATCTCGAAGCTTCACGTACGGATTCAGATTCTGGTTTTCTGGAAACTCTGGGCCCTCATCCACTCCTGGCTGTCCCCTCCCTCCAAAGGGCATGGACTCTCCAGTTTTCATGTTCCCACCTCTTCTATTGTCCCCTGGCTCAAAAACCTTTGGTTTTAAGGCCGGCCCGTGGCTCATTTGGGAGAGCGTGGTGCTGACAACACCAAGTCAAGGGTTAAGATCCCCTTACCAGTCATCTTTATAAAAAAACACAAAAAACCTTTATTTTTGACTCCCATGGGGCCATTTCAGAGCAGGGTGTGGCACCACCAGGGCTGGGCATCACATGTTCAAGGGCCTGAGGGCTGAACCTCTCCAGGGCACAGTGTTGGTCTCACTGTAGAAACCCCTGAATTTAGAATTTTGCAGCAGGTGTTATTGTGGTCTCCATTTTATGAATGAAGAACGTAAAACTTAGGGCGATCACGGTTAGTGCCACTAGGGTCATGTAACTGGGAAGTGACCGAGTTGGGCTTTGACTCCCCAGACTTCTGCCTTTAAATTTTGCTCTTCCCCTGCCTCCCCCTCCCCAGGAAGCAGCAGGGAGTGGGGAGGAGGAAGGAGTAAGCAGAGGAGGAAGGTGCAGTGCAGGGCCTGGGGGCAAAGGTGCTGGGCCCGCCCAACCTCTGCTCCCACCACTTCCCAGCTATGGAATCCTAGGAAGTTACTTGAGCCTCTCTGAACCTCGGTTTTCTCGTGTGTTAAATACATGAACAGGGCCTGCGCACAGTAGGTGTTTTGTTGTTTTTTGTATGTTTGTTGGTGGGGTTTTTTTGGCAGCTGTCTGGTACAGGGATCCTTGACCTTGGTGTTACCGACACTGTGCTCTAAGCAACTGAGTTAACCGGCCAGCCCAGCAGGTGCTTTGCAAGCATTTATTTGCTTTTATTTTATTTATTTTAAGAGTTTGCTTTTATTAAGGAAGGTGGACACTGTGGCTGGAGAGCACATGTGGGCCAAGGGATCACGTGGGGGTGTAACAGTGGCCGGGCAAGAGTGACCACCGAATGTCCCAAGACACCATCCTTCCAGTAGGGCCCCACAGGGTGCAAAGGGGACACCTGGAGATCAGCCAGATGGGGCTGGTCCTGGAGTCCTTGGCCTGTGACCCTGGAGCCTGAGTGACCTCTACTTCCCTCCCTTATTTGGGGGAAAGCAGAGGTGAGGAGCTTGGCTTGCATCAAGAGAGATTTAGGTTAGTGAGGCTACTTTCCCATCAAAGGAAAAGGCTGCTGGTGGCACATTCCCAGCTTGAAGGCTGGATGGAGGGGACTGACAGAAGGCGTGACCTTTAGTGGGGCCTGGGGCCTGGCACTGCCTGAGGGGTTGTTCTTCTGTGAGGGACTGCAGAGGTGCAGCTTGGAAGGCAGCACCCTGGGGCGTCGGGGGGCTTGGGGCTGCAAAGCCTAAAGCCAAGCCGCTGATGGTGGCTTGTTGCAATAAGGAGAGGGGAAGAGAGGCCTGTGAGGGGCAGGGGAGCTCAGTGAAGGGCGACGCCTGGGTTTGGAGAGGTTCGGGGAGGGGCTGGTAAGTCCCAGCTGCGGGAGGAAGATGAGAGCCTCGGGCAGGGCCAGACCAACGCCCCAGGGCGCTCGCCCCGCAGGCCTGACGGAGGACGAGGACGTGCTGGCCATGCTGCGGGGCTCCCGGCTGCGCAAGATCCGCTCGCGCACGTGGCACCAGGAGCGGCTGTACCGGCTGCAGGAGGACGGCCTGAGCGTGTGGTTCCAGCGGCGCATCCCGCGCGCGCCGTCGCAGCACGTCTGTGAGCAGCGGGGAGGCGGCCGGGCGGGGTCGCGGGGTCGCGGGGTCGCGGGGTCGCGGGGACGGGGCCCTAACCCGGCCCTCGCCGCAGTCTTCGTGCAGCACATCGAGTCCGTCCGCGAGGGCCACCAGTCCGAGGGCCTGCGGCGCTTCGGGGCCGCCTTCCCGCCGGCGCGCTGCCTCACCATCGCCTTCAAGGGCCGCCGCAAGAACCTGGACCTGGCGGCGGCCACCGCCGAGGAGGCGCAGCGCTGGGTGCGCGGCCTGGCCAAGCTGCGCCAGCGCCTGGACGCCATGAGTCAGCGCGAGCGGCTCGACCAATATCCTGCCGCGCTGCGGGGCGGGTCGCAGGGGGCGTGGCCCTACCCCGGGTGGGGACCCAGGGCTGTCTGAGGGTGGAGCTGGGGAGCCGCAGCCTGGGCGGCGGTGGTGACTGACCTGTCAGCTACCTGCTAGCGAGGGGGTGGCGTGGGGCGGCCCGGCCGTTGCTGGTATTTCCTGAGCACACACACCTGGATCCACTTCTATCTGCACCGGGCGGACTCCGACCAGGACAGTAAGATGAGCTTCAAGGAGATCAAGAGTCTGCTCAGAATGGTCAACGTGGACATGAATGACATGTACGCCCGCCGCCTCTTCAAGGTGGGCCGCCTGCGCTGAGCCCGGGCCTCCGCCGCCAGCTTACTCGGAGGGACAGGCCTCCTTCTGTGGAGAGGCGACATCGGGGCCTAGTTACCCTTTCCCCTCCGGAGGCCACAGGGCCAGGATGGGATTGGGGGTGGCCGCCCGGCACTTCTTTCTTCACTCTCAGGCTGGGCCCAAGGGTAGGGTGGTACCTCCCACCCCTCCAAAGTGAGCAGCAAAGCTGTTTTCATTTCTCTAAGTCTGCAGGGCACGTTTTTGTACACGCGATCATGTGTGGCTTTCACTTGGGAGTTCGGGCATCGGCTTGCCGACACGTGCCCGTAGACACACGAGGAAGCCCTCACCCTGAGGGACCTTTACTGTGGCACATGTAGAACTTCCACATGTAACCATGTACAACGCACATGTGGGAGCACGGGGCACACAGGGGTGCACTGTGCATCTATGGCCCAGTCCGAACATGTGACAACACCTGTGTGCACGTTGACCTGACCAGCCTGTGACCCTGAAAGACAGGAGAACCCGTGGTACTTGTGCACTTGGGCCAACAGCTCCATGTGGACTGCTCCGTGAATTTTCATTTATTTTTGCTCATTGATCCTGGCTGTGAATGTGTGAGTGTAAGAATGTGCACATGTCCACACGGGAGTGGCATTGTGGTACAGGGCTCAGTCCTGCCCCAGGGTCACCGTCTTTCATCCCACATCTTGATTCTTGGAGTAAGTCATGGTGCAGAGGGACAGGCATTGAACCCAAGAGACCTTCCCTAAAATCCCAGCCCTGTAATTTACCAGCTGTGTGAGCTTGAGTGACCAGAGTCTTGCTCTCAGTTTCTCCACCTGTGAAATGAGGACCTTGCTTTTCCTGCTGTGGTAGATGACGGGTGTGTCAATGGGGCCAAGTTTCCCAGGGTGTCCCCCTCTGAACATCTCCGCCTGCTCCCCAGGAATGTGACCATTCCAACAACGAGCGGCTGGAGGGGGCCGAGATCGAAGAGTTCCTGCGGCGGCTGCTGAAACGCCCGGAGTTGGAGGGCATCTTCCATCGGTACTCGGGCGAGGACCGCGTGCTCAGCGCCCCTGAGCTGCTGGAGTTCCTAGAGGACCAGGGCGAGGACGGCGCCACACTGGCCCACGCCCGGCAGCTCATCCAGACCTATGAGCTCAATGAAACAGGTGGGGGCCCAAGAGATGGGATCGGGTCAGCACAGCCCGGGTCTTGGCACTTGACAGGTCTGGGGTCCCAGTGCAGCAGGCTCTGCTATTACTGGCTGTGGGTGCCATGTCGGGCAGGTTACCTCGCCTCTTCCAGGCTCAGCTTCCACATCTGTAAAGTGGTATAATAATGTGTCTTTCTCCCCGAATTTGGTTGAAGATTAAATGTGTCTCATATGTGGAGTCTAGTCGATAGATAGTCTGGTCATTATCACTTGAGTGAGCCTTGGGGGCATTTGGGCCCAGACATGAGGAGTCCTTCATATGGCCTGACGTTCTCTCCATCCCTGTAGCCAAGCAGCACGAACTGATGACACTGGATGGCTTCATGATGTACCTGTTGTCGCCCGAGGGGGCCGCCCTGGACACAGCCCACACGGGTGTGTTCCAGGACATGGGCCGGCCCCTGGCCCACTACTTCATCTCCTCCTCTCACAACACCTATCTGACCGACTCTCAGATCGGGGGGCCCAGCAGCACGGAGGCCTACGTTAGGTACTGTAGTGGGGTGGGCACGTCTGGGAGCTCAGCCCGCCAGTCGCCCTGCTCTGTGGCACCCACACAGCACCTTTCCTGTGCATCCATCTGTCCGTCCACAGGGCCTTTGCCCAGGGTTGCCGCTGTGTGGAGCTGGACTGCTGGGAGGGGCCAGGAGGGGAGCCCGTCATCTACCACGGCCACACGCTCACCTCCAAGATCCTCTTCCGAGACGTGGTCCAAGCTGTGCGCGACCATGCCTTCACGGTGAGCCCCGGGGACCCCCACGCCCTGCCCACGTGCCCGCTGCCCTCGGTGCTTCTGAAGGGAGCCATTCGTTCACCAAGTGCCACTGGGATCGTTGTCCAACGGGGCAGAATAAAACTAAATGAGTTGCTCCCTTCTCCCACCCTCATATTTAATAAACGTACTGCAATCACAGAATTTCCAGAAGAAAATCGGGGGAGTAGGGAAGGACATTTTAATCATGATTTTCAAAGAGGAAGCCATCAGAGAAGCTCAACAGGAGCTCTGCACAAACATTGCAACTTTTGTCACCGTCAACAAACGGTGGGGCAGGGGAAGAGTTTGTAACATAACTGACATGGTCAATGTCATTAACACATAAAGAGCAGTTATTTAAAAAAGCCGTTCCTGTAGCGGTCCTCAGCCTCCCAGTGGCCCACCCTTCCCTGAGGCCCCGCATCCGACCCCTGCTGCTCCACATACACACTGGTCCCCGTGTGTGTCCCGCATCCCACCAGTTCAGCCCGCCCAGGGGGCTCCACAGACTGTCTTCGCCTGTCCTGACGGGTCGGCAGCCAGGTGTGGGGGGCACTGGCAGGGGGAAGGTGAATGGCTCCGAGCTGCTGCCCTTCCCTCCCACAGCTGTCCCCATACCCTGTCATCCTGTCCCTCGAGAACCACTGTGGGCTGGAGCAGCAGGCTACCATGGCCCGCCACCTCCGCACCATCCTGGGGGACATGCTGGTGACAGAGGCACTGGACTCCCAGAACCCCAAGGAGCTGCCATCCCCAGAGGTGATGCTCCCCGACCCCCAGCCTGGGTGGAGGGAGGGCCTGGCTGGAGTCCGTCACCCAGCCCTGCTTGTGCCACCTCTCTGGTTCAGGGACTCTCACCTCTCTTGCCTGAACCTTTCCCTGCTCCTCAGTTCATCCGACCTCTGCCACCCCATGGTCTTGTCCCTCTGCTGCCCTCTGGCTCTCCATTCTTTTTATTTTTTATTTATTTTATTGTTTTATTTTGTTTTTTAAGTTTATTATTATTTTTTTTTACATTCTAAGATGCTGTTGCAGAACAGTTGGGGGTGAGGGGGACAGGGGAAGAGAAAAGGAAATAGGGTGGGAGGAGGAGGAAGGAGGAGGGTTATGGTTGAGGCCTGGGCACCCCTCATTCCTGCAGGGGAGACCAGGGGGCTTCTAGTGGTGGCTTGATCACTGCTGGGTGCAGATGTCGGGTGTGTGGCTGAGGCCCTCAGCCCCCCACTGCCCCTGCTCAGGAATCAGGGGTGCTTCCTGAAGCTTGGTGGTTGTCGCTGGGCTGGTTGCTGGTGTCTGGGGGCCATAGCCAAGGCCCTTGGCCCCCCGACTGCCCCAGCTTGGGAGCCCAGGGCACTTCCTGTGGCAGCTCAGTGGTCATCGCTGGGCTGGTTGTGAGTGTCGGGGGGGGGGCATGGCCAAGGCCCCCAGCCCTCTCCCTCCCTGGCTTGGTAGCCCAGGGGGCTTCCGGTCCTTCTTGGTGTTATAGGTGTTCTTTGGTGATGTAAGACCTTTATTAGTTAATATCAAACTTTGTCTCTGGTCTGTGGGTATTTTGTTTTTTCTTTCAGTTCTGTGTTGGATTATTTGCTGTTCCCACCACTTAAATTCTGCACTGGAACTAATTTGTTGTCCTTTACTTACTTCTAAAATGGGGGAACTTCCTGTGGGGACCAGCACTTGAACCCTGTGGTTGAGCTAAATTGCTACTTTGCTGCTGATTCCCTGGGGAAGGCTTTTTGTGCGGTTCTGGTTTTAATTTTTGGCCTTGTAAGCACTTCCGGGTCTTGTGAGATCTGGTACACCTGGATTATGTGGAAACTCTGGTCTGGGCCTGCATCTTTTCAGCAAACTGCACCCGCTGCAGTTCTATATTCCTGACCAGTCTCCACTGAGTGGTCCTGTGCTGACTGGGGGTGCAGATCAGCTGTCCTTGCTGTGCCCCAGTGTTCCCCCGGTGGGCCCGTCTCCTGCACCACCCATACTCCAAACACTCCCCATGGGGCCAGCTGTGCACTGGTCCCTTGAGATGACTCACCGGCCTCTGAGTGGCTCCTTTTCTGTTATTATAGCTCCTCACTACTATGTGGGTCCATGGGAACCCTATTAATCTTGCTGGACTGGGGGCCACCAAGGCCCTTTTCTCCCCTGCTGCCTCCAAGGAACATCACACAAAGGGCACAGCTGCGGCTTTTTCCAGTTCTTGCTCCATGCCCTCACCAGCTCCAGCCTTGAAGTGGTTGGGGCTCGAAATGGGGGAAGCAGTCCTTTCTTTCTCTCCTTGTGGCTTCTCCTGCCTTCATGTAGTCTATAGGTCTCTTCTCCTTTTCCCCTAAGTTCTAGTGGCCCCAGATTGGCTGTCGTTGCTTTTTAATAGTTGTAAATTGGTTGATTTATGGGAGAGAGTGACACTGGGGACCGTCTTTTCCACTATCTTGACCAGAAGCCCTGGCTCTCCATTCTTGATTGGACCCACCTTCAAGGCCTTTCATGGCCCAGCCCTGCCCATGAGTCCCTGCAGGCCCAGCCATTCCCACCTTTCCCAGCCCTGTTTGACACTGTCTTCTCCACCCAGAACTCCCTGACCAGCCATCTGTGCTTGCTAAGCACCACCTGCATGGAATCCCAACTCAAGTTGTCTCTTCCTGTGGCCTTACAAACTTTCTAAGCTCTGTGGCCAGAAGTGGCCTTCCTCCTTTCCTCCCAAACCCCAGAGCGTTTTATCTGCCCTCTCAAAAGGACATTCATCCTTTTAGCCACCCTGAGAAAACTCTCCTCCTACTTCCAATCCCAAATGTGCGGGGAATATTGACTACCTTTGTGTGTGGGGGTGAGATTTGATTTTTGTTACTAGTATGAAAATAACATACGTATGGTTAAAAAAAAAAATAATCCAGCTTTACAAAGGGTATAGATACAATGGAAAATGGGTTTTCCTTCCCTCGGCTGCTCCCATCCTATTTCACAAGCAGTAACCATCTTCAACAGTTTCTTGTGCGTCCTTTCAGAATTTTCCCGTGCATATATGCGTACATACCCATGTACATAATTTCTCTTTTAAATGTTTCACAAAAAGGATCACATGATTACATGTTCTACACACATTTCTTTCTCTTTCAAGCTCCTTCTCTTTCTTTTTTTTTTTTTTTAAGATGACCGGTAAGGGGATCTTAACCCTTGACTTGGTGTTGTCAGCACCATGCTCTCCCAGTGAGCTAACCGGCCATCCCTATATGGGATCCGAACCCGTGGCCTTGGTGTTGTCAGCACCGCACTCTCCCAAGTGAGCAATGGGCCAGCCCTAAGCGCCTTCTCTTTCAAGCCTGAGCTTCGTGTTCATTTTAACAGCTGCTGCTAGTGTTCTGACATAGGGAGGGGTCGAACCTCACTAGCCATCTCCTATCCATGGCCTCGTAGGTTGTTCCCCACTTTTTCTTATTAGAGACATCCTTCATCTCTGTGTCTCCTTTCCTGCCCCCTACCCCCAGCCAGCCCCTCACACAGTGGTGGTTGAGCAATGGACCCGCCAGCTGATGTAGGGGCAGGAGGCCTTAATTCTTCCATATTGCCCCTGTAGCAGCTGAAGGGCCGGGTCCTGGTAAAGGGGAAGAAGCTTCCAGCTGCTCGGAGCGAGGATGGCCGGACTTTGTTGGACTGGGAGTTGGAAGAGGAAGAGGAGGAGGACGAAGAGGAGGTGGAGGCTGCAGAGCAGAGGCGGCGGGTACGTGGCCTGCGGGGCCGGCCAGGCTGGGCGGGGGCTTGGTATTCCTGCAGAGTTTGCGGCGGGCGGGGCGGGGAGGGAAGGAAGGTGGGAGAGCTGGGGGGGCTGGAGCCAGCAGCCCCCACTGAGGCCGGTCTCCCAGGCCAAGCAGATCTCCCCAGAGCTGTCTTCCCTGGTCGTGTACTGCTGCGCCGCCCGCCTGCAGACCCTGTGCCCTGGCCCCGGCCCCCGCCAGCCCTGCCAGGTCAGCTCTGTCAGTGAGCGCAAGGCCAAGAAGCTCATCCGAGAGGCAGGTAGGAGCTGGGACATGGGGCATCGGGGCAGGAGGGTGGAAGCGGCCTGCAGGCTTCTGTTGGAGTATCCTAAAGCTGGTGTGGAAAGGAGATTGAAAGGACTTTGGGGGGGGGGAGTAAAGAGATCAGGAGGACACTAGAGAGGGATCAGCTCATGGGACGATGGCCCAGCACATGCCAGCGCCAGGTCAGGTGTGGCTGGAGAGACGAGCCACAGGGAGGAGGGAGAACTGCTGTCTGCCTTCACGGGGCTCACGGCCTAGGGGCAGGGCTGCCGCAGATGGGTGATCAGTCAGGCCATGATGTGGGCCGGGAGAGCCCAGCAGATGGTGGTGAGATCAGGGAAGGGTTCCTGGAGCAGGTGATACCTGGGAGGACACATCACCTGAAAGATGAGGAGGAAGCAGACCGCTGAGGAAGAGGAAAGGATTTCCAGATGGGAGGAAGAGGTTGTACAAAGGCCTGGAGGCATGGCCTCTGGGAAGGGTTCCAGGGACCCACAGTGTGGCTGGAGGGATGTGGGCAGGACGGGTGGTAAGTGGCAGGAAATGGCAGCCTGGAGCCGGCTCACCCGTGCACTGAGTCAGGAATATGGGGACTCAGGGCTGGGGTTGCAAGGCCGGGCTCAGTGGTGAGGGTCCCTGCCCCACTCTGGACTTCAGCAGCCTGCTCTGAGTCCCTCTCACCCTAGGTCAGAGGAGAGTGAGGAGCTGGGCAGGGGGTCCCCAGGAGGTTACAGGCCCTGCACTGGGCAGGGGACACACCAGGGGCATGTTACAGTCCCCACCCTACTCTTCCCCAGGGAACAGCTTTGTCAGGCACAATGTTCACCATCTGACTCGTGTGTACCCGCTGGGGCTGCGGGTGAACTCGGCCAACTACAGCCCCCAGGAGATGTGGAACTCGGGCTGTCAGCTGGGTGAGTAGGGCCGCAGGAGGGGACAGGGTGTTGCCATGTGGGTGGACTCTGGGCGGCCACGGGAGGCCTCAGCAGTGAGGGAGCCACATAGCCTTCCAGAAAAATGCAGTGTTGAGGACCGTTATTAAAAAGTTGTCAGCAATGTAGGTGGGGAAGTCGGTCAGGCTTCTGTGTTCCTGACAGTGTAAAAGTCTCACATTTTTATGAAGTTAGAAATTAAAAAACTCCACTCCCATGTGCCCCTGACACACACACATACCTGGCAGTCCCACTAAGTCAACGCTGACAAGGGTGGGCTCTGGGGGACTCTAGGCACTGCCAACAGAGGGACATACGGTCCCTTTAGGGTAGGTATGGAAACCCCAGGCTCTCTCAGGCCCCTGCTCTGACCCAGGCCAGGGCCTGGCCCTGGGGGCAGGGGCTTCTCCAGCATCTCCCATCCCAGCCCCACCCTCTAGCCTGAGGGATACCAGGGATAAGGTACAGATGACAGCTAGGCCTGGGTCCCCTGGCTGCAGTGACATCTCTGCCCACAAGTCATGGTGGGGACAAGGCGGCACTAGCCAGACAGGAGGACCCTGGGCCTCTGTTGAGAGGAGCTAAGTCCTCCCTCCAACAAGATCTGTCCCCTGAGCCTGAGCAGTGAGCCCTGCTCTGTCCCTGCTATGTCCACAGTGGCCCTGAACTTCCAGACACCAGGCTACGAGATGGATCTCAATGCTGGGCGCTTCCTCATCAACGGGCAATGCGGATACGTCCTGAAACCTGCCTGCCTGCAGCAACCTGACACAGCCTTTGACCCTGAGTGCCCTGGGCCCCCCAGAACTACTCTCACCATCCAGGTCAGCAGCCTGGACCAAGCCCTAGCCTGGGGGCGGAGCTGGTTCTGGAAAGGTCCCCGCCTGAGGTGGAGGAAGGTGGGGCAGGCCTGGGGACAGGCTGGTGTGAGGACGGTCTGAGTCTGCGGCCCATTCAGGGAGAGGAAAGCGGGGCATGGGCCCCAGCAGAGGCCAGGCCAAAGCTGCCCTTCCTCCCTTTCTCAGGTGCTGACTGCACAGCAGCTGCCCAAACTGAATGCTGAGAAGCCAAACTCCATCGTGGACCCCCTGGTGCGCATTGAGATCCACGGGGTGCCTGCAGACTGTGCACGGAAGGAAACCAACTACGTGCTCAACAATGGTGGGGGGCCCACTGGTGGAAATGGGGCGGGGGGCACAGGTGGGTCTTGGGTCTTGGGCTCTGACTGCCATGCCTGTGCCATAGGCTTCAATCCCTGCTGGGGGCAGACCCTGCAGTTCCAGCTGCGGGCTCCAGAGCTGGTGCTGGTTCGATTTGTGGTAGAAGATTATGATACCACCTCCCCCAATGACTTTGTGGGCCAGTTTACGCTGCCTCTCAACAGCCTGAAGCAAGGTTGGTGGTTGGTGAGGATGGAAAGGGATGGGGGTCCCGTCCTCTCAGACCCTGTCCGTCTTTGTGCCGCTGAGAGCCTGCCCTGAACCAGGCCTGAGCTGAGGCCCAGCCCCCAGGGGTGGGATGTGGTCTGCGCTCTGTAGGGTGGTGGGCAGAGGACCTGAAGTCCAACTGCCCTTCCCACAGGGTACCGCCATGTCCACCTGCTTTCCAAGGATGGGGCCTCGCTGTCACCAGCCACACTCTTCGTCCACATCCGCATCCAGCACTCCTGAGGGCCCAACTGACCCACCCTGGGGTTCTGCGGTGCCAGTCTGCATCCCCTGCAGAGCCTCCCCTGCTCTGGAGTGGAGGAGTGCTGGGCACACTTGGCCTGCTCACTAGGTGCTATCTCACCTGGGTGCTGAGGGCTGCCTTGGGCCCTCCTAAAGGACAGATGCGTGATGTGTTCCCTGCAGAGCTGCTAATGTGACTTCAGTGAGCTCCAACCTGGGGCCTTGAGATGGCCCCAGCCCACCTCCTCATCATGGCTCATGAAGAAGAGCCAGGCCTGTTGCTGCCAAGAGACTTTGGGAACAAGACACCTGTGAGCCTTCAGCTCCTCTGCCCCATGCCATCCAGCGGGGCCATCCCAGCCTCCTTCCCCCAGAGAGCACAGCCACCCACCCTTGCCCCCATCCTGGGCACTAGCCAGCCCCAGGCCCTCCCTTACCCCCAGTTCTTGAACCTGAGCTCCTCTTCCCTTCTCAAAGAATGGAGCGCTAAGGCTTGGCACCCTGGGGAACTCTAACAGTAAGTAGGTTTTTAACTTGTGTCATAGAAGAGCCCTGAAGGGGACAGTAGACCAAGACTATCTATTTTAAAAAATAAAAAAAGTTTATTTTACCACTGCCACCACTGAGCACTTCTGTGATGTCACACCCACAAGCCCACGAGGAGGGACCAGGGCTGGAGCGAGAGTCCCTTGGGCCTCTTCCCCCAGCAGGGCTTGGATTTGCCTGAGACCGTCGGGGTGGCCGGAGGAGATGCCACAGCTCAAAATAGCCCTGATCTGCTCCTGGCTTAAAGCTGCTGCCAGCAGCACAAGACTCTTTGAGGACACCAGTTTATAAGGTCAGTGCCGCCCCCTCCACCGCTCCATACGCACATGGTGGACCTTGAATGGGAAGGAGCAGGACTCTGAGGGTCTCTCAGACAGACCCCCACTTTCCAGGCTCATCTGGGTTCAAGGCCCCTGTCTGCTGAGTAGGGCAAATCCCAAAGACTTGGGACTTAAGCTCTACCAAGCAACCAGCTTTTTATTTAAAATTTTTTTGACAGCTGGGCAGGACAGGGATCAAAGTCTGGACCTTGGTGTTATCAGCACCATGCTTTAACTGAGTGAGCTAACCAGCCCGCCCCAACCAGCCTTTTAGACGAAGGCCTGGAAAACAGCGGCCTCTATAGAAATGCTGGGAGAGAATGCTGGGACACCTGATGACAGAATCCAGGGAAAGCCTAAGGCCTGAACCTGTCAGAAAGGTGACGTTATGGGGCAAAACATGGAGGCTTGGCATTTTAGATTCCATCAGGCAACAGCACTGGACAAGAGCAGAGCTTGACAGCAGTTCCCAGAAGCTGGCCTGGGATTGGACTGGGTTAGGCCTTGAATTGGTCCCAAGCCCCAGAGGAACCAAAACCTAGGGCTGGGGCAGTCTCCACCTTCTTGTAACCCTGTGATCTGATACAGGAAGTGCCAGCCTCCCCTGCTCCTGGTTCATGCTGGCAGTGGCATTTGGGTCTGATGAATTCATGTGTTCGAAGAAGGAAGATCAGAATCTAAGGGGCCCAGAAGGAATGGGCCAGGCAGCCCAGGCACCTGATACTCAGGGCTGTGCGGAGGGGAGGGCCAGGCAGCCAAACTGCAACCCTAGGGGGTGGCCAAGTCCAGTTTTAGTGTCTGATGAGCAAGTAGAGTTGTCCAGCCCGCGTAAGAACTGCCTGGGAGTCCTGTCAAGTGAGCACCAGCCCCAGGGCAGAGCCCCCTGTCCTGCTTCTCTCCTCTGATTTGGTGCAGCAAGAGGAAGGGCTAGGAAGAGTCCAAAGCTAGGAAGCCTGCCTTGAAAGGGCAAGTCTTTAAGGCTAGGAAGTTGATAGGAACTGAATATGCAAGGTGGGGGCAAAGGAGAAATCCCAGCTTTTCACCCTAGAGGTCCCTAGGTGGAGGCCGCCCACAGGGCTGTGTGCTCCAGCCCAAGGCTATGGGCAGGGAGGGAGGCTTGAGTCTGAGCCAGAGTAACCTAGTGTGGGGCAGGAATGGGGTGAAGGCACAGGGAACCTCTCAGGTACCCTGGAAAGAGGCCAGGAGACACCAGCCTTGGGGAGCCTGAAAGGACCACAGGGTCAGGGAATGCAGAAGAAGTGCCCCAGAATGAGACGGGGGAATGGGAAGTCTAAACGCAGCTACTGAGGCCCAACAATCTGCCATGTTAAAAAGCATCCCTGGTGGCTCAGGACCACCCAGATGGTGGCCCAGGAGGGGAGATCAACATCTGGACCCATTGCGGTGCCTGCACCCTCCAAGAGAGGAGCCACTGCTGACCTGGAGAAGCCCAGGACCAGCTCCTCTGCCCAGGCGTTCAGCTGTTGGCTCGGAGCCCAGCTGCTCCTCTTACACGGCATGAACCTGGGTGGGTACCGGCTCCTCTCCGGCAGGTGGGAAAGGTTGGGGGAAAAGAGCCAAGTCTGCCCTGAAAGGACAGCCTTGCCAAAGGTCTTCCAAAGTTGGCCAGGAACTGTTGCCCACGGTCTAGCCCAGCCCCCAGCTGCCACCTTCTGACCAGAGGAATACCACCAGGAGGGCAGAATGGTTTGTTCAGCTGCTTCCTTTATTAGAAACAGGTGAGATGTACTGAGCAGAACAACAATGCGTTTGGTATTTCCTCCCCCACCCTGGAAATGGATGCCCCCCCTACAGCCCAAGGAATAGCGAGACAAAAAAACGAAGCTTCCCCCAACCTGTTCCAAGACGCAGCACCTGTGTGCCAGTCAGTCATTATTTTTGGATTTAATCGAATGATATTGTCCTAAACAGCCTCCCTAGGTGAAGCCTGTTTGCTGGCCTGCTTTTACTTTGCAGGAGGGCAAAACTGAAGGCTTGGGTCTCCTCTGGTTCTGGGGCAGGTGGGCTAGGCCACAAGAAGGCTGCCCCACGTGGGTAGGCACTGACCAGAAAGACACTCCTGACCCCCTCCCCTGGCCCAACAGTCCCTCTCCCTCACCTAGACCACAGCTCCACGAAGCTATCCAAGGCCTTAGGGGGGGTAAACGCTGATTGCCTTTGGGGAAAGAATTCAAGACCACGGGGACACCCACCTTTGGGCATCAGAGAGCCAGCAAGTAAGGGGGACAATGGCAGTTAGAAGAGAGTTGCAGGCAAGGCCTGAAATTTTCCATTAACCTGGGTATTGAAGTGGCTTGCTGTGGGCTGGCCTTTAAACAACACATCAGCATCTTCGGAAATAGGTATGGGTGGGGAAACGAGCACTACGTGGGCCTCAATCAGGAGCTAAGGCCTCCTTTCTATCCAGCTCTCTCCCTACACAGAGACCAGAGAACATGGTCAAATTCAGTCAATCCAAAGGCAGGAGGTGAAGGTCATTTTCAAAACAAGGCAGCCAGGACTGTGTGGCAGAGGGTGGGGGCCAGGCCTGGGGAGGCATTCCAACAGTGGCTGCCCAAGGTGGGTCAGCTTGGAGTCCCCGAGGTCCTTCCCTTGTTTGGTTCAATCCAGTCATGGTGCCACCATCCTGCAAGGCTCCTGTGCAGAGCCGTGAATCCCATGATGATGGTCTCTGAGCTTTCAGTCCTGAAGTCCTGGAAGGGCTAAGTGAAGAACCCAGGGAGTGTCAGGAAAGAGCGAGACTAACAGCAGCCCCTGAGCCGAATCACGCAGATCCAGACGAGGCAGGGCCCCCACCGTGAGATAACAGCAGAGTCCAAGGAGCAGGCCACCTTGTAAGGAAGACGCTGGCCCCTTTGCTAGGAGATGTTTCTTTCAGAGCAGCCACCAGGGCCTCACTGTTGCCATTCCACGACGTGGGTCAACCAAAGCAAAGCTCACTCCAGAGATCTGTGCATCCCAAATCTCAGAGGCAGCTCAAGCCGGGACCTGGGCCTGGACTAATCAAGACTAGGACAGGGAGCCTTTCCAAGTTCCAGGGCCCGCCCATAGTAGGAAAGACATGGGCACTTTGTTCTTTGATATCCTCTAAGGTCTGGACAAGGTAAGCTGCTCTGGGAGGTGCAGTGCCATGTGTCTGGGGTCTATGCATCCATAAAGGTGAGCCCTTGCTTCTCCGACTCCTCCCGTCTATGGAATGCGGCGTGTTCTTGTTTAGAACAGCAGTTTCTTTGGTCTGGGTATCTTGGAGTCAAGGAGTCAAAGGTCAGCCATGATTGCTGGTGCTCGCAGTTTGCAGTATAGGAATGATGGGGAGAAGGGAGGCCCCTAGCAGCCTCTGATGCAAACCCACCACAGTGTAGTTGCTGGCTCCAGCAGCAGTCTGCAGAGAGCAGGCAGCATTCCCATGCGGGCCACAGACCCCACCCCAAGCACTCCATTTCCTCCAGCTTTGGGGACTCCACAGTATCAGCCTCTGACAAACCACATCAAAACCCACAGCCTGAAACAAACCCCGGCTGATCTGCACGAAGTGGCTTCAGTTAGTGGGACCAGGCTGAACCTGGCCTCCAGCTGAGGTTTCAGCCCCTCCAAGAAGCCGCAAGGTGAAAGCAGGAAGGAAAGCCCCATGCCACATGGTATGCTCCCCCCCATTTGCTTCCTCCTACAGCAGAAGCCACATACGAGCCTGGATGCGGGTTGCTGACAATCACACCTAATCCTCCCCAGGCCACTTGGCGGAACACAATTGACAAATGCCTACGTAGACAGCCATGTGCCCAGAGGCCTCATTACTTTTTGGGAAACTGGCAGCATCGCTAACCATCACCTACCACCACAAAAATCCACAAAACAGCAACAGTGAAAGTCAGACGCAAGAGACTGGGCAATGTGAAATCCTTTCCGTTGCCAAGTCCAGATCTGCCTCCAGTCACCACTTGTTGCTGCCACGTGTAGACTGTGTCTTGGAAGAGGGCACAACAAGAAAGAGCTAATGGGTTGCAAGGCACAGGCCAGGGGCTGGTGGCTGAAGGGGTCTGGGTACTGGCCCCATGTCATCCCTGCCCAGCCACCCTGAGGACATCAGGGTGCTGGCTCCTTGTTCTAAGATGAACTAAGCAGACCTTGCACTGATACTGTCTATACAAGGTCCCAGATGCTACAAGGAGGTCCAAGGTCCCGTTCAAACTGCCAGTCACTCCAGGCAGTGGAAAAGCAAAATCTCACAGGGACTTGTCCCTAATAAGGTTGGCAATAGCTGGCCAAAGAGCCTGTTCTAAATCAGTTGGCAGGATGACCACGTACTGGGAGCTGGCCAAGTGGACAGAAGAAGGGACCTGATTAATAAAATCTCCTTCCATGGATTGTCCCTGATGCTGTCTCAGAACACAGGAAAGGTCTGACCCGTGCAGGAAAGTCCCTGCTGCGGGTAAGCCCCATCCAGGAGGCTCCATCTGCCATTCTGTGAGACCTGAGCCCTCTCCAGAGGCCAGCAGAGTCCCTCCACCTTCCTTCTCAAAGCCAGACTGTTCCAGCTAATTCAGAAGGGGAACTAGATGAGGTTCCCCAGATCCTCTCTCTCTTGCTCCCCCAAGAAAAGCCAATGCCTCCTTTTGAAGGAAACAATGAACTGCATCAATACATGTGTCTGTTTGTCACTGTCCTTGGGTTCTAATTTTGAGGAATGATCTGGATTCAGCTTTTCATTAGAGACCAAACATCCTTGTACATTTGGAACATGAAAGATATTTAAAATATTTATATATATATAATATATATATATACTTTTATTATTCACCCGTTAACTCCATAATATGCCAATCACGAGCTAGTTTTCAGCAGTTACATTCCCTTGATCACGGCTGCATGAGGATGCGATTAATAGGAAAACAGGGAGACCAGAGACACAGCCAGAGGTGACATCACGCAGCCTACGCCATTGCAATACAATTGTCAAGTTCGCTGGCGGTTTGGTAAAGCCGATTCAGTCCTGTTCCCTTTGCCAGGGATTCTCACATTTGTGAAAACTGGACCAACAAGTGGTGGGTTCCATTTCCTGGTGTGAATTCTCAGTGGCTTTATCCAGAGTCTCACTGGCAACTGGTTACTGTAACACCAGCCCAACCTAGGGAGGCCAATGGAAGCGGAGTTGAGTTGACAGTCGCCCAGACTCTCCCCTTTCCCCACCCAGCCCTCAAGTTCCACAGCAGAACACCCCATGCTGCGTGAGCAGACTCACGCCAAGCCGGGCCTCTGCGCCAGGGTTTACACGCTATCACATCCTTCAAGGAAAGCCACGGGAGGTTGGCGTCCTGAGGAAAACTGGCCCACAGGCCTGCCTCCAGTTCAGCTGTCAGTGTTTGGTAAATGCTCACTACACCCACGCCCCTGGGCTGCCCTGTGGGGCTGGGGGAGGAAGGTCTAAGGAAATGCCGTACAGGGATGAGGGTGGCAGTCCACAAGAGGAAACGCTCCTCAGACACTAACCTCCTCCCCAACCATGGGCCACTCAACTTCCACGTCTCCCCAGATGCGCAGGACGCCCTGCCCTGGCCAGATGAGGCGGCTCCACTGATGGGAAGAGAAGCTGGAGACGACCTTCCTGCTCCTGCGTGGCCTGGGCCTGGCCCCTCTCCCATTCTCACACCAGTTGCTGAAGAGGGAACACTGGCCCGCTGATCTGGCCATCAGAGGGAGGGGATCATTCAAGGGCCTGAACTGATGCTGTATCCCAGATCCACAGCCCTGTTTCTGCTGGAGACACCAGAGCCCTGATGTGGCAGGCCCAGACTCCAGCTGCACACGGCACGTACCTTCTCTGCCCCCATGCTGGGGCATTTCCAGTTGTAAAGGTAATACTGCAGGTTGCCGTCTCCTATGCCAAACTTGAGTTTCTCCAGAAAGGTTTTGTTCTCCATGAGATCCAGTGCATTGAACACGTCAAACCCTTTCTGCAGGGTGGCAAGGAAAACAAAAACAGGTGAGGCCAGTGAAGGTTGTCCCTTCCTGCCCACCTTGGCTATCAAATCAAAAGTGTTCTACAGGCAGCCACAAGATCAAGGTTCCTGCAGAAGCTCCAGCTGCTTCTGTGTTAAATCTAAACTCCGGCCAGTGCCCAGCTCACCAGCTGCAGTTCTCAGGACACTCTGAGTGCCACCCCTCCAACCTGGCTTCTCAGTGGCCCTCTGAGTATACACTGATGTACTCAGTATCCAGGCCCCTGCTCCTGCTGTTCCTTGTTACCCCTCCCTGAAACACTCCAGTCATTTCCACAGTCCTCTCTGGATACCAAGCCCTGAGCCCTCCCTCAGAAAAGCTGCCTCCTGTCAGCTCCTCACACTTGGGTGGCTTCCTTACTCCGGGGACACCCTGACGCTCAGGACCTGGCTGTGCACCATGGGATGCAGGATCCCTCATATGCTGCTTTGAGACTGATGAAGACACTTACTAGGGTGCTCGCAGGGCAGGGAACGGCCTGTGCACAGTGGGTTGGCCGGGTGCAGGGGCACCAGAACCGTGCAATGAACTGCTGACCTCTCCACCCCAGGCTCTGCAGTCAGACACTCCAGTGACTCACCGAGACAGGGACCAATCTCCCCGTCCCCACACTGGGAACGCTGTGAGAAGCAGCCCTGTCTTCCAAGGGCAGGCCTGGCTATTCAGGTTCCTTGGCGGCACCTCCTGTGAGAACGAAACTCACTGAAATAAATCAGGAGTTCAGTGCCTTCACTTTGTCTGGACTCTCCTTGCTCCCTCCTACTTTTTTGAGTTTTTGGCTGAAATTGCTGGGACCCTACCGAAGCGGAGCAGGAGAGGAGGAGGACTCCAAGCCTCCCGTCCCACGGACAGCACCTCCCGGGAGCTGTGCTCACCGCCACTCCACTGCCCCTTCCCCCACAGGTCTCCAGAGACCCTCTGCTCTGCCTCTTACCATTTTGGCGAGAACAAGGGCGTCACTCATGAGGTCTAGAAGAGGAGTCTGGGTGTGAACATTGTAGAAGGAATAAGCAGCTTTGAGACTCTTGTGGGTTGGATGGTTCATGATGGTGGAGGGAAGCGTATAGAAGCTCAGGAAATCCGTCACCTCACCATTTGCATTCTGAAGGGAAGACAACAGAAAGAGGCAATGTCACGCATGTACAGTGACACTGCAGCCTGGGAACAAAGTATCTTCTACTCCTTTCATGCCACCTTCAGCAGCTCTGCCCCTCCAGGTGAACGAGCAGGAACTGAGACAGGATAAGAGGGAGGAAACACACTGGCTAAGAGTAAATGAGGACAGAGCCAGGCTGGACTGTGGGCTGCACCTGTCCAGCCCCCTTTCCCTGCCTGGGCATCACCAAGAACTCTTTTTGTGGCTCCCATTCCCCAGACTGTGTCTCTGATGTCTGGCCAGCAATAGATTAAGCTGGGACAGGCAGGGAATCAAAGGCTTATCTGACTAAGAGGGGCTCAGTTCTCTCTACTCCGTGTAATCAAAGGTGGGTGGGGTAGGGGACAAGGGCTCCAGCAAGGTCCGTGTCTTTAGGGAGGACCAAACATGGATGGTCAGGGAAGTGCAGGGCGCCAACACTACGCCCTGGCACCCAGCCACCTCAGGAGGACGCCTCTCCAGAATGAGTCCCTGACTCACCTCCACCACAAAAGTATCGATGATATTCTCCTGGGGGTAGAACCAGTGCTCCACCTCTTCCTGGCTCATGATGGGCGTGAGGTGAAACTGCTTCAAGTACCTGGTGAGCAGCTGGTGCACTACTGGAATGTCTTTTTTTTCCATTGGTCGCAGCCCAGCTGTCTTGGGAGTCTGGAAGGAAGGTAGCAGAGACGGCATCAGATGTGCTGGTCATCCTGGATCTATCCACCCAGGTCCTCAAGAGAGAATCCTCCGTCCTCCGGAACTCGCTCCTGCTCGCTGTGCGCATTTCCTCAGGCACAGGCCAGCCTCTTCAGTGCCTTCCAGCCCTTTCCCTGCTGGCTGAGGCCAGCACCCAGGCTAAGGCTGCTGCATCCATCGCTGGTCCCAGGCTGTCTTCCTAACAACCCATCATGCCCCTCGTCTGGGCCAGTTGGCCATTCTAGCTAAACCTTCTGTCCACCTAGCCCAGTGGTTCTCAAAGGAGACGATTTTGCCTCCCAGGGGACATTTGACAATATTTGGACACGTTTTTGGTTGTCACAAGTGGGGGAAGGGTGCTACTGATCTCTAGGGGATAGAAGCCAGGGATGCTGCTAAATATCCTACAATGCACAGGACAGCCCCCACGACAAAGAATGATCTGGCTCAAAATGCAAGTGGTGCCGTGACTGAAACCCTGTCCCCCCTTGAAGCCCTTCCCAGGACCTTCCTCAGCCCAGCACAGTGCTACTGCTGGGGCCCAACAGAGCCTTTGCGAACTCCTTTCCTCTGAGCCCTCACAGCCTTCTCACACTGAACTGTAGCTGAATCTTCCAAAGTGCTCTGGTCTCTCTCCACTTCACGGACAGACCCCAGGGCCCGGCCAGCATATGCAGATGCATGCCTGGTTTGTCTACTCAGACACTGCTGCACCAGTAGTGTCCCCAGCAGGGCAATGCTGCAAGAGATATTCAGAAGAAAAGCCAACTTCCGGGATTTAATCTCAAACCAGCGTCCTACCTCACAGCTGCTTTTTCTTAGCAAAATGCTTCAGTGGAATGAAACCATGCGATCCTATGGAGCAAATACTGGGGCTGGTAGAACGCCCAGAGGTTCAGATACACAAACGTGTGGTTGGGCCGAATCTGAAAACAGGGTGGAGTTACAGTTCAACACCTTCAGTCGCTGCCTGACAGCACTGTTTCCCAGTGCAGGAATTGATTTTAAAACTTCAGTTCCAGGACCTCTGGCCTCCAAATTCTTTGCTACCCCTGACCTCTCTAGGGAACACTGACTGACCTCATTCTACATGGCAGCTCCCACAACGGTACCTCAAATCCTAGAATGAACATGTGACAGTGCTGGGGTTTTCACCCCAATGTGGGAGGTCTGGACATTCTTCTGGCTGCTGCAGCACTTTAAGAAGGCTCTCTTCCTGCCTACATAGATGCAGGGCAAATCTGTCATGCTAACACAAGAGAGAAGACACCTACCATGGCCTCCAAAATCTGTTTTTGTGGCAGTGTGTAACTGCATGGCAGCAGGCTCTCAAGACAGGACCCTAATCACCCCAATCCAGTGACGGATTAGCCTGACTCCAGGGTGATTAATCCCATTTGGTGTTGATGTGCCCGGGCGGACAGCCCTCTGATCAGCAGGCACCCAATAACTGTGCAGACTGACAACTGCTTGGAAGCGCTCAGAGGAAAGAGAAGGGATTTTAAGAATCCGTACGCTAGGATCCTGAAGCCAGGCACAACTGGAGAACAAGGAGCATTTGCTTCTTTGGGAGACTAGGCAAACTGAGACCCAGAAGAGAAAACCAGCTCACTCAAAGTCGCCCAGTCCTTTAGTGCCAAATCTGGGTGGGGGGACTGGGGTTAGAAATCTGAGCTTCCCTCACAAGCTTAGGCCAGCCCTCCTTAACCTGACTCGGCAGAGGGCATAGCTCATTTACACCGGGCTCTGGCATGTGTTGTGATGTACATGAAGGTTCAGTAAGTGGATTCATCTTTCTATTTACACTTCACATTTAGGCTAAAATTACAGAGAATAGGTGTTTTCTGAGCCCAATCAACAGCTGGCAGAGAAGCTAGCCAGGTGCAGACTCAGGAGAACTGAGAAAGTCAAACTAAAATAAAACCCTTGCTTTAGATAACAGAAACAACAGAAATGGAAAGCATGGGGATCCGGAAGCTACGGGCTGGCTCACTTTTGTGGTAAGACGAACCCTCCCACCCCCGCAAAGCCTGGCTCTGTTCCTGCTGAGGGGGGACATCCCTTGGCCTCTCTCTGGCCTCTGCCCATCGCCCCAGAGCACCACTGGCCTCTGGCAGTCGGTAGAGCTTCATGGTACGCTGCATGGTCATATTTCTGCTCAGGTGGGAGAACTTCACTTCAATCAGCTTCCGTGGGTTTAGTGACCGATGCCAGTACCTGTGGGGACACAAATATCCTGTCCTCAGAGGATTCTGGCCAGTCCCATTAAGAGGACAACAGCAGGGAGACCTTCAAGATGCCCAGCAGGTGGCGTGAGAGACACGTCAGACCCACTTGAGCCAGTTGCGTTGCCCGCTCTCCAGCCTCCCCCGACTGAATGCAAAGCCACCATAGCTCCTCCTAGTTTCTTTCTCCCTGTTTTTCTTTCTCAATTTCAAAAGCCACTCCTTTGTTACAGCAGTTGTCTGGGGAGAGCAATCCTCACTCTTGGAATCAAGTCAGTGGAAAAACTATGCCCAAGATCGGCATGTGTCCACCCTCCCCCTACCTCCTCTTCGGCCTTCACATGGGGATTTTTTAAAGTTCTCTAGGCAGTCATGCTTTGGGTTGACCACTTAGCTCAGTTGGTTAGAGTCTAGTGTCAAGGGTTCAGATCCCTGTACTAGCCAGCCGCCAAAAATTAATTAAAAAAATAAAATTCTCTAGGCAGAGATTATTCAATCGTTTCAAAAAACTTTCTAAGGCACAGGTTGTCCTTGGATCACATGGTTCAGACATGTTCTCTTTGGCTCACACAATATTCAAAACAAAATTGAGCCAACCATTTAAACCTTCAGGACATTTCCCATAGAACCCACATTTGGGCTCATCCTTAAAAACAAAAACAAAATCCCCAGCAGACTGACCCCCGCCCCTGCAACTGGCAGTACTCAGCAGGAACTGCAGATGGCTCCCCTCTGGACAAGGCCGACGCTTTCCAGTCTGCCATCCCTAAAGCCATCCCACTTCACTCCACACTTCACTCCTGCAGGTGCCAGAGAAGCCAGATGCTCCTGGGCATGCACCGGGCCCAGCAGCAGAGTAGCAACTCACAGCAACATGAGCTCCTCGACTACAGCATGGGTGCCAGTATTTCTAGGACCCTGAAGGAAGAGATTTTTACCTGCAGGTGCCAACAGGCTTTGGTAGTACCACCCCAGCAGTGTAAACAGCTTGGAAGATGCCCTCCAGGTGGACCCGCCGGGTTATCTCACGGATCAAGACAGGAGCCACCCTCTTGGAGCGCAGCTTCTTGTGGACACATAGGAAGTTGATTTCCACCATCTTTTTCTCTCTTAAGGGGGAGGAAAAATCCAGGTGACAAAGCTTTTAACAGAGAAGATAGTGGCAATCTCTTCAAGCATGTGGAGCCACACCTGGAGGGACCAGGGTCTTCAGCACAGGTGTGCTTCTGGCCACCACCTGCACTCGGCAGTTGGTACTGGGACTCCCTCCCGCTACTCTGCCAGCCCCTCCCAGGCAAGATGCCTGCCTCACGTCAACACAGGCCCTACTTCCAAAAGAAAGTGGGACTCAAGCAAACACCTTTATTTGAAGGCACCACCAGCATCTCCCTGATGAAGTCCCCGTGGTGGGCGGGGGAGTCCCACCTTTAGCATGCAGGGATGTGGCACAGGGAACCCCAGAGCAAATCAAAGCTATTCTAGAATTTTAAGGGTCTGGTTCCCTCAAGAATACATAGCCATTAAACCCAGAAGACCGTGGCAGAGGATTCTGACATTTCCAGGGAAAATGAAGAACAGAGATTGTAGACCCCAATAACTACCTGAATCTGGATCACACTGTCTCAGGCCCATTCCTGAAGCCGTTCAAGTAGCATCACATATGACTGATGCAGGAGAGCAAAAATGAACCCCTGCTGAGTGAGCACCCTGGGCCTCAGGCTGGCACCTTCCAGCCCAGGTCACAGCCATGGGAACCAGCCACCACTCAGAGCAAAAGAGGTGGTTCCTATGAATTTCTCTTCCCCGGGTGTCCTCCCTTTGTGGCACCTTCTCTCTTTCTTTCATGGGGAGTATGTGTAGCTTTTCTCCTCCCTCCCAGACCAAGCAGGATGGTGGTGCTGTGGGGGTGGGTGCTGGTGCTTACGTGTCATAGATATGGATATTTGCTGGGATGGCGCTAATGAACCCAACCAGTTTCCGACTTGAGACCACTCGAACCCCGCAGTGCCACTGGGGAAGCCAGCCGGGTGGCCGGAGAGCCCTGGAAAAGAGACGGGGCTGGGGTGGTGGTGCTGCTTGCCAGCAGGCTGAATAAGCTGCTTGGGCTCCACAGCCAAGTGTGGTTCTAACCTGGCGCCACCACCTCCCTGAGGGTTAATACCTGAATTCTCCTTAGGGCCAAGCCTTCCAGGACATAAATGGAATCAAGCCATAGCCATTTGTCACTGCTCAGCCCACTTGTCCTACTTATTCACCCAATCCAAGACTGTCACACTGAGGAGTTCATGCCTGGTCCAATTTCTCTGTGTTTATTCTGACATCTTGAACCAGAGGACTGGCCTCTGCAGTTTGGAGGCCAGAAGGTCCTGTGGTTGGGAGCTGACCGTGGCACCCTGAGCTCTGGTCTCTCCCATGTGCCCTCCAGACATCACTCTCCTCTTTCTGCTTGTTCATTCCTCCCTTCCCTCCCCTTTCAGCCTCATGCCTCTCCCTTCCTTGATCGTAAATGTGGGCCAGGCAGGTAGATGGCTCAGCCAGGCAAGGCCATTTTCCTACAACTGAGCATTCTCAGGAACTAGACAGAAAATGACCCTTCTTTTCTTTAAATCTTAGTACGTCTAGTAGGTCTCACTCCACCCCACCCCCTTGTATAAAGTCACCATGATCTTTTCTTTTGGGTACCAATTCTACAAGGTCTCTCTCACCCAGTCTGTTTTAAATAAGGTTTCAACTCTGAGCTCCACTGAAAGCAAGTCTCCTTCAGATGCAAGAACTCAAAAATTATACACTAAGTTGCCATTCAAAGGCTGGCTCTTGGCCAGGACGAAAACTCTGGGGTCCTGTGGCTGCTCTGCTCTAAGCCTTTTCCTCATGAACCACAGGAAATCCCTTACAACTCACCACAACAGAAATTCCGGGGAATAATCAAAGCGGAACATGTTGTCATCGTCTTCCACGTAGTTCTCATTCAGGAGGGTGTACAGTTCCTTCAGCTGTGGAGGAGCAAGGAGCTCACCGAGAGGCATTCAGCCAGCTGGGGGACCAGCTCCTACACCCTAGGGCTCCAAGCTTTTCAGAAGGACAAGGCAAACTACCAAAAACAATGTCTAATCTCACAAATCTTTTTCACCCCAGACATGGCAGGGACTCTTCTGTAATAAGCATCTTAGCTGTAAGAGGAAACTGAGCCACGAAGGGAGAGAGTGGCAGACCCAAGTACATAAAGTGACAGACAGAGAATGTCATCTAACTAACCAACCACTCCATCAATCTGACCTAGCAACAACAGAGAGCCACTGGTCTTTGCTTCTGTGAAAACACTTTGGAGAGCTGACTCTTGGGGCTGGCCAAGGAATTACTCTAAGGAGAGTCACTGCTATTTCCTACCATGCCTGGTTTTCATCCTCTGGCCCCAAATAAAGTCCTTTTGGTCTTTTTCTGCCTTCCCAGCTGTCTCCATCTGCTGGCCCAAGTTTGGTATTAAAAAGTTCTGTTCACATTTTCACCACTCCCTCCAAGGGAAACACATCCCTCAGGTCAAAAGAAAAGGTTCTGGGTGGCTGGGGAGGAAATGGGAGGAAAGATCCTCATTAAGCAGCCCCAGCTCATCAGTCAGGACACAGACTAGAAATAAGAACAGGGAAGCTGAAATAAGGATTCAGCTCTAACCTCCACAGAAAGCAAGTCTCCTTCAAATGCAAGAACTCAAAAATTATATAAGTTGCCATTCAAGGGCAAGAATTGGGGCTGTATCTTTTTTGTTTTTTTAAAGATGACCGGTAAGGGGATCTTAACCCTTGACTTGGTGTTGTCAGCACCGCACTCACCCAGTGAGTGAACCAGCCATCCCTATATGGGATCCGAACCCGGGGCCTTGGTGTTATCAGCACCACACTCTCCCGAGTGAGCCACGGGCCGGCCCGGGGCTGTATCTTTTGAGCAGTCCCAAGCGCTCCCACATACTCCCACAGAAGAGGGGCATGCTGTCCAGGGTGGGGATGAAACAAAACATGAATGGATGAAAAAAGGGTACCCAGGGCTGGCCCATGGCTCACTCGGGAGAGTGCGGTGCTGATAACACCAAGGCCACGGGTTCGGATCCCATATAGGGATGGCCGGTTAGCTCACTGGTGCTGACAACACCAAGCCAAGGGTTGAGATCCCCTTATTGGTCATCTTTTTAAAAAAAAAAAAAAAAAAAAGGGTACCCACCTTGGGGAGCTACAGAGCTTAATTCTCAACTGGCCTGAAAAGCCAAGCACTATTTATGTGGTGTCCTGGGCAGGCCCAGGAAGCAACAGATGAGAGTCTGTTCAGAACTCCTTGGCTCAGCTCTCAAGTGAGTCCTTGAGGAGGGGCTGAGGAGACGTGGTTGTGGTATGACTACAGGGCTTACTGTGAAAGTGGTGTCCAACCCACACTTGCAGCCTACTTACCACACCACGGTCCCCCAGGTCCAAAGCATCCCACGTGAAGCCTTGGGGCAGGGTATATGGCTCTTGGCGAATGTTGTCCTTGTCAGGCTCCACAGGACCATGGGTGTTCACCACTTCACCTGGAAGAAGAGCACAGCCATGAATCTCACCCTCTGCCTCCTGGGGAGAGAAGGGGCTCAGCTCAAAAACAGACCAGAGTAGGACCAGCCCGTGGCTCATTCAGGAGAGTGTGGTGCTTGCTGAGAGCACCAAGGCCTCGGGTTCAGATCCTATATAGGGAGGCCAGTTAGCTCACTGGTTGAGTGTGGTGCTGACAACACCAAGTCAAGGGTTAAGATCCCTTACCGGTCATCTTTAAAAAAAAAAACAAAAAAAACCGGACCAGAGTAAATTCCTCCTGTCCCTAGGAGTCCTCCATCTGAAGAACATTCTGTGCTTGGCAAAGTACAACCATCTCATCAGCTACCCTTGGCCCTAACTGAGGGCCAATTCATGGCAAAACCTAAGCACAGTCACTGGGATCCAAGGTGGTTTGTTTTCTGAAATCCTTTTAAAGCCCCTTTGGGTTACTGAATGACAAACATTTATCTTCACTAATTTGGCTTCCTGCCTCCTGGTTGGTGTAAGGAGTGTTGCTATGGCCCTGGCCCAGGCCCATCGATCTGGATGGATTTATAAGGAGTTGCAACAAGGCTGCTTTTGTGTCAACAGCAAGAACAATGTACTGGGCCTATTTCTGAACCAGATGATGGCTTCTAGGCACCAGGCTCAATCTTGGCCCTGCCAGCCTTGGCTTTCAACAGCATGGGCCAGTTAACTGCTACTGCCAATTCAGGACCTCAGTGTTTAGAGTCCTGCAAGTACCTTTAGGCTGAATCACCAAGTGTACACAATGCTGCCAGGAAGCTACCCTCAGCCACAGCATCCCCACCCTGGACAGCATTCTCCTCTTCTGTGGGAATATATGGGAGATCTCAGAAGATACAGCCCCAATTCCTGCCCATAGCTAACTAAATCAGACTCATCTGATAAACTTGGACAAATTAGCCACATAATTTTGGCCCTTGGAATTACTTTAGTTTCTACAATTCATTCATGTTCACACTCAGAAGAATGCAATGTTTAGTGAATTTTGAAAACTGAGTCTTCAAAAGGGACCCAATCAGTATAGTGCTCCTAGCACAGAGCTCTGTAAACACCAGGCACTCAATTCATACTTTTACTGATTTTCAGACTCCTGACCCAAACTTTTCATTCTAATGTGTAACAGGCAGCTCTACACCCTCCCCGAATGGGTCTGTGGGGCAAGTGTAGTGGAAATGGCTACAGCAGGCTTCAGCTGAGGACAAGGCCACCAGGACTAGCATCGCACTCTCTTCTACTCGACATGTTTACTGAACACCAACCGTGCATCGGTGACCATGACAGATGCTAGGATACAGCAGGGAAAAGACCAGGTCCCTGTCCTCACAATATATACCATCTTCTGGAGAAACAGTCAATAAATGAGTCATTACCAACATGCTAAGGGTCAAAAACTGAAAAGAGCACAATATAGGGACAAAGGGGACATACAGCAGGGAAGCATCTAGCTACATCTACTTATAATCTGGCTCCCCAACAGGTTTGCTTGGGAGAGACGTCATACTTTTCTTCCCTAGTTAAGAAACAGACCTTTTGTTTATTCATAAAGTAGCCCATGTGAATTAATTTAATATAAGTCAATCTGCTTCCAATTCACTGCTATGTATATAAAAAAAAATTTTTTTTAGCCTGCAAAGCCAAGGGCCAGACCCTTGGAAAGCACCAGGGATTTCTGCTCTAGTCTTACCTAAGTGCTAGTCAATTCCCTGTCTTGTACTGAATTTATACCTTTTCTAAAACATACTTTAAAACCTTTTTGCAATTATTTTTTTCCTAAATGATGTCCATGACCACGAATACTGATGGTCTTCCCTACTGTGTTACAGTAATATCAAGGCTAAATCTTCTCATTTAGGCAGGTTAGGAGGTCTACAGGCAACAGGCATTTCCTTTTTTTTTTTTTTTTTCTTTTTATGTGACCGGTAAGGGGATCGCAACCCTCAGCATGGTGTCGCCCGCACCACGCTCAGCCAGGGAGCGCACCGACCACCCCTATACAGGATCCAAACCTGCGACCTCAGCGCTCCCAGCGCCACACTCTCCCGAGTGAGCCACGGGGTCGACCCAAGACTCTCTCTTTTTTTTTTTTGTGACCGGTAAGGGGATCGCAACCCTTGACTTGGTGTTGTTAACACCACGCTCTCCCAAGTGAGATAACTGGCCATCCCTATATAGGGATCCGAACCCGTGGCCTTGGTGTTATCAGCACCCACTCTCCCAAGTCAGCCACAGGCCGGCCCCCAACAGGCATTTCCATTCACTCACTCCTTCCCAAGTGCTCACTGAACCCTAGAATGTGCCAGCAGCTGGTAAGTGAAATGGACACAAGTCCTCAGCATCATGGACATCAACAGACACACAAGCAGGCACCTACTGCCCAGCATGACGAGGGCCTATGAGAAGGAAGTAAGGAGTGCTATAGAACCGGCTATGTGTGTGTGTGCACATGCGTGTGCGTAAAGACTGCTCAGAGGCAATATCTAAAGCCAAGACATCAAAGATCATTAGGAATCAGCCAGGCTGGAGGTGGAGTGCGTGGGGCAGGAAGGGTATGTGCACAGAGGAAACAGTATATGTAAAGGCCTGGAGATGAAAGGCAGGAACTAAAACTAGAAGAAAGCTGGGGCCCATCATGGAGGGCCTTGCAAATGATACTACACGGCAGGACTGTATCCTATGGGATATCCTTAATGGGCTTTTAAGGGGTGGGCAGAGATGACATCTTCAGATTTGCAGTTTACAAAGAGCTCTCAGTAAGTGCTTATGAACTGACATTACTGAATAACAGTTTGAATATCATGTAAAAGTTTAAGTCTTTATCTTTTCAGAAACCAGCTCTCATAGGTTACCAAGTCTGATATCTGCAAAATACAGGAGACACTGAGAAAGCAGCAGCCACTTGGAATCCACTCCTACTCCGGGGTGCCAAGGAAGCTGAGAAACAGCCCAAGGCTCCTGCACTGTCCTTCCCAGTGCCCAGCATCGTGGCTTCTGCCTGTCCTAGTGTGTGGGGAGCAGCCTGCCCTCCAGCTTATAATGGCTCTTGAGCATCTCCTGCTGAGCAGGTGTGGGAAGGCTGCTCTGCTGAGTACGGCAAGCATACAGCCACTTATCTCTAGGCCACCATGAACCAGTCAGGAAATGACAGAGGAGGACACTTGGAACTTGCTTTAAAAGAACTTGGAACTTTAGAAGAAAACACTGGAATTTAATGGGTTTCTTTCTGTACACTCTTCCCCCCAAATTCAAAGACCCATAACTAAGCACTGTTGTGTAACTGCGAAGGATTTAAGAGAAAGGAATGTCTGTGAATTGGAAGGCATTAAGCCAAATGAACAGGATAAGAGAGAGGGAGAAGAGAGGGGAAGCTTCTCTCCCTGTTGCACAGAAACGAAGTGTGACTCCATATTCTCCCTCTGATAGTTACTTTTAAAACTAATCTGAGTAGTCAGATTCCAAATCACTGAGCTGAGGCAAAAAAGGATCCCGCTCCCCTCTACAAGAGTGGGAGAAGGGATGACTTTAAAAAGAAGAATGAGGGTTGGCCCATGGCTCACTCGAGAGGGTGTGGTGCTGATAACACCAAGGCCACGGGTTCAGATCTCTATATAGGGATGGCCGGTTAGCTCACTTGGGAGAGCGTGGAGCTAACAACACCAAGTCAAGGGTTAAGATCCCCTTACCAGTCATCTCAAAAAATAATAATAATAATAAAATAAAATAAAATAAATAAAAAGAATGACATGATCTGAAAAGGGGGATAAAAGTTCATCTAGGGGTACACACAATTGTTAAACAAAATAAAACATTTATTTCAAAGGCCTTTCAATGGTGAACTTAGGATGATTTTAAACCTCTAAAGGCTGGTTGGTTAGCTCATTTGGTTAGAGTGCGGTATTATTACACCCAGGTCAAGGATTCAGATCCCCTTACTGGCCGGCTGCCAAAAAAACCCACCAAAAACAAAAACAAAACTTCTAAAGAATTCTAGGTCTCTTTAGTAGAATACAATCTAATTAAAACTCTCTCAAGAAGGGAGTGCTGTGAACAGAGTATACTTGATATGCATGAGTTTTATAATCATTAATTCCTGTGATATTATGACATATATTGGTTTTTGTCCACAGTTCCTAGCTCATAACTCCCATAATCCTTGTTCTTTTATTATAATGTTGAGACACTTTAGGCCTCAGAAAACCATCTCTCACTCTTACCTTCTCCTGCTCTCCTTTCACCTGCTCCTTTTTCTCCCCAAGTCGGAAATTCTCTGACCTATCTTATCTGATTATAGGTCATAAGACCTCCATTCCAGAAGTCCTGCCCCATAGCTCTGAAGGAAGGGATGATGCACAGAGGGGCCGAGAAGAATCTGAACAAACAGGCTGGCTGGGCTTCCCCACCCAGTCTGTTAGTGTTAGATCACACCCTTTTGTCCAATCCCATTGCCACACGGTTGTCCACGCTTCAATCAGGCCTACATAATGAAACTTCCATAAAGCCCCAACCGCACAGCGTTTGAGGAGCTTCTAGACAGCTGAACCCATCCACATGCTGGGAGGGTTGTGCACCCCAACTCCCTGGGACCCTTCCAGATTTCTTCATCTGGCTGTTTACTCATTCGTATCCTTTAAAATATCCTTTATAATAAACTCGTAAATGTAAGTAAGTGTTTCCCTGAATTTTGTGAGCTGTTCTAGTAAATTAATCAAGCATAGAGAGGGAGGAGGGGGCTGTGGGAATCCCAATTTATAGCTGGTCTGTCAGAAGTCCCAGGGACCTGGGCTTGTGACTGGCACACAAAGTGGGGGCAGTATTGGGGACTGAGTCCTTAACTTGTGGGATCTGATGCTACCTCCAGGTAGATAGTGTCAGAATAGATTTGAATTAGAGGACACCCAGTTGGTGTCCGCTGTGGAACTGATTGCTTGCTTAGTGTGTAGGGAGAAACCTTCCCACATCTGGTGTCAGAAGCATGTTGTGAGAGTACAGTGAGAGAAACTGACACCAAATGAGTAGGAAAAAAATACTCACTTAAGTTTCTCCCACTATACTCCAATACCACTTCCGGTACCAATCGTAAACTCCAAGTTATTTTGCCCATGCTACTGACTGACTAGCTATTAACTGGGGTTCCCACAACCCCCTTCCTTGAGTTCGACTGATGCACTAGAGTGGCTCGCAGAACTCAGGGAAACATATCTACATTTACCAGCTTATTACAAAGGATAGAAAGGATAGAAGAGATGCATAGGGCAAGGCATGGGAGAAGGGGACTGGATCTTCCATGCCCTCTTCAGGTGCACCACCCTCCAGCAGCCTCCATGTGTTCAGCTATCCAGAAGCTCTCAGTCCTTTTGGGTTTTTATGGAGGCTCATTACATAGGCATGACAAACTAAATCATTCGCCATTGGTGATCAATTTAACTTTCAGCCCTTCTCCCCGTCCCAGGAGGTTGTGGGGTGGGGCTGAAAGTCCCAACCCTCTAATCCTGCCTTGTTCTTTCCAGTGACCAGCCCCCATCCTGAAGCTACCTAGGGGTTGCCAGCCATCACTCAACTCATCAAAAAGACACTCATCATTTTGGAGATTCCAAGGATTTTAGAAGTTGCATGTCAAGAGACTAGGACAAAGATCAAATATGTATTTCACAGTATCACAGTCTCCCATTTAAATGGGAAAAAATTAAGGCACGAAGCTGTAGACAACACCACCCTAAGGACACTCAAAAGCAGAACTGTGTCACACCTCAGTCATGCAGACTAACCTAAAGGTGGTACTTTCTACAGGCTGACTAACTGAGACAAAGGAATCCTTAATTTGGGTTTGACTGACCATGGACCTGAAAGGTAGATGGGTCAGACACTCACAGAGCAACCACTCTTCCACAGTCCCACACACACAGCTGCAAAGGCACATCCAGAAGAAATAAAACTGAACCTCAGGGCTGGCCAGTTAGCTCAGGTGGTTAGAGTGCAGCATTACAACACTAAAGTCAAGGGTTTGGATCCCCCTACAGGCCAGCTGCCAAAAAAACATACAACTGAACCTCATTCCACCTTCCTGAGTATCAGGGCCCCTGTAAGCAACTGAGTGGTTTCTCATGAGCTTTCTAAGAACAAAACTGGAGCACTTTCAACATTGGTGAGAAATGAAGGCAGACAACAAAACATTACCGGAATGAAGAGGAACAGAAGCCCAATAATCTCAATTTGTCTCTTTACCAGGCCCCACTAGCTATGAAGGATGGTGCAAGGTTACCCGTTTGCAAATTCCTAATGAAAAATAAAATCAAACCACAACTCCAAAACATCTTCTGAAAACTGGGCCAGTGGCACCTGCTACGGAATGCCTCTTAAGGGACTTCACTCAGGCAAAGTGTGTGGCTCTCCGCATCCTTCCTGCTCCTTAGCAGGGGAGTGGGCCCTGGGACCCCACCTCACTAACAGCAATGCCGTGATCCAGTGCCTCGCTGGAGGGCTTATCCAGGGTCTGGGGCCTGGACCACCTGGGTGACTGACAGACAAGGTGGTTCTGGAATCAGCTCCATCAGGCAGCGCTTTGCTTTCCATTGCCTGTGAGGATACACATTCTCAGCTTGCTTCTGAGTTGTGACCAAGCTGTCCAAGAACTGCATCTGCTCCAGAGCAGAGCATGTCAGACTCTCAAAGTGGACACAAATGCCCTGGAAATTCTGATTCTGCAGGTCTTGGATGGGTCCTGAGATTCTGCATTTCCATAAGGCCTTACGCGATGCCCATCTATGCTGGTGCTACTTTCTACAGGCTGACTAACTGAGACAAAGGAATCCTTAATTTGGGTTTGACTGACCACGGACTGGTCTATGGACCACACTTTGAGTAGCAAGGCTCTGTACTATATGCTCCTCATCTCTGCAGTAGATGAATCTCCTTGGGCACAGCTGCCTTTCTCCTCTCACCAGTCCTTGACCCTGCTCTGACCCATCTCCCTCCTCCCACCGAACATAGTGTCAAGTTTCACTATGTTTCTAGAGAGTAGCAATAACATGCACAACCTGAAGGTCATTTACATTTAGTGATGGAATACATGTTTTTTTCTTTTTTTTTTCTTTCTTTTTTTTTTTTTTTTTAAAGATGACCGGTAAGGGGATCTTAACCCTTGATTTTGGTGTTGTTAGCACCTCGCTCACCCAGTGAGCTAACCGGCCATCCCTATATGGGATCCGAACCCGGCGCCTTGGTGTTATCAGCACCACACTCTCCCGAGTGAGCCACGGGCCGGCCCTACATGTTTTTTTCAACATACATACTTTCCCAGACCCACAGAAAATAGGAATTGGGTCATCAACGGGCCTAGGGTCATGATGTAACTACTCCAGAAACTTTTTGTCAACTGCAGTCTCTGAACTTAGCCATCAAGCTTAGCTGTGGCTCAGTCTTGGCAAGCATCTATAACTCTGCTATGTCCAATCCCTTCTGGAATCCTTTCAGATTTTCTGCCTGTCCCTCTCCTTTAAGAGTTAATTATAACTTTTTAAAAGAGTACTGAGGAAACCTACATATGATATTCCAGGTGTTGAGCTATCACAGGTAAGCAAAATGTCAAATTACTTTGCATTTGGTAAGCTGAGACACAGGAGGAAGAGGCTGGGGACTCTGCCTATTCTCGGATTAAACATCTGTCCATACAGAGAAGATGGTATCTCTATAAATCTAAATGGGAAGATAAACCCATGGGCAGACATCCCGTCTCATCATGTGCCAACACGTTTTTTTTTTCTTTGTAGATTTTTACTGGATAATGATGGACTAAAAGCATCATTATTTGATCTCAATGTGTGCTGCTGTGAAATGATAAGGTCTTTGAACAATAGTCTTTTTTATACTGCATTTTAAAGACTACCTTGTAAAATAGCCACCAAGGGACTCTAGGACTCTACTGCCCTCCCTCACAAATTCAGCACGGAACCCCTATGGAGGCACAGCTAAGGCACATCCCTCACCTGGGGAAGAAAGCACATACATACCCAGTTTGGGGACCGGCTGTGTATCCCAGAACTGGTAGCTTCGCTTGCTAGCCTCCTCCATGGTTTTGGCAGGTCCCTGACCCACTGAGAACAGCCCAATGGCCTTCTGTATTTCTTGGATCCTCTCTGCTGGCAAAGAGTTCATCTGGGTAAGACAAAGTTGGGGAAAGAAAGGCCCATTATATTAGTAAGACTTTTGACTAATTATGAGTCCAAAAGTTAAAGGGTACAACTCAAAGAAAGGGTGTGTAGTTCCCCTGTTCTAATCCCAGAAGTCATATATTGTACGACAACTGGAGAAACGGTGGTTGGTGATGAGCTCTACTATAGGTGGTTGCTGCCTGTGGGGTTTCTCCTCTCGCACTGTTCCACGGCAAAAGTAATACATGCACAGTGTAAAATTTCAAACAACACAGAAATGTGTAAGACAAATAGAAAGTAAAAACCTAACAACACCATCCTTTAAATATAATCCTTGTCATCAACAGTCTTAATTTGGGAGAGCGAGAAGAGGCAAATGTAATTTCAGACTTTTTTGCATGCAAGTTCCAAACACACACACACACACTTTTGAAGAACTAAAATTGGAATATATGATATTATTCTACAAACTGCTCTTTAAACAACTGCCTCTCAGGTGAGGACACATAGATCTGCCAATTTTAACAACTAAGTCTACTGTAAGTATGGACTTAGCCAGCACCCTACTGATGGGCATTTTGGTGGTTTTATTCTTCAATTTTACAAGCAATGCTATAATGAATTTTTTTTGTACAGCTATTTTTGCTCACTAGGATATGTATTCCTGCAGGATAAAGTTTAAGAGTCTTGCTAGGTCAAAGGTATGCACATTTGAAATTATACTACATATCATCAACTTGCTCTCTTTAAAAAGAGAGATGGCCAGTTAGCTCAACTGGTTAGAGTGCAGCCTTATAACCCCAAGGTCATGGGTTTAGATTCCCATACCGGCCAGCTGACAAAAATAAAAAAATAAATTTGTCAATTTTTGTTTTATGGCTTCTGGGTCTTATGTCAGGCTTAAGATGAGAAAAATATCCACGTTTTTTCCTAATACTTTTACCTTACTATTTTTTAAAATTTAGATTGTGAAGGAAAGGAAGAATATAAACCAATATATTTATATTTCTTATTTCTGGGAGGTAGGACTATAAGTGATTTTAATTTTCTTCCTCTTGCTGTGTTTTTAAAATAAATTCTCTACAATGAACTACATTACTCTTATAAAGATGAAAACAGAAGGGCTATGTGAATGGTGTTTTGTTAAAAATTTCTAATTTCAAAGTGAACCGTTTTGAGTTCAAATCCTTGTAGACCCATCTAAACACCCACTCCCAGATAAACAAACAAAAATTCCTAAAGCCAAAGCATGGACTTGGGTTAGAATTCCTGACTGAAAGTCACCTCTCTCATGTTTAAAATGGAAAGACCCCACCTAGCTAGGAGAGTGAAGGTTCAGGCTAATTTAAAAGAAGTGCCTGGGGCCGGCCCGTGGCTCACTTGGGAAGAGTGTGGTGCTGATAACACCAAGGCCACGGGTTCGGATCCCTATATAGGGATGGCTGGTTAGCTCACTTGGGAGAGCGTGGTGCTGACAACACCAAGTCAAGGGTTAAGATCCCCTTACCGGTCATCTTTAAATAAATAAATAAATAAATAAAAATAAAAATAAAAATAAAAGAAGTGCCTGGCAAGAGCTTAGTGAACATGGTGGTCAACAATAGTGGTAGTTTTTTACATACTGGGTTTGATATTGGAAATAGTCAAAAATTGCTTGAAGCTATGTCTCAATAAGGTGGGAGATTCAAGCTGGAGTGTAACCTCTGAGGCATAAAGCAAGGTGTGGGCACACTGGAATGAGAACAGATTTCTCGCTAGATGTACAAACTGTTTCCAGAGGCAGTTCTTTTCTGTTTTGTTTTGTTCTGGCAGCTGGCTGGTACAGGATCGAACCCTTGACCTTGGTGTTATCAGCTCACTGGCCAGCCCCAGAGGCAATTCTAAAAGGCTAAGAGTTATTGATATGTTTTGAGCTGCCCCTCCCTGGGCCTACTTTGAAGACAACACTTATCTGAAATCAAAGGTTTTCTTTTGTAATGTTGTTTTATTTAAGAAACAAAGCAATGCTCACCCACAGCTCTGGGTTTCATGTCAGTGTGTCAGTGTTGGGTGGTCAGCTCTAGGCCAGTGGTTCTCAACGAGTAGAACTCAGAAACAGACTCTGTGGGACTCAGAGTTTCCATTATAGTGACTATGCCATTAAGAGAATGCTTGCAAATATAGAAAGGTCTGACTTAAGAAGAAGAGGCCTTTCACTCTTACAGTGGTAGAGACTTAAGACAGAGAAGGCTGAGAACCACTGCTCTAGGCAACAGGGGCTGTCACAACATAATTATCCCATGGCACCTGGCACAGCACCACATGCAGTATGCACCTGTAAATTTTGATGGGCACCATGCTTGGGAGTTAGTGTCTAACCTGCTGTGTCTTTTAAGGTACTGAGAGCAGTTTCATCACCTAGGTCTAGGGCAGCAGAGGACAGCACTGGAATCCAACTCTTCCTTCCATCTTGAAGTAATACCAGTGGAGATCATCAATCTAAATTGTTCCTATACATTTACCTCAAAACTCTCTCATCGAAAAAGTGACTCTCAGCCACAAGAAAACAGAGCCTCCTTGTTACCTTCATAGGCTGATCCTGGGTTGAATCTGTCTCAATGCCTTTTTCTTTCTTCTTTTTCTGTTTCTTTTTCTTCTTTTTGGCTCCACTGTCATTGGCTGGACTCAAACCACTGTGAGACAAAGTAAATACTGATGCAGGGTTTTTTAAAAAATCATCTGTTGTGAGCTACACTGACAAAGAGCTTTCTGTGGAGCCAGACCTTCCTTAATCAAGCCTGTTGGCTCCAAAGCAGACTGGAGAATCCAGGTCCCAGAAGGGGCATTTGGAGGACACCAGCAAGCACAGTTCTCCTCCCCTCTCCCACCCACCCTTTCAACTTCCCAGGGAGGGAGCAGGAGCATTGTGCAAGGAATGTCCTATTTGTTTGAAAGGGCCTTTTCCGTTCTTGCTTTTATTTTATGTGCTTATTTTCTTTAGATTGCCAGGTTGATGGCACCGAAGGCAAATGATAATTGTTAACAGGACATTCACACCACCACCACTTCCGTTAAGCCCTCAGTTTAAAAGAATGACAACCAAAAGGCAATATTGGTCTTTTGGGAATGCTTTGCCTTTCCTTCCCTTTACCCCCAAATGCACTGTTTTATGAGGTTCCCCAGCTGGATCTAAAGCACAAGGCAGTGTGGAAAAGGGACAAAGGGATAAGGAAAAAGACAGTTTAGCATTGCTGTGATCTCTGTCCAAATAGTCACTCATGAGAAATGCCTAAATCAAGCCTATAGGACCGAGGACAACCATCAGCTGGCTCAGACTGACCGATCACCACGGGCAAAACCCAGCACTAGGAATCTCGGGAAGATAAACAACAAACAATAACAACAGCAGCACCCAGCTAGTCCTGCCATGGAGAGATAACATGAAACGTGTGTGTGTGTGTGTGTGTGTGTGTGTGTGTGTGTGTGTGCACACATGGTAAAGGGGACTTCCTTACGCCGCCTGGCCTCTACATGAAACATCTGTGTGCGCGTGTGTGTGCGCGTGTGTGTCTGTGTGTGTGTGCACACGTGTGTGTGCGCGCATGTGTCTGTGTGCACGTGTCTGTGTGTGTATGTGTGCACACATGGTAAAGGGGACTTCCTTACGCTGCCTTGCCTCTACATGAAACATCCAGTGGATGCAGTAAAAAGTTTCTTAGCCACGGTAATAAGTTAATATTAGGAGTCCAACCTGAGTACAATGAACCCTAATCTGCAGGATCAGCTGAGCACAGGGTATCATTTTAACTGTATATTCTAGATAGCCAATTTTCTTTCTTTTTTTTAAAGATGACCAGTAAGGGGATCTCAACCCTTGACTTGGTGTTGTCAGCACCACGCTCTCCCAAATGAGCTAACCGGCCATCCCTATACAGGGATCCGAACCTGTGGCCTTGGTGTTATCAGCACCACACTCTCCCAAGTGAGCCACGGGCCGGCCCATAGACAGCCAATTTTCAAAGAACAGTGTTAAATATATTTTCCAGGGCTGGCCGGTTGCTCAGTCAGCTAGAGCACAGCCTAATGACACCAAGGTCATGGGTTCAGATCTCCATACTGGCCAGCCGCCAAAAAAAAAAAAAAAAAATTTCCATTAACATTATGGTAAACACCTTTATAATTCAGGAAGACTTCAGGGTCTCAAAATGCCTTGGGGTTATTAAGAATATTAATATCTAATAGTAAATGGTACGGTATATACACATAGGGAGAAAGCAATCTGTATTCATGGGCTGCCATCTCCTTTTGTAGAATGTCTTCAGATTCATCTCTTCCTATTACTGTTAGGAACACTTGCTTCCGAACTTTGTGACCTTACCCTTGGATTAAAGTTACCTCCAGCCTTTACTGGATCTCCCTGATTTCACAATCTTTCTGCATCATCCTAAACTCTAATATCTATGGGTCTTAACTCTGTGAAAACAGCTTTCCATGTGTCCATTCCATGCTTGAAAGCTTACAGTGACAGCAGTTTCTTAACGTGGAAGGTATCAAGCCTAAACAGTCCCGAGGGCCATCACTCTCAGTTCCCATCTAAGCTGTCCACCGCTCACCTCCCACTGCTTTCATGGGAGCAGGCCTCTCAATGGCCGCTGATACAGAAAGACTATGAAGTCAAGGAGATCCAGTAAAGGCTGAAGGTTCCTTTAGTTCAAGCGTAAGGACATGAAGTCTGGACAAAAGTGCACCTACTAATGCAAAAGAAAAAAAAAATAAGTGTACCTACTAGGTATTATATTAATGAGACTCAGAAGGCAAAACATGGAGGGAAGATTGATAATATTCAGAGGAAAAATAAAGTGAACTCCTTAAAACCAGATGCTCAGCAAACCCTCGAAGGCCATGGCAAAGAACAGGAATCATGGAGTCATTTACGGTCTAAAGATAACTTTTTCCTCTTAATAACTCCATTTTGTTATCACACACAGGCCCACTTGCAGCCTGTGACACCTCTACGTTGTTTTTGTATTCCGGAGATATTCTCACTTCAGTCTCAGGATTATGTGTATTATAAGGTTTAAAAACTGGTTGATATTAGGAGACAAAGCAGCATCCCACTGATAGATATAATTTACAAATCCTTATTTATGTCACCTCATGGAATGAATTATCTGGTCACTGTATACAAATTACCATAAAAATAATTTTTTATAATTCTATGGAAAGAAGAATCAAAAGGTCAAAGTGAAGTATTGCTGCATATTAACCAACTGGATAGTTACTAAACACAATGCCACATAAAGAAAATAGAAGAAATTACTTCTTCCAACTATAGAAGTCTTTACAAGTGTGCAGACTCACTATAAAAACCATCTTACTGCCTTTGCTCTTGCTCTTCAGCAGAGATACTTCTGTGCAGCCATCACCTCAAAGACCCCATTTTTGTGGAAGGATATTGGACAGAACTATTGTTCCGTGTTTATGCATTACGAATGCATGTGCCTGGCAAACTCCAAGACCCAAACTAAAACTAGAGAGCTAACTTAATTTCCCTTGTATTGGCTTGAATTTGCACATGCAGCTACTGAACAACAATCCTGTTTCAACTTGTACATCAAGCATACAGACAACTGAAGAACAAAGAGAATTTTTCTTAAATGAGTGAGTCATTTTCACTGAGACCCAGGCATAGAACCACGTCCATGAGAACACACTGTCATGAGCTCCCCGTGGTCTTACAGTTACACTCCCAAACAGAAGACAACTGACTCAGGCAAGAGACTTCCAAGGAGTCCATTAGGGTTAGTCTTCAAGGTAATTATACTAATTTTAATTATTCATAAGAAAGCAAGCCCAGAGCTACCGGTCAGCTGCCAAAAAGGAAAAAAAAAAAAAAAAAAAGATACTAAACTAAAAGATTAAATTAATAAAAAAATTTTTTAAAAAAAGAAGAAGAAGAAACCAAGCTCAGAGGCCTTGAGAGTAGGACTTCAAGAAGCATCCTAGGAAGTCAAAGCCATCTCACAGAAGAACGGCCTCAATCTGGATCCGGGAGAACCAAATCAGAGGACCCCACAGAAGCCAGGCTAGACCGTCTCCAAGAATTTAGCATCATTTTTAAAGGGACTTGGGGCTGGCCGGTTAGCTCAGTTGGTTAGAGCACAGTGTTGTAACACCAAGGTCAAGGGTTCATATCTCCACACTGACCAGTGTCCAATCAATCAACCAACCAACCAACCAATCAATCAATGTACTTGAAGCCCACATCAATCAATCAATCAATCAATCAATCAATCAATCAATCAATGTACTTGAAGCCCACATCAATCAATCAATCAATCAATCAATCAATCAATGTACTTGAAGCCGACACTCGCTGGGTGGGTATCTCAGGGTATTCTAGGATTCAGCAAACTGAAACAAAAATCTCTCAGAGATCTAAGCCACCTTAATATACTTCAAACTGAGACTGATTTGCTTTACGTAAGGTCTGGTTCTGACCAAAGTCCAACTTGTTTCCTTTGGTTCCAAAATAAAAAGCAGAAAAATAGGTAAATTTGCCTTCTTGGGGAGGAGATGCCTCCAGTGGAAAGAGACATGGGACTTCATAAAAAAATTTTGAGACTTACATTCTAAAGGAAGCTGATCAACTCAAGTCATTAATGACCCACCTAGCAAAATATGGGACAAATTCACAGAATGACAGATCCAAGAACAGGGAAGAAAAAAGCAATCAAACAAAAGTCACCTTTTAATGAAGGCCAAATAGTCTAAGTTCAAACATATGAAATCCTACAGATGCTCTTGTATAACATCAGGGCTGCGGGAGGAGATGGAAAATGAAACTCAGTACTTATTTCTAGAAATAGAATGCAATGCCGGGTGGATGAGCGGGTAGGAGGTAAGGGCAAGCTGACAGATGAACAGCAGGAGCAGAGAACTTCCAGATAACACGAGCAGCTAGGGCCCATAATGTGGGTTTCCTCTCAATCTCACTGGATGCCACAATCCACTCCGAGGTGCATGCCTGGGAACAGAAAGCTTTTATCACAGGGAATGCAAGCTAACCCTCTCCAGTGCTGCAGGAACCTCAGGGCCATCTGCATAAACTGTTGTTTACAGATAAGGAAACCGAGGCCCAGAGACCTGAGGCAAATTGGTCATCAACCAACCAACTAGTACCCAGGGACAAGCCACCAATCTCTAAAAACTTGGGGCCATTTCTCCCCAAATGCTACAGTCTCGTTCCCTGTAAGAATGTATCTGAGAATGCTCCAAAGCCAAAAGAATATTGTTTCATCACACTGGGCCCTAGAAGAAAGTTTTAGTGCATGAGATGAACAGGTGTTAGAGGTAATAAGGGGAGTAGGCCGTGGTTCATCCTAAAGCCTCCTCTGACTACTCTAGTTCTCACAGGTGTCTGCATGTTTCAAGATTATGGTCTTCGAAGCAGCTTAATACTTTATACATAATAAGGGTTGTTTCCTTAGCTTCCCAGTGAAATTTAAAACTTCCTGAGTACAAGGACCACATCTTATCCAGCTGTTTCCCACAGCACCTCTAGTTATGCTGAGCACACAGTTAAGGGTTTGACAAACATATGCTTGACTGACATATTCCAGGCATAACAGACTAAATTAAAACCCTGAAAAGCCAGAGCCCAAAAGAGTTCAGCAAAACATCATTAGTACAGTTTCCATAGGACAGCTGTGTTAATATCCTATGAAAGCAATGGAAATGCTGTGCTCTTGTGTGCCACTGGAGGAGACTTTAAATTATGAACTTTCTTATTTGTTGTTTTCTCCCTCCTCAGGATCTGTCCTATTCCTAGAAGAGGTAAGACAAAAAAGCTTCACTGTAACAATCTGAAATGGTTTCAATGTCTTAAACACAGATATGAGATCAAAAGAAAAAAGAGTTCAGAAAATAAAGTTCACAACTTTTGGTTACCTGTTTTCTACCTCTAAAAAATGGAAGTTAATCCTTTAGGCTAAAATTCAAATTTTCCAGAGAAACTTACTAAAATAAATCCTAACTGTTAATATAATTTTGATTCTACTTTTAGACATCAGGAAATCCTTCTGCAAATCAATTTACTCTTGAAGTATGATACATTCACCAGTAATCCTATTAGTACTCAGAAAGCCCAAAGAGAGGTGAATGAAGTGGCATTTGCAAGGATGCCCAGGAGGAAACCACATGGCTGCCTATTCTCTGTACTGCTGTGGCTGTAGGATCACCTAATGCAATACCCAAACTCTGCACATTCCCACCAATTAGTTATTTATATAAAAAACTGCTATGCATCCTAAATGATGGGAAAATTAAAAACACTTTAGTACTGCCATAAAGGTACCCTAGGAGTCCTGTGAAAACAACAGCAAGTTGTGGGAAAGGATTACAAATGATTGCTTTTACTGCCACCCTCTGCCCTCCCAGGGATAGTTTTAAGGGTGAACAAGCCGATTCCTGTCATGGAGGATAACTGGTTTTTAGAGGTCACATAAAAGCTCTGATATACTCAACCGTTTAAAATGGAAATTTTAAAAAAAAAGGGAATGAGACTAACATGTAAATTCTACATCCTGAGTTTGTTTGGTGAGCTAGACTGTGACCTGGCAACTCCAAGGTCAAATCAAATGCTGTTCAAAGTCAGGCACAGAAAGAGAAATACCACATGTTCTCACTTATTGGTGGGAGCTAAAAATTAATATATAAAATCACACACACACACACACACACACACACACAAAACCGGGGGTGGGGGGGAAGAAGATATAACAACCACAATTACTTGAAGTTGATACGACAAGCAAACAGAGGGGACATTGGTGGGGGGGAGGGAGGAGGGAGGGAGGTTTTGGTGATGGGGAGCAATAATCAGCCACAATGTATATCGACAAAATAAAATAAAAAAATAAAAATAAATAAATAAATAAATAAATAAATAAAATACACACACACACACACACACACACACACACACACAAATGCTGTTCAAAGACAATTATCAGTAATTTTCTGAGCAATGGCTCAACACTGGCAGCAATTTCACCCACTAAAACGCCCTCTGAAAAAGATACTGGTCTATCAAAGAAAGTTGGATTTTTTGGGGGGGGGGGCGTGGCTGACTGGTACAGGGATCTAAACCCTTGACCTTGGTGTTATAAGGTGGCACTCTAAAAGGAGAGTTTAAGGGCCAGCCCGTGGCTCACTTGGGAGAGTGTGGTGCTGATAACACCAAGGCCATGGGTTCAGATCCCTATATAGGGATGGCCAGTTAGCTCACTTGGGAGAGCGTGGTGCTGACAACACAAAGTCAAGGGTTAAGATCCCCTTACCGGTCATCTTAAAAAAAATAAAAATAAAAATATATATATATAAAAGGAGAGTTTAAAGGAACCAGCCATCTCCATTACCAACTAGTTCCCTAGTTTGGGAAAGTCCACAGGTTGCTAAACGGACCCAAAGACAGGACACACACTGCTGCAGATTCAGGATGCAGAATTCAGTAGGGAAAAGAAAAGTAGCAAATTCAGAATAGATCCTCTAAGATGTCAACAGGAAAAGTGAAGATGCAATCTCAAGCCTCACTACAAAAACTAAATCAAACAGTCTTTATAAGTGAAATCATGGATGACATAATCCATGGAAAGGGCTTAGCACAATGCCCAATACACAGTAGTAATAGTAATAAAAAACATTTATGGAATACTTAATAATAGTGAATCCTCAGTTGCCTCTCAGTCAACAGCACTAGAAAATATTTTGAAGCGAGTACTGATCCTGCTGAAGAATTCTGGTTTAATTTTGTGGTGCTCTCAACAGAGAACACCATATTTTGTATTTTGCATGCCTTAAATGCAACAATCACAAAGGCACCTTCTTTGAGGAATGAGACGAGAGGCTTAAAGGGTAGAGATCTCAGATGAAAGTTAGAGACAAAGAGCTAAAGAGCATCCTCTTAAAGTTACTAAACCTATGGCTCATAAATCCATGGGCTCTACAGGGAAAGGGTTAACTGCCAACTTAGTAAAGCTGGGGAATTTTAGATTGAGCACATTAGTTAAACAATGTGAAAAATCAGCACAACTGCTTTGCCATGAGCAGCAGTCTCCCTGAAATAGCTCTCATTTACTTTTCATTTCTTCTGCTTTCTAGTCTCTTCTCTTTGAAGCAGCTCTTGATTAGTTTCTTTTTTAATTGCCACTTAATTGAGAAACAAAATTAGAACATTATTTCATATCAGTGATGAGGCTTCTCTTTTCCTTTCTGCTTTGATCTAGTTTTGGAAAACCAAAAACTAAAGAGAGAAAAAGGGACCAAAAAGATTTCTTCTTTCCAAGAGCTAGATGCAGCTATAAGCCATACAGTATGGAAAGGACTACCCTAGGAGAATCTGAAGGAGAAAGCAAAAGCAAGTAAGGATAACTTTATGGGAATTATTTTCAAAAATACCTTTTTTTGCTCTTAAGTTTCTTTATAACAGATAATATCTCATAATCAGGGAGTGAAAATCCACGTTTACCTGTCCCATGGAGTAAGTGAGCAGGATGGAGAATATCCCTTATCAGAGGGCTCTTAACCCATGGCTTACCAGCATGTCAGTGGTATTGATGACATCGCAAAATAAATTCCAAAAGACTCCTAAGAACAAAATACAGTCATGCACCACATAACAACATTTCAGTGAACAACAGACCGCATATAGCATGGTGTTTCCATAAGATTATAAGGAAGCTGAAAATTCCTTTTCTATGTTTAGAGATGTCTACATACACTAATACTAACCACTGTGTTATAACTGCCTATAGTACTTAGCACAATAGATGCTTGTAGCCTAGGAGTAAAAGGCTATTACAGCGTCTAGGTTTGTGTGAGTATACTCTACGATGTTCCCGTGACGAAATCGCCTAACAATGTATTTCTCAGAATGTATCCCTGTCATTAAGTGATGCATGACTGCAGTCTAAAAGTTCTTTCTTGTTTCAAAACACCCAAGCTTTACTTATTTGCTACCCCAGATTAAAATCCACTGCCAGGGGCCGAGCCCGTGGCGCACTCGGGAGAGTGCGACGCTCCCGCCGCGGGTTCGGATCCTATATAGGAATGGCCGGTGCACTCACTGGCTGAGTGCTGGTCACGAAAAAGACAAAAAAAAAAAAAAAAAAAAAAAAAAAATCCACTGCCAGCTGATAAGGTTTATTCTTTAGCAATACTTCTTGGAAAGTTTTTCATTAAAAAAAAAGCAAATCAAACCATATAGATAAATCTTGAATAGCAGGAGGGATGCAGCATAAAGATTATTTTAGTCTTATTCCCTTTTCAATTGTTGATAGTAATTTATGTCAGGCAAGTAACTAGGGGAAAATGCTTACCTTCTTACCTCTATTGAGTTGATTTTTTTAAAAAAATAGCTACAGAAAAACTGTAGACAGATACATACATACGTATACATACACAGACACTGTATATGCATGCATGTGCACATATATGTATGTATGAGGGGTCTTCAAAAAGTTCATAGATAGATTCATATTATCTTTTTTTTTTTGGCATCTGGCCGGCATATTATCTTTCAATGCCATTTTTCTTTTCTTTTTTTTTTTTAAAGGTAGATTTATTATTATTATTATTATTTTTGTCTTTTTGTGACCGGCCGCACTGCGCTCAGCCAGCGAGTGCACCGGCCATCCCTATATAGGATCCGACCCCGCGGCGGGAGTACTACCGCGCTCCCAGCGCCGCACTCTCCCGAGTGCGCCACGGGGTCGGCCCTCAATGCCATTTTTCTATGAACTTTTGAAGTACCCTTGTATTTATACATATACATGAAGTTTTTTTTTTTTTTTTTTTTTTTGTCTTTTTCGTGACCAGCACTCAGCCAGTGAGTGCACCGGCCATTCCTATATAGGATCCGAACCCGCGGCGGGAGCATCGCTGCGCTCTCGGCGCCGCACTCTCCTGAGTGCGCCACGGGCTCGGCCCTATACATGAAGTTTTATACTCACCAAAGTTTATGCTTATTTAATCATGGAGGAAACACATGACTAGAAAAATCGAGAACTAAACTCATACACAAAGAGTCATTAGAAATTAGCACAACCGAAGGCTGACCCGTGGCTCACTTGGGAGAGCGTGGTGCTGACAACACCAAGTCAAGGGTTATGATCCCCTTGCCAGTCATGGTTTAAAAAAAAAATAAAAAAGAAATTAGCACAACTGTATTTCCTATTAATCCAGTGCATGAATGTAGCTCATTTCATTAGCATAAAGCTAGCACTGAAAAGCGAAATTCCCCTTCAATTCTTACATGACTTTTGAAAATATTTTAAATAACATTATAACAAGAAACATTACAAAGGTTGGTCGGCTGGCTCAGTTGGTTAGAGCGCAGTGCTGATAACACAAAAGTCACGGGTGCCAGCCACCAAAAAAAAAAAAAAAAAAAAGACACATTTCAAGAAGCAAAAAACAGTAGAAAGTTTCCACAGCAAATTGAAGATTCTTTGATTTCTGTAGGTATTTCAAAAATTGTAGTAAGGCTTACAGTGAGATTTACTTGCGGAAATAAAGTGTGTATGCAAGAAAAACCTGACTCAGTGAGGTAAAATGAAACTCCATTAACATTGGGCCAGGCACATTTGCCATTCATTCATACAGCAAATACTAATTACTGCCCACTAAGCGCCAGGCATCTAGAAGACACAATCCCTGTTGTCCTGCACTTTATAATCAGGTGAGGCAGAGACTGAACAAATTAAATGAAATTCTTAAACATGTTATTTAACTATTTTTATAAGAAAAGCTACAAAAATACAGTATGTGGTAAGAGCAGAGGGGCAAGCTAGGGGAAGGTTAGGGAAGATCTGAAGAAAGAACAGGAGGAAGAAGGAAGGCTGCATTCCAGATGTTACTTCATTTAATTCTTACAACTCTAGGTTAAGTAACTTTCCCAAGGTCACAGGACTATTAAGTGTCAGAATCAGGCCTTGAAACCAGGATTTTTTTTTTTTTTTTTTTTTTTAAAGATGACCGGTAAGGGGATCTTAACCCTTGACTTGGTGTTGTCAGCACCATGCTCACCCAGTGAGCTAACCGGCCATCCCTATATGGGATCCGAACCCGGGGCCTCGGTGTTATTAGCACCACACTCTCCCGAGTGAGCCATGGGCTGGTCCTGAAACCAGGTTTGAATGATTCCAAAGTCCGTGATTTTTCCACCATGCCAAGATGCTTCTTTCCAAAACCATTTCTTCTGAAACTTAATGGAAAGACGTTGATTCTACTCCAGATTCTAAATGGCAGAATTAGACTCTCTCCTCCAGACTGTGCCCTGTTTTTCACCTGCCACCTCCAAACTCATTTTCACAGACCTCTAGATTTGGGATGCTAATATACGTAATTTGTTCATCCAGACCATAACCAAAGATTTTTTTAGACTATCACTTTGTTGTACTACAAATAAAACACAGAACTTTCTGGCAAACAGTTTTACAAAGTTACTCATAGATTACAGGGAACAAAACCAATTAAAGAGCTATGGACACTGGTCAGGGCAAAGATAAAATAAAATCAACTACATAAAGAGCAAAGAAAAAGCCATACTTTCACTTATGAAATGACTTTCACATTAAACAACTTTCATCTATGATTCAGATTTCTATTAAGGAGGGCTGCACTTTCCCTTCTTCCTGTTCCACTTCCTCCTCCTCAGCTCTTCCATTTTTAGGAATACCAAAGTTCAAAACAAGGGGGGTTTTTTGGGGTTTTGTTTTTAAAAAGATGACAGTTAAGGGGATCTTAACCCTTGACTTGGTGTTGTCAGCACCACACTCAGCCAGTGAGCAACCAGCCATCCCTATATAGGATCCAAACCCGGGGCCTTGGTGTTATCAGCACCACACTCTCCCGAGTGAGCCACGGGCCGGCCCTAAAAAGCAAGGTTTTTGTTACATTAGATCTGTTGTGAGCTATAGCAACAGAACAGTCTTACAAAAATCAAATCTGGCAGGCTTCTCTTTCCTCCACATTCTTCCTTGTGATTTTTAATACTGTCGAAGAACATAAAAAAGCTACGTTGTTTAACCTAGGATTCACCACAAGCAGATTATAAACCACTTAAATAATCCTTTGCTCTCCTATCTGTACAAGATAGGAGAACTTAAAAAAAAAAAAAAAATAGTTTAGGGCCGGCCCGTAGCTCACTCGGGAGAGTGCGGTGCTGATAACACCAAGGCCACGGGTTCGGATCCTATATAGGGATGGCCGGTTAGCTCACTTGGGAAAGCATGGAGCTAACAACACCAAGCCAAGGGTTAAGATCCCCTTACTAGACATCTTTAAGAAAAAGAAAAACACAAAAAGCTTATCCAAAGACCTCACCCTTCTACCTTTACCTCTGGGGCTACCAACAATACTGCAAATGACAAGCTGGCCATGAAAATCAGACTACCACAGACTCAGCCAGAATTATACTTCCAGAAGAGTCTCTCACAACTTTCAGTTTTTTAAAAAAAAATATGCAAATATAGACAGGGAGAGAGTGAGCGCCAGCGCCAGACACCAACAGTGTGAAGAAAGATGAATGACAGGCTGTGGCTAACAGAAGTAAAACTAATTTGGAAAGAACTCACTACTCAAGACGCCTGATGCATATCTTCTTCCAAGGAACAAACAGTCACTAATGGCAAGACCCTAAAATACAGGATATGCAGTATTAAACCCACAGCTTCCAAATACTGTCCTAGAAGTAACATCACTCAATTTCTTAAAGCTTGAGGCTACTTCGCAAAGTTAACAGAGCAATGATGCTGAAAGACCTAATTATGTATTGTTCAGGAAACTTATGGATTATTTGGAGGAACGGACACAGTATAAATCAAAGCATCATACAATGAATTACGCAGGATTTATGAGTCTATATTTTGGGATTCTCTGGTAAGTATTATTTTACAACATAATTATATACATATGGTTTGTTCACCCTGATGAATTTCCTCACTGAAGGTGAAATGCAGCTCATTGTTTTATTACTCGTTTATTGCCAGTCACGTTGCTCACACAACACCTCTATAGGTAACGTTCCTTTTGAACTGTAGTTACTAGACTTGTCCCGTGTTGTGCCATCGAAAACCGTAGTCTAACATGCTCTTTTCCCCTGACACGCCTGAAGCACACGAGTGGAACATTACAGAGAACTTTTATATAATGAAAGTATTGAATGTCTCTGGCCCTTAATATACTGAGCACCCACCTCTGGTAAATGACAAAGGCAGCAACCAATTGCCAGGCAGGAGCCCAATGTCTTAGCCAATAAGAATGTGGGGGTGGGGTTAGACCAAGCTCCCGGTGACTTCCCCGCACCCTAGAGACCCAGGTTGTGGGAGACTGGGCGGGGATTGGTCTCCGAGGATCCCGTTACCCCCGGTTGTAGCTGTTGTCCTCTTCGTTCTCGCAATCGCTGCAGTGCTCATGGCCGTTTCCCTGCCCTTCTATCATCTGCGGCAGCGGAGGTGCCGGCGGCTTCACTGCTGGCTCACTGTCGTCCGCCATCTTGAGTTGCGAGAGCCGGGCTCCGCGCCCCGCTACATGGGGTGTTCCTATTGGGCGAGGGAAACTTGCGCTGTGTTGTGGACTTTGTAGTTTTTGTAGTGAAGGGAGCCGCCACTGGGAGCCATTCATTTCCCGAAAACCGGAAAAAATGGACTACAATACCCAGAAATTATGAGGAGAGGCTGTCCTGGGAGGGGTTGGCAGCAATACCCGGAAGCCTAGGCGTTCGGCCGCGCTTTGAGGAAAGAAGAGCCGCGAGGGTGGTGGGGTTGACCCTCTCCGACCCGCGCGGCCGCTTGGCATGCTGGGAGTTGTAGTTCAGTGCTTGTTCGGGGCGTGGAGGCTCCAAAATTCAAGCTTTGACTTCAGCCCGCCCTTGCTAGGGCCTGGGCCATAGGTGAGCCGTTATTGGCTGCCATTAAGGACCGTTACCTTTCCCAGGTAAGTGAGAAGCATGAGGCCTGCGGGTGCGACCCTCCGGGAGCCCGAATGCGACGGGCCGTTTTGGAGAGTGCTTTCCTGCAGGACGCCAAGTTGGCTCCTAGCTGCCTTCCTCATGCAGGAGTATGGGCATCCCCCAGTTGTTGGCAGTTCAAGGCCGTATGAGAGGTGGCAGATTGTGGTACGTGGAGCATTGAGCCTGAGCCAGGAGATGTGACTGCTCGGCGGGTAGGGCTCGACGCATCTTGGCCTCCAGGTTCTGGTCACGACGCTCTTCCACGCACGTAGTCCCTTTCCTTCCCCACAGGAGCCCTCCACAACGACTCTAGTGAGCACTCAACTGCCAGGCTCTGTGGTAAGGCTTTTCATACATTATTTCACTTAATCCTCTCAACAAGCCTAGAATGTGGGTGCTATTATTATTCCCTTTTCCACATACCAAAAAAACGGCCCAGAGAGGTTGGTAAATTGCACAGTCACGTAGCTAGTAAGTGGCAAAATCGGTACACAAATCCAGATCTGTCTGCCCCTAGACGCTCTGATTCTTTACCACCACCAAGGTCCCATTAGTCTGATACACGTATCCACCCAAGGAAATCAGTTATTAGGAGATAACTGTGACATCTTAATCTATTTTGAGCCATGACTGAATGCTTCAGCCCCTTGGGTCTCACTCCTGTGAACAAGTAATCTCATTGGAGACCTAAGAAGAGAGCCTAATGACATGGTTCCCATTCTTAGAGATTTCCTACTTAGGTTGGGTATGGTGGGTGGTGAAGGACTAGTTCTTACCGTCAGAGAGTTCCATGGCCAAAAAGGGAAATGATTTTTGCCTCTGGGAAACTCTCAACATGGGAAGAAATAGTTCCCATCTGAATAAGGGAAAGAAAACACAAATAAAACATATTGCTAAATATAGTCAACTCTGTTTTCATTTCAGTGGCAGGAGTAGGAGCAAATATAATCCAAAGCAGCAGATAATCCCTAGACATTTATATTTGACTTTGGAAGGCAGGCAAAGATGTCTACTCAGGCTGAGAGCTGTCACCCACACTCATCTGTCCAGGGCCAAGGAGAAGGGGAGGTCAGAGATAATAATAAAGTCTTACATGTGTTAAGTGGATTTAACTTTTGTAAATGTTTAACCTACTTTAGCTCATATGACCTTGTGAAGTAGATAGGGAAGAGGATTTGAAGAAAATTGTGTATACAGAAAAAATTCACAGTGATACCCAGTTGCAGAGCTTGGACTAGAACTCACATCTGATTCCCAGCCCTGTGTTTTCTTTCCCCACAGATACACACAGGTGGAGTGAATGCTAATGAAGTATCACCACAGAAGAGTGATTATAGGGAATGAGGTGCTGGTTTTCATGGACCCTGCCATTCTTGTAGTTCAAAACTTAAGACATTGCCTTATATTTTAATGTAGATAGAGCAGTTTTTGCTCAGTGGAAAGCCTTTCTGGGAGGTAGGCAAGCAATGTGGCTGTCAAGACCAAGCTCAGAATGCAAAGTTCCAGAATCCAGCACCTCTGAGAATTTCAGCATTAGAAGGGACCTAAGAAGCACTTAGTCTCTCCCTCTCACTCTCTCTCTCTCTCTCTCTCTCTCTCTCAGGAATTTTCCTTTTTTTTTTTTTTTTTTTGGCAGCTCTAACCAACAACCGACTGGCTGGCTCAGGATTTTTCAAGTTAGAGTCCTCACTTAGATTTTGTAGGATCCATGATTTCTCTATAATAAAATCGAAGTTTTATATTTTTAAAGAGATATTGAAGGCCGGCCCGTGGCTCACTCGGTAGAGTGCAATGCTGATAACACCAAGGCCACGGGTTCGGATCCCTATATAGGGATGGCTGATTTGCTCACTGGCTGAGCGTGGTGCTGACAACACCAAGCCAAGGGTTGAGATCCCCTTACCGGTCATCTTAAAAAAAAAAAAAAAAGATTGATATATATATATATATATATATATTTTTTTTTTTTTTTTTTTTTTGTGTCGTTTTTTCGTGACCGGCACTCAGCCAGTGAGTGCACCGGTCAGTCCTATATAGGATCCGAACCCGCGGCGGGAGCGTCGCCGTGCTCCCAGCGCAGCACTCTACCAAGTGCGCCACGGGCTCGGCCCAAAGATTGATATATTTTTAAAGAGATATTGAATATATGTGATCACTTCTTTTAAATGATTCCTGGTAACAATATTGTCACATGTCATTTTGATGCCTAAGTTTATGTTTGGTTTATCAGTCACATTGGTACAGAATGATCAACAGGCTGGCCTGTTAGCTCAGTTGGTTAGAGCATGATGCTGATAACACCAAGGTCCAGGGTTCCATCCCTGTACTGGCCAGCCACCCACTTCCCCCCGCCAAAAAAAATTACTGAATGATCACCTAAAGCAGAGCAATCTAGAGTTTCCTAAACTGGGTCTACGTGTGTTTTCTTGGAGTTCCAAGAGTTCTCATATTTGTTCCTCCCCCTGCCCCTGTAAAAGAGCTTTCTACTTTCAGAGAGCTCTAATTAGTGGAAAGTTGGCTAAGTTCTGCCTTATGGAGTGATGCAGAAATACATAATCCTGTGTCCTTGTAATAGTTGTTACATTTTGTGTGTGATTTTACTTTTGTTCGTGTGGTTATTCAGTTTGTGATTAGTTTCCCCTACAAGACCTTACATTCTATGAGAACTGAGAACAGGTTGGATTTTCCTCACCTCTGTATTCCTTGGGCCAGCACACAATAGGTCCTCGATTAATATTTGTTGGGTTCATTAACTTATGAGTGAGTAAATGAGAGAATGGTGAAAATCAAGGGATAAAGTCTTCAGGGTAGGGAAATGTAACAGCAAAGGGCAAAGGCAGGAACACACAGTATATTGACCCCTTATGTTTGTACAGTGCTTTATTGCTCACAAAATGCACTAGCATGCCATCTTGTCTGATCCCTTTGTTTGTCCCTGTGTGATGAGCAGGTCAGGTGTTACTTCTGTTTTACGATGAGAAAACAAAGAAGTTCAGTGATTTGTCCAAAGTTTCACAGCTACTTAGTATGGCGTTTAGACTTAAAGGTGGATGTTTTAACACAAAGCCTGGTGCAATAAACTAGATTACCTTCTTCCTTCCCCTTTTTCATGGGGGAGCATATGGTGAGACATATGTCTGGAGGGGTGATTGGAGCCAGGTCACAGAAGGCCTTAAGTTTCAGGCTAAGGACTTTGGACTTTAGTTTCCAACTGGGGAGGACATAGGGCAGGGTTTTTTTTTTTTTGCTTTTTGTTTTTTGTTTTTTTGAAGCTTTTAAATAAAAGATAAATATTAATGGTATTTGTAAAGTATGGTATAAATTTAATTGCATATTAATATTTATTTAAAATAAACATACAGAAAATTAATTTTAAGAACCAGGAGTCAAAGGAGTCATCTCTAATGGACTCAGAGTGTTGCTCATCAAACAAAACTTGAAGCAGCGCTATATTTCAGGCAACATGCTAGAGGCTAAGGACACAGAAGTGACTGAGATGAACGTTCTTGCCAGGATAAAATGAGATCCTGTAAGCAGCTAGAGCCAGCTCAAAGCTTATTATTGCTATCTGAATAATGGAGGATTTTTTTTTTTTTTTTGCAGCTGGCCAGTATGGAGATCTGAACACTTGACCTTGGTGTTATCAGCACCATGCTCTGCCAAGTAAACTAAACTGGCCAGCCCAGATATGTGTTTGAGCTGAAAAGGCCCTTGATGGCATCATCTCAAAACTGCAAACGCTGAGTTTTGGTACAGAAGAGGTGCCTGGATGGAAGCCCCTGCAGCAGCCCCTTCAGCCTTTTCTTCGGGATCATCCCAGGGCAGAGGTGCAGCTGCTGTTAGCAGATTGGACCACAAGGATACCTGCTTAGAAGACAAGGCCCTCACTTGTACACCAGTAGTTCACAGTACTATAAGGCAGTATCTGGGAAAAGTAGGATTATCTGGAGAGGGTTCCTAACAATATATCCTAGGAAGATGCACATAACTGTGGGGTGGGCAAGCAGGTTCCTATCTCTGTCACTGTCTTGGCCAGCCATGGTTACTGATGGGACTCTGGGAATCCCTCTGATGTGTCAGGAGTAGGGAAAAGGTTGAGAACCACAGAGCTAGGTTATCTGTAAGTTGTCTGGTCAAGGAAGGGGACTGAGCCATTAGATCTGCGTTTATAGAATAGGAATTAGATTTGTCCCGTGTGGCCCTATGGTTTAGAACTAGGAGAGGTATTATCTGAGGAAGAACTTTTCTTCTTCTTTTCTAACCACTATACTGAAGAGGATGAGGAAGAACTGTCTTACTGCCAGAACTGTGCTTCAAAGATAGTGTGAAGCTGTCTTGAGAAGCACTGAGTTCCCCAACACCGGACACCTCCACGTACAGATGCAGAGACGATGTGAGGAGATTCAAACAGGGTGTTTGGACCAAATGGCCCTTTGATCATAAGATGGAATCCTATTTATTGGGTGATGGCAGTAAGTCTCTGACTGTTGAAGCTGAGGAGAAAGGTTTTACGGAGGGCTGGCCCGTGGCTCACTTGGGAGAGCGTGGTGCTAACACCACCAAGTCAAGGGTTAAGATCCCCTTACCAGTCATCTTTTGGGAAAAAAAAAAAAAAAAAAGATTCTCAGACTGGGGTGATCACAGAAAGATGTTAAATGACTAATGACTGCATTCCTAAATATATTTGAGGGTACTTCAAAGAGCTCATGGAAAAATCGGGTTAAAAGATAATACGAACCCGAACCTTCCATCCTCGTATGTAATCCCTACTGTGCCAGGCACTGGATGTACTAGTGGTAAAGATAGACAAGATTCCTACCTTAAAGGAAGTTGAGAGCAGAGATTCAGTTTAGGGAGAGGGAAGGGAGATAAGGTAGGCGTGAAGAACCACCTACTATACCTACTATACGCTGTATGTGAGACGTGATTAGGTGCTTTTATGTGTTTCCAATTCATTCCACATCGCTGAACAGTAGCGATTATACCCACTTTAAGAGAGGAGACAGGATAAGAGGCCAAGTGACTTGCTGGGCTTGTATGAACAGCTTGTAGGCTCTGCTGTCAAATAATTTTGTATGAGGGCAAATGAGTTAACCTCTAAAGATCAGTTTCCTTTTGTGTAAAACGGGGATGATCACTTAAGGACTGTGAGGATTGAGGTAAGACCTGGCAGGTAGGAAGTGCTCAGATAACTACTGTAGCTATCATGATTACCACTGCCAAGGCTGCACGAGAAGTGAGTGGCCGACCTAACTATGTTTTTTTGTTGTTGTTGAATTGTGGGGGGAGTTTGTTTTTTGGGTTTTTTGCGGCTGGCCGGTACGGAGATCCGAACCCGTGACCTTGGCGTTGTAAGGCTGCGCTCTAACCAACAGAGATGACCGGCCAGCCTGAACCTAAATTTGAAGTTAGGACTCTACGCTCCCCGCCCCCACGCATGGAAAAGCTCTGGCTTGCGGGGAGCTCCAACTCCGCCATCCCTAGCTTCGCCCCCGCTCGACGGCCACGCCCTTCCCCGCCCGCCTCCCCGGCCCCGCCCCTTCCGCTGGCCGGACGTCCGGTCCGCGTGCGCGCGGTCCCAGGCCCCGCCTCGCCCGCCGGGAGGCAGCCAGTGAGCACCGCGGAGGTTGGGCGTGTGGCGGTTGCTGATACCCGGTCAGACGCCCCGGTACGTATCGCACCGCGCGGGCCGGTGGGTGAGAGCTGCGCCTCAGGAGCGCGGGGCGGCGGAGACGGCACGAGACTGCTTTGCTGCCCTCGGGTGTCCCGCCGCCCGCCACGGTTGGAGGCCGGGTTCTGGGAGCGCGGAACCGCAGCGCGAGGTCCCAGGCGCACGGCGCGTGGGGCGTGGAGTACGCGCCTTTCTTTCTTTCTTTTTTTTTTTTTAAAGCCTGGGTTACAATTTATTGAGCACATGCTATATAATGGACACTGGGGTCAGCGCTTTTATATTCGTGGCTCTTTGGCTTTACAGCAACCCCGCGAAGCAGGGTGTTATTTCCCGTTTACAGCTGTGGAAAGGTTTACAACTAGAAAGGCACGGAAATTGTGGATTCAAATCCAAGCTTAGGCCAAAGCCACTGCGCTTCAGAACTGTGTGGTCAGACCTAGGTTTGATTTTTGAAACCGGCCTCTGTCACTTCCAGTTGTGTAACCCTGGGTACCTTTCCAGCCCTCAGTTTGCTCATCTGAAAAATGGGAATGCTGTCATTGCTGCATAACGACATTTCGTCAAGGATAGACCGTATATATAAGGGTGGACCCATAATATAATACTACATTTTCGTTTTATTTTATTTTTATTTTATTTTTTTAAATTTTATTTTGTCGATATACAATGTGGTTGATTATTGTGGCCCATTACCGAAACCTCCCTCCCTCCTCCCTCTCCCCCCTCCCCCTCAGCAATGTCCTTTCTGTTTGCTTATCATATCAACTTCAAGGGTAGTTGTTATGTCTTCTCCCCCCACCCTGGTTTTTTTTTTTTTTTTTTTTTGTGTGTGTGTGTGTGTGTGTGTGTGTGTGAATTTATTTATTTATTTTTAGCTCCCACCAATAAGTGAGAACATGTGGTATTTCTCTTTCTGTGCCTGAATCGTCTCACTTAATATAATTCTCTCAAGGTCCATCCATGTTGTTGCAAATGGCAGTATTTCATTCGTTTTTATAGCTGAGTAGTATTCCATTGTGTAGATGTACCACATTTTCCGTATCCACTCATCTGATGATGGACATTTGGGCTGATTCCAACTCTTCGCTATTGTAAAGAGTGCTGCAATGAACATTGGGGAACAGGTATACCTTCAACTTGATGATTTCCATTCCTCTGGGTATATTCCCAGCAGTGGGATAGCTGGGTCGTATGGTAGAGCTATCTGCAATTGTTTGAGGAACCTTCCATACCATTTTCCATAGAGGCTGCACCATTTTGCATTCCCACCAATAATGTATGAGAGTTCCTTTCTCTCCAAACCCTCGCCAGCATTTATCGTTCAGAGTCTTTTGGATTTTGGCCATCCTAACTGGGGTGAGATGGTATCTCAGTGTACCTTTAATTTGCGTTTCCCAGATGCTGAGTGATGTTGAGCATTTTTTCATATGTCTGTTGGCCATTTGTATATGTTCCTTAGAGAAATGCCTACTTAGCTCTTTTGCCCATTTTTTAATTGGGTTGCTTGTTTTTTTCTTGTAAAGTTGTTTGAGTTCCTTGTATATTCTGGATTTTAATCCTTTGTCAGATGTATATTTTGCAAATATTTTCTCCCACTCTGTTGGTTGTCTTTTAACTCTGTTAATTGTTTCTTTTGCTGTGCAGAAGCTCTTTAGTTTGATATAATCCCATTTGTTTATTTTTCCTTTGGTTGCCTGTGCTTTTGGGGTCCATGAAGTCTGTGTCCAGTCCTATTTCCTGAAGTGTCTCTCCTATGTTTTCTTTTACAAGTTTTATTGTTTCAGGGTGTATATTTAATTCTTTAATCCATTTTGAGTTGACTTTAGTGTGTGGTGAAAGGTATGGGTTTAGTTTCATTCTCCTGCATATTGATATCCAGTTCTCCCAGCACCATTTGCTAAAGAGGCAGTCTCTTCCCCAGTGTATAGGCTTGGTGCCTTTGTCAAAGATCAGATGGCTGTAGGTGTGTGGGTTGATTTCTGGATTCTCTATTCTATTCCATTGATCAGTGTGTCTGTTTTTATGCCAGTACCATATTGTTTTGGTTATTATAGCTTTGTAGTATAGTTTAAAGTCAGGTAGTGTTATGCTTCCAGCTTAATTTTTTTTGCTCAGTGTTGCTTTGGCTATGCGTGGTCTTTTGTTATTCCATATAAATGTCTGGATAGTTCTTTCCATTTCTGAGAAAAATGTCTTTGGAATTTTGATGGGGATTGCATTGAATTTGTATATCACTTTGGGTAGTATGGACATTTTCACTATGTTGATTCTTCCAATCCAAGAGCATGGGATATCTTTCCATCTTCTTGTATCCTCTCTGATTTCTCTCAGCAGTGTTTTGTAGTTCTCATGATAGAGATTTTTCACATCCTTGGTTAACTCAATTCCTAAGTATTTTACTTTTTGGTGGCTATTGTAATTGGGCAGGCTTTCTTGATTTCTCTTTCTGCATGTTCACTATTGGAGAATAGAAATGCTACTGATTTTTGTTTGTTGATTTTGTATCCTGCTACTCTGCTGAAATCATTTATCACCTCCCAGGGTTTTTTTGTAGAGGCTTTAGGCTGTTCGATATATAGGATCATGTCATCTGCAAACAGGGACAGTTTGACTTCATCTTTTCCAATCTGGATGCCCTTTATTTCCTTCTCTTCTCTGATTGCTCTGGCTAGTACTTCCAACACTGTGTTGAATAGGAGTGGTGAGAGTGGTCATCCTTATCTAGTTCCTGTTCTTAAAGGAAAAACTTTCAGCTTTTCCCCATTCAGGATGATATTGGCAGTGGGTCTATCATATATGGCTTTAATTATGTTGAAATACTTTCCATCTATACCTAACTTATAGAGGGTCTTTGTCATGAATGAGTGTTGAATTTTATCAGATGCTTTTTCAGCATCTATAGAGATGATCATATGGTCCTTGTGTTTGATTTTATTAATATAATGTATCACATTTATTGATTTGCGTATGTTGAACCAATCTCGCATCCCTGGGATGAAACCCACTTGATCATGGTGAATAATTTTACGTATGTGTTGCTGTATTCTGTTTGCTAGTATTTTATTGAGGATTTTTGCATCTATATTCATCAAGGATATCGGCCTGTAGTTTTCTTTTTTGGTTATATCTTTACCTGGTTTTGGTATCAAGATGATGTTTGCTACATAGAATGAGTTTGGGAGATTTGCGTCCATATCAGTCTTTTGGAATAGTTTGTAAAGAATCGGTGTCAATTCCTCTTTGAATGTTTGGTAAAATTCTGCTGTGAATCCATCTGGTCCTGGGCTTTTCTTTGTTGGAAGCCTTCTGATAACAGCTTCAATGTCCTTTATTGTTATTGGTCTGTTCAGATTTTCTACGTCTTCATGGCTCAGTTTTGGGAGCTTGTGTGTGTCCAGAAATTTATCCATTTCCTCCAGATTTTCAAACATGTTGGCGTATAGTTGTTTATAGTAGTCTCGAATGATTCCTTGTATTTCAGGTGAATCAGTTGTAATATCACCTTTTTCATTTCTAATTTTTGTTATTTGAATCTTCTCTCTTCTTTTTTTTGTTAGCCATGCTAATGGTTTGTAAATTTTATTTATCTTTTCAAAAAACCAACTTTTTGATTCATTGATCTTTTGTATTGTATTTTGGGTTTCAATTTCATTAAGTTCTGCTCTGATCTTAATGATTTCTTTCCGTCTGCTAACTTTAGGTTTGGATTGTTCCTGTTTTTCTAGTTCTTTAAGGTGAAGTATTAGGTTGTTCACTTGCCGTCTTTCCATTCTTCTGAGGTGAGCATTTAATGCAATAAATTTCCCCCTTAATACTGCTTTTGCAGTATCCCACAAGTTTTGGTATGATGTATCACTATTTTCATTAGTTTCAATAAATTTTTTGATTTCCTGCTTGATTTCTTCTTGGACCCATATGTCATTAAGTAGAATGCTGTTTAATTTCCATGTGTTTGTATAGTTTCCAGAATTTCATTTGTTATTGATTTCTAGTTTTAATCCATTATGGTCTGAGAAAATACATGGGATAATTCCAATTTTTTTGAATTTGTTGAGACTTGATTTGTGACCTAATATGTGATCTATCCTGGACAATGATCCATGTGCTGATGAGAAGAATGAATATTCTGAGGTTGTTGGATCGAATGTTCTGTAGATATCTGCCAAGTCCAATTGGTCTAGAGTATTGTTTAGATCTTGTGTTTCTCTGCTGATTGTTTGCCTAGATGATCTGTCTAATATTGACAGTGGGGTGTTCATGTCCCGTGCTATTAATGGTATTCGTGTCTATTTCCTTCTTTAGGTCTAATAGAGTTTGTTTTATAAATCTGGCTGCTCCAACATTGGGTGCATACGTATTTATGATTGTTATGTCTTCTTGATGGATCAGTCCTTTTATCATTACGTAGTGTCCCTCATTGTCTCTTTTTATGGTTTTTAGTTTAAAGTCTACTTTGTCAGATATAAGAATAGCTACTCCAGCTCGTTTTTCTTTTCTGTTTGCATGGTAAATCTTTTTCCATCCTTTCACTCTTAGTCTATGTGAGTCTTTATGGGTGAGGTGGGTCTCTTGAAGGCAGCATATAGTTGGGTCCTCCTTTTTTTTTTTTTTTTTTATTAGAAGATGACCGGTAAGGGATCTCAACCCTTGGCTTGGTGTTGTCAGCACCACGCTCAGCCAGTGAGCAAACCGGCCATGCCTATATAGGATCCGAACCCGTGGCCTTGGTGTTATCAGCACCGCACTCTACCAAGTGAGCCACAGGCCGGCCCCATTGGGTCCTCCTTTTTAATCCAGTCAGCCAGTCTGTGTCTTTTGATTGGGGAATTTAAGACTTTTACATTAAGAGTTGTTATTGAAAGGTGTTGATTTATTCCTAGCATTTTATTGGTTGTTTGGTTGTCTTAGGGGTCTTTTGTTCCTTGCTTTCTGATTTACTGTTTGGTTTCTGTGTTTGTTGGTTCCTTAGGTTGTAGATAGCCTTTTTGTTTGTTTGTTTTCTCTTCATGAATTACATTTTTATTATACTAGTGGGTTTAGATTTTTCTTGGGTTTTTATGGCAGTGGTAGTTATTTTTCAGGTACCAAACCCAGTACTCCCTTGAGAATTTCTTGTAAGGGTGGTCGTGTGGTTGTGAACTCCTGCAGTTTTTGTTTGTCTGAGAAATATACTATTTGCCCTTCATTTCGGGAGGATAGCCTTGCAGGGTAGAGTATTCTTGGCTGACAATCTCTGTCTTTTAGTATTTTGAATATATCATCCCATTCCTTTCTGTCTTTTAGGGTTTGTGATGAAAAGTCTGATGTTAGCCTGATGGGTGCTCCCTTATAGGTGATTTGATGCTTCTCTCTTGCAGCTTTTGAGATTCTCTCTTTGCCTTTGAGTTTTGCCAATTTGACTATAACATGTCTTGGAGAAGACCTTTTTGGGTTGAATACGTTTGGAGATCGTTGAGCTTCCTGGATCTGAAGATCTATGATTTTTCCTATACCTGGTAAGTTTTCTGCCACTATTTTGTTGAATATGTTTTCAATGCAATCTCCTTTTTCCTCCCCTTCTGGAATACCCATGAGTCGGATATTTGAGCGCTTAAGGTTGTCTGGTATCTCTCTCAGATTTTCTTCAATGCCTTTGATTCTTTTTTCTTTTTCTTTTTTTTTTTTTGTCTGCTTGTGTTATTTCAAACAGCTCATCTTCAAGTTCAGAGGTTCTCTCTTCAACTTCCACAAGCCTGTTGGTTAACCTCTCCGTTGTGTTTTTTATTTCACTGAATAACTTCTTCAGTTTGGCAAGTTCTGCTACATTTTTTTTCAGGGCATTGATTTCCTTGTACATTTCCTATTTCAGGTCCTGTATACTTTTCCTCGTTTCATCATGATGTCTAGCTGAGTTTTCTTGTATCTCATTCAGTTTCCTTAGAATTATCACTCGAAATTCCTTGTCAGTCATTTCAAGGGCTTCTTGTTCTCTTGGATCTAGAGCTTGAGATTTATTATCTTTTGGTGGTGTACTTTCTTGATTTTTCGTATTTCTAGTATCTTTTCTTTGATGTTTATTCATTGTGGCAGGGGGTTTCACAGTCCACACGTTTGACACTATTGACTGACTAAGATGTTGCTGTGGTTGCCAATTTGGTATGGCTACCTCAGTGACTCCCTGTTCCCTGTGCTCTGGCCCGGGCTGCTGGGATGCACCGAGGCACCGCAGAGCGTGTGGTCTCTGCAGAGCTTCCCCTTCCCCTGCAGGATGTCTCCCTGCTCTGTGCGCACTAGGCCAGGCTTGGGATGGAGCCGGGTGGCAGCGGTGAAGCCTACCTGCTGCTGGCTTGCGCGGCAGCAGCGTGGACCCTGTGGAGTTCCCGCCTCCCCTGCCGGACGACTCCCGGCTCTCTGTGCACTGGGCTGGGCTGGGAATGAAGCCGGGTGGCGGCGGTGAAACCTACCTATTGGATCAGGCAGTGGCGGCCTGCAGGGCGTGTGGTCTCTGCGGAGCTTCTGCCTCTCCCACTGGACGTCTCCCTGTCTGGGCTGCCGGTTGATTCGCTCCCTGCTCCAGGGACGGTGGGTGAGGACGGGGGGTCAGAAGCCGTGGTCACCGCTGCAGCCCGGGGTGACACACGCCAGCTCAGGCCTCCACGTTTCCACGTCTGCAGCTGCGGCTGGGACGTGGGCCGTGGCGCACCAGCGGGTCACGCGCGCAGGTTGGGGGAAGATTCCTGGTTCTCGGCAGGGTAAAGACACCCTTTCGAAGCCGTTCCTTTCCGCCGATTCTGCTACAGCTGCATCTGGCGCGGGCCTCAGGCTGCTTCTACTTGTGGCAGAAAAGCGGCAGGCAGCTCTCCTCTTCCGCCATCTTGACCTCCTCTCTATCATCAAATGTTTTATTAACGATCTCTCAGCCAACAGTTCATTTAGGTCCTCCTTTAAATTTGTGGAAGGCAAAGGTTGGAAACCACCTGACTCAGGCACAGATTTGTTACATAGTCACTATGGGCGGTCACATTCTCAGCATGTACACTGACCTTGTGAATTGTCCCCTTGTGGTGCCAGGGGGAGTTTTTGCACTGTGGGACAGTTCATTTTAGTAAGATTTGGCATGGGTGGCTAGTCATGCCTCTCTCTGAAACATGGGAGTTGGGTGAGTGTGAAGGGGGCGCTGGGTAGGAGAGCCTTTGAGAGCTGAGTTGGAAATTTATTCCCCTTCAACTGTGCCTTTGTGCCCCGTGGGAAATCATACATCCGCCAGGGATTCTCCTTCCCCGGTATGACGGCCACCTGGAGCTACCGTGGGCAAATATCTAATTTAACTTCCATTTCCTCACCTTTAGAGGAGTAAATTAAAGAACTGACTTCATTAGGTTGTTGTGCTGGTCAGAGGGGATCAAGGATGTCCCTGTCACACAGAAAGCACTTAAACAGTGTGGGTGGGTGGCTGCTCTTACACTCTCGTTCCTGCCTGCTGGAAAACTCACCTTCCTAGGCACTGTCTGCCTCAGTTTCCTTACCTGTGAGCCCAAGATATTGTCATCCCAGGAATGTGGGGGTGGGAAGTGGTATGGAAAAGGTTTTGTGATTCTCATATTAGGTTTCCTGAAACAGTTATGTTCTTATTTTAAAATAATGTTGAGTTCCTGTTTACTTTTGAGCTGGACATTTTGCTGCATGCTTTATGCATTTGGGGGGGGAAGGGGGGCATCTAGCTGGTATAGGGATCTGAACCCTTGACTTTGGTGTTATCAGCACCACACTCTAACCAAGTGAGCTAACCAGCCAGCCCCAACAAATATATATATATATATATATATATATTTTTTTTTTTTTTTAAAGATGACCGGTAAGGGGATCTTAACCCTTGACTTGGTGTTGTCAGCACCACGCTCAGCCAGTGAGCGAACCGGCCATCCGTATATGGGATCCGAACCCGGGGCCTTGGTGTTATCAGCACCGCACTCTCCCGAGTGAGCCACGGGCCGGCCCCCCAACAAATATTTTTGGGGGGCCTTCTCCTTGTCAGGCACTGTTTTAGGCACCTTGGATACAGCAGTGGCCAGATTATAGGGAGAGAGGCAGGCTGCAATAAATAAACACATGCCTATATAATGTATTGGATGGTTGAGCTGATAAGTGCTGTGAAGAAAGGTGAAACAGTAAGGAGACTGGAAGGTGAAGCAGGGATGCTATTTTATATATTGGGACAGTGTCTCAGATAGAGGGACAGTTGGGCAGAGAAGGAAATGAACCATGCAGCCCTCTGCAGGAAGAGCTTTTCCTCCAAAGACAATGGCACGTCCACAGGCTGGAGGTGGGAGTGTGCTCAGCATGGTCAAGGAGCAGCAAGGACAGAGGCCAGTGTGTCTGGAGGGGAGTGATCTGGGTGAGAGTGGCAGGAAGTGCTTGGAGAGGACAGAGCTTGAGCCTGTCGTGAGGGTCTTGGAGGACTTGGCTTTTACTCAGTGAGATGGGAACTGTAGGAGGGTTTGAGTAGAGGGCTGACATGGTCTGACTTGCAGAGTCACACTGGCTGCTGTATTAGGAACAACCTATTGGGGAGCAAAGGTGGCAGCAAGGAAATCCCTCAGAGGCTCCAGGAGAAAGAGGTTGGTGATACATGCCCCAGGGGTGTCTAGCTAGGTTGCAAAGGCAGTAGGTAGAGCTGGCAGGGGCACTGGTGGATTGGACGAAGGGTGAGAGAGAGAAGCCAGGAGGATGTAAGATTTTTTGCCTAAGCAAGTGAAAGGATGGAGGTGCTGTTTAGGGACATGGAGTAGACTGTAGTGTCTGTGACATGCCCTTGCACTGAGTTGGAGAAGATGAGATGACTGTGACCTATGTCTTTTTTATCTTCCTTTTTTTCTTTGTTATTTTTTATTTTATTATTGCTTTTGACCTACGCTTTTTGGTGGCTGGCTGGTAGGGGATCCGAACCTGTGACATTGGTGTTATTTTTTATTTTTTATTTATTTATTTTTTTATTTTTTTTAAAGATGACCGGTAAGGGGATCTTAACCCTTGACTTGGTGTTGTCAGCACCACGCTCACCCATTGAGCAACCGGCCATCCCTATGTGGGATCCGAACCCGTGGCCTTGGTGTTATCAGCACCACACTCTCCCGAGTGAGCCACAGGCCGGCCCTGACATTGGTGTTATAAGGCTGTGCTCTAGCCAACTGAGCCAACCAACCCATATGTCTCCTCATTTAATCCTGATAAAGCCCCCGTGAGTAGTCATTATTAATCCCATTTTATACTAAAGGAAAGAGCAGCTCAGAATGCTGAAGTAAATTGGCCAAGGCCACACAACAAGTTAAGGGACAGAGCTGAGATCTGACTCCAAAGCCTCTGAGAGTGGGCATTCCCTGTGATCCTTTTTCTGCATAAATGCAGCATACTATCAAGTCAAAACAACCTCCCTTCCCACCCATAAAAGCTTCCTCCTGCAGTGATGGTTTGAGCTTGGCTAGTGCTCAAGTAGAGAAGAGAGACTTCTTCCCTTCCTTCTCTTAGTGTTGGCAAGGGGAGGAGGGAGAGGGAGAGGGAGACTGGCCACCAGCATCTCCTCTTGTGGCTCCCTGTAGGTAATTGGCAGCCTGGAGGAGGTGGTGACTTAATAGGTCTAGCAGACAAAGAGAACTTGGACTCAGAGATTTAAACAGCAACTTCTCACCAATAATGAAAGATCAGGAGTGGGGGAACCTTATATAAAAATAGCACTTTAGGGCCAGCCCATGGCTCACTCAGGAGAGAGAGGTGCTGATAACACTAAGGCCACAGGTTCGGATCCTATATAGGGATGGCCGGTTAGCTCACTGGTTGAGCGTGGTGCTGGCAACACCAAGCCAAGGGTTAAGATCCCTTTACTGGTCATCTTTTGGGGGGGGGGGATAGCACTTTATAGTTAACTGGAAAACAATATTTTTTTGCAACCACGGTTCCACGAGAAAATAATTGGGTCCCAAGGCAGGGAATGACTCGTTTTCATGAATAATTATATTGATCATTGGAGCAAAATAAATACATCCTCTTTGGAAAGCAATTCAAAGGAGAAGCATCTGGCTGGTCAGGCATACCCAGTGTGAAATGCTGAGAGGCTGCGAGAGGAGGAGGAAAGGAGCCGTGAGCTAACAAGGGAGCCAGGTCCCAGCCCGCAGGTTCACACTCTTTGGAGATGTGAATCAACAGAATTTGCTTCCAACTTAAGTCCTGAGCTCTCCCAAGTGGGGAGACAGAGACAGTCTATTCAAATATCAATTCCTTATTCTGTTTAACCCACTGTGTGGTTTTTTTGTTTCTAAATTTTTCCAGGAAAGATTTACTAGCAGCAAACAGCATGTTCTAACGGAGAAAGAGGTAGATTCCGGCTTCCCCTTTGCTACTAATGGGAGAATGTGACCCTAAGTATTTCCCTTCCCCTTCCCTGGGCAGATACCTAGGCCCAGTCATGGAGTCCTTTGGTCATTCATTCTATAAATAGTTATCAAACACTCCCTCTGTTAACTAGTAGGGACTATTGATCGAGAGCTTAGTGTGTGTTAGGCACAATTCTAAGCACTTTACATGTATTAACTCATTTACTCTTCATAGCAACTCAAGGAAATAGGTGCCATTAGTTCCCTTTTACAGGTGAAGAAACTGAGTTGAAGAAATGTTAACTTGACCAATGTCACTCACCTAGTAAATGACAGGCAGATATATTGGACACAATGTTAGATGCTCGAGACAGGGATATAAAGTGGACATGGCTTGTGGCCTCAAGAATCTTATTTTATCTAATATTTAAAAATAGCCGCACAAAGGGAAACAAAAGTACAAAGTGGGATGGGTACAGGAGAGGAAAGTAAACAGCAGTGAGAGATGCCAGGGCCTCATTTGGGTTTGGCTGCTCTGAGAGGACTGTGACTTGCCCCATCACTACTTTCAGGTCCTGGTGCAGAGAGATCTCCCTGGTCCCTCATTCATTCATTCATTCAGTTGTTTATGGCAGTTGGCCAGTATGGTCCCTCATTTTAAATGACGTGCCCCATCACTCTTGATACCCCTCCTCACTTATAACCACCACACATATATAGTGAGCTTATTATTTATACCCCTCCTCCAGCTCTGCCTCCTGCACTAGAATGTGTGGTAAGCTTGCTGAGGGCAGGCACTCATGTTTGAACAGTGTGTGATTGACTGGCAGAATGATGCGGGATAAATCAAGAGAAGCTAGCCAGGAGGTGAGTGTTGTGGCAGAGGGAACAGCATGCATGGAGGCTTTGAGGTAGGAAAGAGCTGGCATGCTCAGGGACAGAGGGCAGGCCAGTGTGATGAGTATAGGGTATGGACAAGGAGTGACTGGGGGTCACACAGGGCCCAGAGGCCTCTGTGAAGGGCCATTAAGGGGGAAGAAGGCAGTGAAGATTTTAAGCAGGGGAGTGACATGATCAGATGACCTTTTAAGCCATGATCCTGGCTACCTTGGGGAGAAGCAAGGCAGGGAATGGAGGATCAGGTCACAAGGCTGTTGTGGTCTGGGCACAAAGCGCTGGTGGCTTAGCTTAGCAGGGTGGGCCTAGTGGAGTTGGAACTTGGACAGACCTCACTGAGCAGTGGGGCTTTTTGTCTGGACGCCCATGAAGCAGGCTGCTCTCATTTTCCCCTAAGACTAACACTGCCAGAGGAGATTCCAAGCGAGGCTGTTCTTCCCTGAATGTACTTTTTTTGTGTTCTCTGGACTGTTTGGGGCTGAAGAGGTAAAAACTGAAAGGTGATTTGGGGAAGCTAATGAGAAGAACCACCATTTATGGAGCACAATAGAATTTGATCCTCATTTCATAGGCATTAGAACGCACAGCAGGTTTGGGATGCAGACACCACCTCTACCTCGAAGTCCTTACCCTTTTCTTTACACCCTCTTGCCTTTCCACTGACGTGAGAATGGGGAAAAGAAAGAATTAGATGCCGCTACCCTGGATCAGAGTCCTGCTTTTCCTCCCAGTCCCACCTTGGCTGATGAATTATGTTAAACCTGTTTGTCAGTTTGGGGAGCTTAGTATCTTTACTATGTTGAATCTTCCAACCCATATACACAGTATGTCCCTCCATTTATTTATATCTTATTTGATTACTTCCAACAGCGTAATCCCATGTTTGGGATTAGTTCCAGAATCCAGCTTCCGTTTCTCCCCCGCTGGGCATTAACTTCTCTGTTATTATGGGACTCGGTGCTGTCCTTCCTTCTCCAGCCAAGCCAGCTCTGTGCATGGCTTTTGGTATTGAGGAGGAAGATTCCCAGACCACCAGTGTTATTCTTTGGTTACTCGTGTTATTCTTTGGTTTACCAGGTGAGCATTTATTGACTTCCTGGAAGAGCACTGAACCACAGAAGGGAAGGAAGGAGGCACCAGTGTGATTCACAGACTCTCCTGGGAGCTCACGCTGTTGTTGGTGCTGGAAGTCCAACCCTCATTTGCAGGTGTGGAGGCTGAGGCTCAGAGAGGTGAAGGCATTCGGGCTCAGCTCTTTCTCATTTATGGAGCACTCACCACCCTGGGCCAGGCTGGCGAGAAGGCTTCCGAATGTAGTCACACAGGTAGTTGTATGGAGAGTTCAGAGACTGGGACCCAGGCCTCTCAGCTTCCATTTGATTTGTAGTGGATTCAGTGGGTGGGGTGGAGCCTGGGTTTTTGTAACTTTTTTTTTAAAGATGACTGATAAGGGGATCTTAACCCTTGACTTGGTGGTGTCAGCACCACACTCTCCCAAGTGAGCTAACCGGCCATCCCTATATAGGATCCGAACCCGTAGCCTTGGTGTTGTCAGTACCACACTCTCCCGAGTGAGCCACGGGCCTGCCCTTTTAAAGGTTTTTTTTATAGGACATTCAGATAATAGCCTGGGTTAGGAGTTGCTGTGAGATACCCAGTGCCTCTGTGTAAGTTGCAGTGGAGTGAGAGAAACTGGAGTGGACTCTGGAGAGTGATGATATGAGCCAGAGCAGGAAGAGGGTCATGAACACAGGTGATCAGAGGTGGTCACTTGTCCTTGTGTGCCTGGCGGGGAGCTGCTGGGCAGGTCTAGGTGGGACTTGGAGGCAGCTTGGAACCTAAGCCTCTGTTTCATCCTCACTAAGCCTGGAAAGGACAGGGGGCTCATGCTTGCTGCAGCTTCCTCCCCCACAGATCCGCAGGTCTGTGTGCAGCCGCGTGAGTGGGGCGGTCCTCAGGCACCAGGCTGCCCTGTTCACCTATCAGTGCTCTGTTCTTCTCAGCTGTTGTCATTTGTTACTGCCTGTCTTCAGTTTTCCCTAGAGACAAGACTTGTGTTTTCCTTTGGTTGCCCAAGAGGTCCCTGGCAGAAGCTGCTACAAAGTTCAGCCAATGGCTAGTGATGGAGTGAGTTACAAAGGGACTTGTTACAAAGAGGACAGGAACAGCTGCTATTTGTCCAGCCCCTGTAAGCCAGGGGCCCAGAGCCTCCCCAGGCATGTGCTCCTCCGTTCTATTGGCCTTCCTAATGGAGGCCGAGCAGCTGTTAGTCTGTTTCTACAGATGGTTATCCAAGTCACCGAGAAGGGAAGATATTCATTAGGTAGCCTGGGACAGAGCTGAGCCTAGAACCTACCTCTATGCCCTGGTCATTGTATACAAGTCCCCTTCCCCCACATTCTGCAGGAAGAAAGCAACAATATGATAATCAAGAAATTATTTCTCTTGGCTCTGAATTAATTTGCTTACAGACAGATTCACCTTCCTTATTGTGTCTTACTTATTCTAAAGGTAAATTAGTTTTTCATTCCCTTAGTACACTGAAGGCAGGGCTCTAGAGTAGGGGTGGGGAGCCCTGAATTTCATCAAGTTTCTGCTGTTAGCTGTGGGCCTGGGAAATTCCCTTCTCTCTGGTCCTCAATCTCCGCCCCTGTAAATGAAGAGTTAGAATCTGTGCCGAGCCTGGCTATCCACCAGAACTGCTGGGGCAGCACCATCCCTGGAGATTCTGATTCAGTACATCTCAGGACGAGTCGGGGCATCCGTGGTGGTGGTGGTGGTATTGGTGGGTGGTATTGGTATTGAGATCTGCTCAGCCAGGTGGTCTTCTAGGCGCCTTCAGCTGAGCCTCGCAAAGTTGGGTTATCAGGTGACAGTGGCTTGCGTTCCGTGACAAGAGATCAGGGCCCTGTGGGAAACTTGCCCTTGCCCCTTCACTCAGCCTGGCCTTTTCTCAAGTCCCACTCCCATTCCTCCAGATTGGTCTTCGGCAGAAGAGAAGCAGACTCTCGTTGCTTTAGGGATGACAGCAGAGAGTTGGGATTAAAAACGCTATTGCTGGGCTTTCTATTTCAAAGCTTCAGCTAAGTGGATTAATTAAATTATTTCTTACACCTGAACTCTGTCCCTAACTCCTCTTGTAACCTGGAGGGAGACCACCTGGGGGTGACTCCAGCCTTGGAGAGATTGAGGAAAAGTGACTTTATTTATTTATTTTTTTAAAAAGATGACCAGTAAGGGGATCTTAACCCTTGACTTGGTGTTGTCAGCACCAAGCTCACCCAGTGAGCAAACCGACCATCCCTACATAGGGATCCAAACCCGGGGCCTTGGTGTTATCAGCACCACACTCTCCCGACTGAGCCATGGGCCGGCCCAAGAAGTGACTTTAAAACCGCTGAATAATTTAGTTAGTTCTCTCCATTTGGACGATGACTCTGTGGTGGATATTTTCCTCTTTTCACCCCTGGCTTCCCTGGGGGAGAATGAACCTAGACAGATTTAAACTTCTAGGTTGGTTCCCTGCCACCCCAAGCCACCCACCCACTCACCCTACATCCAAGTGGCTGCCTCACCCTGTCCTCAGGGGAGGCAAACTCATTTCGGTATAAGTTTAAGCAAAGTGTAATTAGGTCAGTAAATCTACTGTTTAACAAAAAAAGGTCCTACGACAGATTTCAAAGCCCTGAAGAGTGATTTGATGCTAAAGGAAAGGTGGAAGAGACTTGGCCTTTGATTTAATTACTTCCAGTCTGGGAACTAAATCCAAGACATGGTAGCCCTGTTTACTCCAGAAAATACAACATGACTTTTTAAAAAGTCTGTTATGTGACATTTTGAGGTTGCAGGAATGGTGACAAGACTTCATGAAAGTCTTTTTTTTCTTTCTGTGCCTTGCAATATAACTGTAACCCCTGCCTTCCACCCTCCAGCACCTTCCTTGCTTCCATTTATTGGGCATGTACCATTTATCAGGCAGTATACCATGGGCTTTATATGCATTTTCTCACTCAGTCTGCACAACAGCCCTATGAGGCAGGTTCTGTTAACCCCATTTTATGGATGAGAAAATTGAGGTTCAGAGAGGCAAGTGAGGTGCCCATGGTTGCATAGCACGTAGTGGAGGAACTGGATTTGCAGAGGTCCATGCTCCTAACCTTTGTGCCATACTGCTGCTCCTTAGTCTGAGGGAGCTGTAAACCACAAATTCAAAGTTACATCACCACCACCCCCAGCCTGTCACCCTTTCCCTCACATTCCTTCCTGGCAAGATCTGTACTTCGCTAAACCTCAGGCTTAGTGGCCACTGAGCCACTGCTTGCCGCTGAGCTCCCCACCTGGGCCACTTCTTGGTTGAAGACAAGGGATTATGCATCTCAGTCTGTACTAGCCACCTGGGCAGGCAGTGGGACCTTCTATGGGGAGCAGCCTTTTGGGCAGAAGAAGTTCCTGGACTCTGCTTGTGGTTTCTCCTGCTACCCACTTGGGTGGCTGCAGGAAGGCCAGCTCTTCCCCGTGAGCTTCAGTGTCCCAGACTAGAAAGTGGAAGCTAGCAGGGATCTGTGGGCATCTGAGAAGTGCCTCAGGTTCACCTCTGAGGAACAGGTGTCCCTTTCTACAGGAAGTCTGCCTGCAACGGGATACGCGTTCTCCAGAAAACTCTCTCGCCTACTGGCACCTGACATTGTTCTGCCTGCTCAGCATTTTGATTGCCTAAACTTATACTGTTAGTTTGCCACATTTTTTATTTTTTTTTGGTGGCTGGCCGGTACAGGGATCTGAACCCTTGACCTTGGTGTTGCCAACATAGTTTGCCTTCTTTATGAGTGTTTTTTAAAGAATACTATAAGTTTTCCTGGAGGTTTTCTCCTCTCCAGATGGCCCCAGAGCTCCTCAAGCTCAGGGCTTGACTCTGCCCGGCCAGGCTGTCGCCGTCTCCCTTCCTTTCCTTTGCCCCCTTCTCCCCGAGTCCTTTTGGCCCAACGCTGATTAGGCCTGCTTGCCTCTGACAGGCAGGTCCTTCTGGCATTCCTCTGGTGGACCACCCAATCTGCCGAGCTTGCCCTACTCTCCAGTGATTCCTCGGCTCCTGGCTCCGTCGTCTCACTGACCTCACTCTTTCCTGAGAAAATGTTCCTGGTGGGCCTCACGGGGGGCATCGCCTCAGGGAAGAGCTCGGTGATCCAGGTGTTCCAGCAGCTGGGCTGTGCGGTGATTGACGCTGATGTCATTGCCCGGCATGGTGAGTTGGAGGGGGTGGGTTGGGGGTTGTACATAGCAGCATCCCTGTGCTTCCTTCTGTCATGCCTCACCTTTCTGTAAGTCCCTCCGCAGTCTCAGAGGAGGGGAAGGCTCCTGCCAGTCCTGGTCTGATGTCCTGCGTCTGCCCCGTGCTTGCCCTCTCTGCTCTTCTGTGTACTCTTCCCTCTCGTTAGAAGTCTCCCCTACCAAAAAAATAAACAAAAATAAAAAATAAAAAAAGTCTCCCTCTCCTTCCCCTTGCCCATTGCCACCATGAGGGGTTCTGTGTACTCTTTTCTTCTCCTGAACTGCTTTCCCTCCGCTCATTCTGTTTTGACTCCAACTGTAAGAAGCACCTCTGAGTTCCCACATCATTTTGCCTCTGGTCACTCGGGTTCCTCTGGCTAGCCTGGCAGTTCCAGAGAGTGACCCAGCCTCCTCTTCATGCCACAGTCGTCCGACCAGGATGCCCCGCCCACCAGCGCATCGTGGAGGCCTTTGGCACCGAGGTCTTGTTGGAGAACGGCAATATCAATCGCGAGGTCCTGGGAGACATGATCTTTAACAAGCCTGACCGGCGGCAGCTGCTCAACACCATCACCCACCCTGAGATCTGCAAGGAAATGGTGAAGGAGACTTTCAAGTTCTTCCTCCGGGGTAAGACCCAGAGCCTGGGATAGGGGTGGGAACAAAGCCCTCTCCTTCCAGGGCCAAGGCCCTTCTCCTCTGCAGAGAGTTTGGCCAGGGTGGGGGAGCTGGTTATCTAGTTGTTTATCCAGTTCACACTGCATATTGGCATCCCCTCCATGCAGAGCCTCGTGCCAGCCCCTGAGGAAAGAAGCACATGTCCCTCAACTCCTAAGGAGGTCGACAGGTTAATGAGAAGAGACTCATTGGGCTTTTGAGCCATGATCCCCAGGAAGTAAGTTGGTTTTTCTAGTAGGGATGTGAGTAATAATAGCTGATGAATAATGGAGTCATAGTCCTGAGTTCAAATCCTGACCCTGACTGTTTCTAGCTGTGTCTTTGTTGAGTGATCCAACCCCTTTGCCTGTTTACTCATCTGCACAGTGGCGATAATAATGCCAATGTGAAAAGGAGGACTGAGAGTCCACATCAGTGACTGTCAGTTATTCCACAAATGTAAACCATAGTCAGTTGGTGCTGGCTGAGCCACTTAGGAAAGCAGGTTTATAGACTGGAAGTTGGGGGGTACCAAGATGGCCAAAGTAGTTGGTGGAGGGCTTCTAAGTGGAGAATAGTCCTCTGGGACTTGGGCTCCATGGAGAGAGTTAGCCTGGCAGGTGCAGGGACAGCCAGATGTGCCAAGATTGAAAGGAGGGGAGGGGAGAGTGTTTGAAAAGCAGGGGTCTGCGGTCAGTTGGCAAGAACCATCTTCCAAGCCATACACCACAGTTCAAGCTTTTCCTGTTTTTCAGGACAGTGTTGGGCAGGGACGACCTGACACTCACTTAATGTACAGGATGGGGTCAGTCACCAGAAGTGGGAGAGCATAGAGCAGTGGCTTGAGGTCAGGAGAGAGGCTGGCCTTGGGCCCCTGGAGATCTTCCTGCCAGCTTCTGGCGTATGTGGCCTGCAGCCTGGGCCTCCTAGTTGAAGGCTTAGCTGCCTCTTTCTCCACTGTCAGTCATGATGCTGAGACTTTCCTTCCTGGAGGGTAGCGGGGAGCCTTTCAGATTTTCTTCGTGCTTTTACATTGTGACCATAACCAAACCACTTATTCTTTTTTTTTTTTTAATTCATGAAAAGATTTTTTTTTTTTTTCTTTTACTTTGTGTGTGTGTGTGTGGCGGCTGGCTGGTACAGGGGTCAAACCCTGGACCTTGGCATTATCAGCACCACACACTAACCAACTGAATTAACCATCCAGCCCCCAAACCCCTTATTCTGTCATGCCTCGAGTTCTTGTGTACAGATTGGGGAACCTCCCCCGCCTCCATTCCCCTCTGGCCAAACCTCCTTCCAGAAGAAGGATGACTTGACAGACTTCCATGACGATGACCCTCCTTTCTCCTTCCCCCAGCTCTGGCCATGGCTGGAACTGGCTCCAGGCACCCTCCCTGCTGGACTAGCTTATGCCCTTTGTCTCAGCACCTTGCTGCAGGCCTTCCTTCCTTCCTCCTCCCTCAGGAAGAGTCTCTGGACCTTTTCTGCTTTTGTCCTGCTTCCTATATCTGTGCCAGTACCCCCTCCCATCCCCCACCCATGAGCAAAGCCTCCTGCCTTTCATTCTTGCCCTTTTGCATTCACTCCCAGGCCAGTTAGAAGTACATCTGCAGGGCTTCAAGGTGGCAGTGGTGGCTCTCCACTTCTGAAATTAAGCATTGGATAATGTCACGCGCTCCAAAGCTCTCCCACTGTGTCATCCACCCAGACTCCCCGCCTCCCTGCCTCCCCAACCACTACCACTTAAATAAAAGCCAGAAAGCTCTTTTCAGCTCGATAAGGTGAAAAATGGGGACGACAGCTGTGGCTTCCACAGTCCCAGTTTTTCCCTGATGAGTATAACAAATACAACTGTCAAAGTTGGTATAATCAAGCGTCAGATAAGATCACCAGCTGTTGAGAGGTCTCTGTGTAGGCAGACGGATGTCTTAATAGAGTCGGGATAGTTTGCAGAGCTTATCAAGCAGGAGGGATGTGACAGTTGAATAGCTCTTTGCCAGTGAACCAAAGAGCTGGCCAGGAGCTCCCAAGAGGGGCCGAGCAAAAGGACAGTGAGTGGGGAGGAAGCGAGGGGAGCAGAGAAGGAAAGGGAGATAAGAGGCCCAGAGAGGATCCAGTCTTGGCCTGCTCTGAGTTGCAGGGGCGGGTTGGCGGGGCCAGGGAGCCAGCACTGCTGGCCTCCCTCCTCCGGGGGACAATAGCAATAATAACCATTGGTTATGGGGCACCTAGGAGGGGCTGGGTGAGGGGGTATTGACTGGTTTACATGCATTCAAAGCTCATTTAATCTTTACCGTCACCCTGCGAAGTAGGTATTCTTTTTGCTCATTTACACAGATGAGGTTTGTTAGGGGGCCCAAATGGTGGGGAAATGGGGGTCTGCAAACCAAGGCATGTCAGCAGAGCCGATGCTCTTAATCCCCTCATTCAACTACAGGTTTCTCTTGGGCTTCGTAAGCAGCAGGTCCTGGGGAACAGGAACCCCAGCAGCTGGGTCTGTCACCCATGTTCCCTGCATCTCCTTGAGCTCTGGTTTCCTGTGACACTCCTGCAATTGTTATGATGTGTCTGCTTCTCTGCTTGGAAGTGTTAGGAGTGGGATACCATCTAGACCAAGGGCCTCTGGGCAGAAGCATTTTCCTGTCCCTTATCCTCACTGCTCCCCTGGACCCCTCCCAGCTTGTGGATACACACGGGGGTCACTGGTGTAAAGAGGACTAGGAGCATTTAGATTGAGGTTCTCCTGGGTGGGCAGCTTAGGGACGTGTCCATTCACAGTGAGTGAGGGTGCCGCCTTTTACTAGCTTTGGTTTGTAGTGGGATGGCCAGCCAGTGCCTCTTACCCCACTGTAGTGAATTATATGGTATGAGCCATAACTGCCTCCACTGCCTCCAGACCCAGGCCTTACAATCCTTGGCTGGAAGTCTGCCTCTGACACAAGAGGCAGCTTCTTTCCTATTGGGGCTGCTGCTGCCACCCCCAAATGAGCCTCTCATGGAGAGTTGGTAGAGACAGCCACTATGGACTCTTCTCAGCAAGGGGCCAGGCCTGGACCTGCCTCTTGGGGGAGAACCTATCCTTTTGGATTTTTTTTTTTGTTTTTGAGCAAAGGTGGGATGAAGTAGAGCAGGAAGGGCCAGCTAGTCCTGGAAACTCGCCATTCTCCTGTAACTGTGGCTGCTGTCATTTCCCTGCTCAGAAATGACAACTCTTTGCGTTCAAAAGCAAGTGAACTTGTGCCAGCCCTGACCACCTGGTCAGCTTCGCCTCACCCTAATTGAGGCCTCCGCTTCAGCCCATACAGTAGAACCTCCCTGTTCCATGTGCATTGCTGATCCTCATTCCTGGAGTCTTCACCTCTACCTTCTCATTTTTAAGAATCAAAAATCATTCCTATTTTTCAAGGCTAATACAAATGCCAGCCCTTCTATAAGGTCTTTTCTGAACAGCCAGCCAGAAATGATTTTCTGCAGCATTCTGTTCTGAATGGCATTGGGACTGGCTGGTGTTCAGGGTATGTCTGTCCTCTGCTGGGTGTTCTAGATGGTAGGGGCCAGTGGTTTACTCTGTTGCCTCGCCCAGCACATGATGAGTCCAGAGTGTGTGCTTGCAGAATTGAATTGTGGGTTTTCTGACCTCTCCCTAGGATACCGCTACGTGATTCTGGATATCCCCCTGCTGTTTGAGACCAAGAAGCTCCTCAAGTACATGAAGCACACGGTGGTGGTGTACTGGTGAGTGCGTGGCACAGCCTGGCCAGACTGAGGCTGGAAAGGAGGACCCTCGGGATAAAGCGGGTACCTAGGAAATGGCCCACATCACTTTGCTGTTTCCCTGTGGGGCAGCCAGGAGGCACAGTAGGTTTGGGCAGCAGTACCCAGAGTGTATAGAAACCAACCTCTGTGCCTGACCCAGATACGCCTGGGGCAGATATTGGAAGTGATGGGGCGCCAGGCTTCTCTAGTGCTTGGGTAGGGCTCCCCCTGATGGCTATTGGAGGCACTTCAGCCAGATGTCAGGCCTTGCCCCAGGCTGTTATGTCATGCAGTGGCTCCCTTCTCCCTCCTATAGCACTTCTCAACTTTCCAAACAACTTCCACATTTATTACTTCACTCAGTTTACCTTTCAATGTGAGGTGGTCAGGGGTTGATACTTCTGAGTTATTGAAGATAAAATTGAAGGGGAGAATTACAGAATTTGTCTAAGGTCACCCACTGGCAATGAACAGAAAGTTGCATGGAGGAAACTGTCCAAGCCCAGCTAAGGGATAAGCTTTGTTCTCAGAATTCCCAGGACATGAAGCAAAACAGAAGCCAGGTTTGGCAGACAGAGGAGGATCAAACTGTCAAAGAAAATGAGTCACAGTCCCAGCAGAGTGAAAAAGTAGATGAGAGTGTTTTTGCCTCCCAGAAACTTCCTGGATGCCACCCACAAGTATAGCATGCACATAGGTGGGCACTTGGCTCTGCAGGTATTTTGGGCACAGGGTGGCTCTAAAGAGACAAATGCATGGGAGGCTCCTAGCACACTGCAGACAGGGCCTGGAATGAAAGCTCAGTGCCTTAAGCATCACCCTGCCCTTCCCCCCTGCTCCCTCGTGGGTTGTCTTTTTTTTCTAAAGCCTGCAGCACCCAGTCAGTATTCCTAGGCAATTTCCCATCCAAGTACTAAGCAGGCCTGACCCTGCTTAGCTTCTGAGATCAGGTGCATTCAGGGTGGTATAGCCTTAGACCCATGGGCTATCACTTAAAGCCCAGTTCAAATCCCTTGAGCCTGGTGTAAGGACTTGGGCATCCTCTCAGCTCCCCCACTGGGTTGTGTCTCCCCATGTAAACCTGCAGCCTCTCTGGGTTCTTTGTTTACTGTTTGTGAAAGACTATCATCTGAAGTCAGGCAGATCCCACAAGGACCTGGAATTCTCTCTGCCTTAATAATACCATGGAAACTTTGTACCTCGGGATAAATTTTTTTTTAAAGGGGTCTTGGGGGCTGAGCCCGTGGCGCACTCGGTAGCGTGCTGCGCTAGCAGCGCGGCGACGCTCCCGCCGCCGCAGGTTCAGATCCTATATAAGGATGAGCGGTGCACTCCCTGGCTGAGCACCGGTCACGGGAAAAAAAAAAAAAAAAAAAGGGGGGGGGTCTTGGATCTTAGAATGCAGGGACTGATTGCATCTGCAATCACCAGATGACTTCATGCCTACCCTTGCCACCCTCCTCTTCCCGCGCTTTCCTTTGAGGATGGTCCACTTGCTGAGAGCAGAGAGAGCTGTGGCTTCTGGTGGGTGAGTGGGCTTCTCTGATCCTGCCTGCTCTCTAGAAGATCTTCTTTAGCCCCACTCACTAGCCAGAGGAGCTTTTGCCAGAATCCTGGGTACTCGTCATACCCCACTTTCAGCACATGTGGGTGTACAAATCTCAAGAGATGCCAGAGAGATAAGAGAAAGTGATTATTTACTTTTCACCAAAGGGATCTACACTTTACAAAATAAGGATCCCCTCATGGATCCCTTTAACTGGCAAACTGCCCCTGGTGTGTTTGAAATATGAGTCATTTCTCAAAGTGTGATTATACCAAAACTTGATTATTTGTGTTTTTGAGGAATTTGCCAATGGTAGAGTAAGATTTGGGTAAAAATCCCATTACCACAAATAGCATCAAGCCTTAAACTAACTGTAATGGGACTATTTCTCAGCCCCAGGAAGCAGCGTGGACGGTGCTCCCTTCACCTCCCAGAAGGCCCTCCAGTTTGGGCCACCCCTTTGGAAAGATGTGCACTTACAGGTAGCCCTAAGCCATCTCCATTCTCTCACCCAGATTTTCTCAGCCGTAGATTTGTGGCGTCCCTGACTGAGGTTCGGTATAGTCCATGTTCTCAGCCAGGCAGGGATTGGCTCCGTAACCTTGACAGTACCCTGTCCCCCATAACAAAGGAAAGCTGTGGCTTGTGTAGTTCATTTTCACGAAGGGTGGCCTTGCCTGTGTCTGACCAAACTGTAGTGATCAAATCCTCCCATTTTATAATGGGAAAACTCAGGCCTAGTGGCAAAGCAGAAAGGCCCCAGATGGAAGAAAACAGTTGCTGCAGCCCTTTCCCCTCTTGCTCCTGTTGAGGGGCTGAGGTGGCTCCTATTGCTAGAAGGGTGTTAGAGGTGACCGTGTCCAAGAGAAATGACCACAGCCGGTGAAGCCTGCTGGTTCCTGTATAGCCAAAGGCAGGAGAGGAGTTTCCTGAGCAAGGACCCAGGTGATGATATCAGGGTGGGGGAAGGAACTATTCTTTGAATTTCCCTTGGAGTTGGGAGACTGGTTCTGGTCTGCAGTGCTTAGTTCTGTCCCAATGCTCCTGGGGTCCGGTTCTCAAATCCTTGCTGCTCTTGGCAGCACCTTGGGCTTGCCTGTCCTGCATCAGTGGCACCAAGCACAGCAGTCACCACCTGAGCATGGTCCTTTTGCTTTGTATGTGCAAGGGTGGGGTGTGGAGGCAAGCAAAGGGGCCTTTGTGGTGGCCCAGGAGGCTGTTTTCTCAGGGGAACTGCAGGAAGCATTTAGCTTGCAGGCATAGGCCTTTCAGTAAAGGTCACCCATCCAGGGATCCAGGATGGAGCTGATTCCAGGTGATCAAATCCTCCTACTGGAGAATCTTGGGCCTGTTGTCAAAGCAGAGAGACCCCCAGATGGCAGAAAACAGCTACTGCAGCCCTTTCCCCTTCTTGTTTGTATTAAGGGGCTTAGATAGCCCACAGAGCTAGAGGGTCCTCACAAAGAACAGGATGAGGTATGGGAGGGAGCCACTGAGATGCCAGGCCTCCATCCCTGGCTGTGGGACTCTTAAGTAACCCAGAGTGTGGTAGGATTTGGATTTGAGGGAAGACCCAGTCCCCAAGCCCTGTACCAGGCTGGGCCTGACAGTGCTGCCCACCCCTGTAACTTGCTGATAAGAGGGAGGATGGGGCCTACAGTGCCCTTTTGCCCTGTCCTTAGCGACCGGGACACACAGCTGGCACGGCTGATGCAGCGGAACAGCCTGAACTGCAAGGACGCAGAGGCCCGCATCGAGGCCCAGCTGCCCCTGAAGGACAAGGCCTGCATGGCCAACCATGTTCTAGACAACTCAGGCGAGTGGAGTATCACCAAACGCCAGGTCATCCTCTTGCATGCTGAGCTGGAGCGCTCCCTGGAGTACCTGCCGCTGAGGCTCGGGGTCCTCACAGGTCTGGCTGGCATTGCCAGCCTCCTCTACCTGCTCACCCACTACCTTCTGCCTTCTCTGTAGCGGGGCATTTCAAGGCAGGAAACCCAGGCCTCCCTCTCCTTGGAGGCTGAAGTCAAGTAACGCATCCTGTTTCCTCTCAACCCCCTCAACACACACATACACGCACACTCTGAACCTGGGCTGGGCTCCTGCACTGGGCCAGTCCTTCTTTGGAGTGCATCTTGTCTGAAGCAGAGAAACAGCCTGCTGGCTGTAGGCACTCCTTCTCACTTGCCCCTCCCTCCTCTGTTACCACCTACAGAACAGTATCATGACGGTGCATCAAAGCATCAGTCAGAGACTTAAATTTCTGTTGGGTGAGGGTAGGGACCACTGTCTCTGTGGTCCTCACCAGTGTTTAGAGCTGGGAGGCCAAGGGTTCTCTGGGCTTGAACCCTGTTCAAGCATGTGCCCCATCACGGCCAACACCTCCTTACTGGAACACTGGAAATTGTTTTGGATCAAGGATTTCCACCTTTGAACAGTGTTCTCCCTTGGTGGAAGCCCTTGTCCAGGATGCAGTGAGGATTCTCTCATGGGTACTGCTGTAGCCAGGCAGAGGCTGGGAGATCCACCATCCAACCATGAGGTTTCTCCAGCGCTCTCCCTACCCTGTTCAACACCTCCCACCACTCTCTGCCTCTTACTCTGTGGACTCCTAGCTCTGAACTCTTGATAGTCCACGTGTACCATGCTATTTCTCACCTCTGTGCCTTCTGCTCCCCAACCTGGAACCTGGAGTACCTTTTCTTCCCCCCTCCCACCTCCCCCCCCACACACACACAACTGGCTAACTCTCAGTTCAGGCATTGTCTGAAGCCCCAGGCTGGAGTTAGGTGCTCTGCCACCACCCCTACATTTTACCTTAATCCACAGTATAGAAATCAGCCAAAAGCTAGTTGGCTTCTCCTACTAGACTGTAAGCCCTTTAAGGGCAGGGACAGTGTTTTAATCATCTCAGTGTTCCTAGTGCAGAGCCTAGCTCGCTGTTGGTGCTTAATAAAGTGTGTTGATCTGAAATGTCCTAGACAAACCAAGGTTCCCAGACTTGGCTGATATCATTTGGAGATGCACTTGGCCTCATGTCACACTGGTCCCTGGGCCCCTCAGCCCTGGGCCCCAGAAGGTACAGTAGCAGTCTTTATTTTTTCCTGGGCCTCAGTAGGACTCCAGCCAGTCCAATGTACCTTTGTGGCAGGTGGGTGGAGGTGCTGGGGCAGCATCACAGCCACTTACCCCGCTGCACCATCTGCCTTGCCCACCATTGCAGACATCAGCCTTCCCCTGCCAGAGCTCATACACCTGCTGATGTGTTAATCCTGCAGCCAGCAGCCTATTAAGGCCAGAAATTAGCATGACAAATGTGAATGTGCAGTGGTGGCCATATTTAAGCGCCCCCTTTCCCAGAGTTGCTCGTGCTCAGAGACCAGCTCATTAACTCACAGCAAACCTTCAAGGGGCAAAGAACGGCTGTGCAAGGCAGTGGTGAGCAGCTGGGTAGGTGGCAGAAGGCTGCTGTTTCCCCAGTTTGGTGGGACCTGGCAGGAACGAGGAAGGGGGAGGAAAGGTATGAACCCCCACAGTGCCTTGTTACCTCAGTAATTGAGGAAATGACTTCATGAATGCTCGTGGCCTGCTAGACATTGTGCTGCAGTTGCTGAATGTGTTGCCCTGTAGGTAACATGATACTGGTTATGCCCATTCCAGGCCCAGAGAGAGAGAGGGTCACAGAGCCAGGCTGTGAACTTTGCCACTGTACCCCTGAGCCTCTTCTCAGGAGGAGCAGACCTGGGACTGAGGCCCGGCGCTGCCTCCTGTGTGAACTCCTGCCTTGGTTTCTGCTATCATGTAGGCATCGTGATGCTTACGGCTCAGGGCCTAATAATTGGAGGACGGGAAAACCCTTTGTAAACTGTAAGATTCCAAAGAATTCACTTCTTCCCTGACGCATCTGTCAGTTTGATGAGAGAACATCAGAGAATGCCCAGGCTGGGGAGTGTGGTGAAACCGCAGTCTAGTCTGCCCTTGCCCTGGTCCCACCACGGCTCCCGCTGCCGCTCCCGCACCTCCCTTCTCCTGGGCTCCTTGCCCCTGGCTTGGTGGTCCAAGGCGGCTTCCTTTCCTGGAGAGGGGTCGGGCCGTCGGGAGCCCAGCCTCGCGGACGAGCCGGCGGCCTCCCCTCGCCGGCCGGAGGGTGGCAGCACCCGCCCGCATCGGGGCCAGGCCGCCTCCGCCGCTCTCGCGCGGCGGATCCTAACTCTCCCTGCGGGGCCGCGGCCGGCCTTAGATCCCGCCGTGCGGAGGCCGCGGAAGCCGCGCCGGGGGTGGGTGCGGGGGCGGACGCGCCGCCTGGCCCCGGACTCTAATTTCAAAGCTGCATTGCTCGCCCGCGGCCTCCGCTGGGGATGAGGGGACGGGCGGACCCCGGGCTCCCACCCGCCCGCCGCGCGCCCAGGCCCGCGTGCCGTTCCCTCACTTGGGGCCTTGCCAGCCGGCGCGGAGCACCACGGACACCGACGAGGGCTGCAGGCGCCCCCACCTCTTGGCGGAGGATGAAGGGCACAGGCAGGCCCCTAAACCACCCCCATCCCCGGGCCCTGCTGGCCCGAGGCAACTCGCAGTGACAAAGTCCATTTAGGAGGTTTTCTCCTTGAACTCTCCCAGCTCCGTGAGGCAGTGAGGGGGTGAGGGCCACGATTTTGCAGAAGTTGGGCCACCGGCCGAAGTCACCAGCAGGCAGAGCCGTGGAGCTTCTGGGCTCGCAGTGCGATGCTCTTCCCGCTACCTGCACTGCCCCTTGAACTACACCTTGGCTGTGTGGTAGTAGGTGACAACTCTTCTTCAGATGTGCGGCCTCTCTCTTTCCTTAGGGCGGCCAGGGGACGGACGGGAAGGTTTGGGACACTTGCATGATGAGCCTCCATGACTAGAAATTGGAGAGGGACAGCCCTGTCCTCTGAGGGCCTCTAGTTCTTACAAAGGCACTTTAGGTAGGAAGGAAAGTCCCAGGGGCAGGACAGGGAATGAGGATGGGACCTTCATCCACCAGAGATGGGCAGGGGAGACCTCTGGAGATGGTGGGGAAGGAGCAGCAAAACGAAGGAGGTGCTGTGGGTTGCTTTCCTGCTCCTTTCAGGAAGGGGAGACTCTTTTGGCTCCTCAGTCTCACCCAACTGCAGAGCTGAGGCTGCACCCAGCTGGGACCCACCTTCCCCCTCCCCTCCCAGCTCAGAATTCCAATACAATTTCCAACTAACCAGCATGTCAATAGAACAAGTCAGGCGGCCCTGTTGCTGGCCAATTACAGGAAATCACTCTGCTCCACAGCTCAGCGCTCAGGGAGAGGGAGGCAGGGAGGAAGAGAATTCCAGGGAGCAGGCGCCCAGCTTGCAGGCTGAGAAGGGACTTCAGGCAGAGGCAGGGGGTGCTGCAGCCCTGGAGGGAGCGAGGGGGTGGGATGTGGGGGTGTGGGGAGGCTCCTGGGGGAAGTCCAGCCTGGGGCTCTTCCTCAGTCTCACACAGGGCCCTGGATCCAGCTTCCCCGCGATGGGGAGATTGGTGTGCCCCAAACCACAAAGAGACGGCGGGGGGTTCAGGGTGGGTGAGGAGGGTCAGGGAGGTGAGGCATCTGCTTGGAGTCAAAGTAGAGAGAAGGGGGCATGGTGAGACCAACCTCCCCCAGAACCCTGCACACGAAACAGTCGGGTTGGGGGTGAGGATGGGGAGGGCACCCAGGCCTCCTTCACCCCGCGGAGCCCTGCAGGGCCATCTGAGTGCCTGGAAGCTGTGGCCCACACAGGCGAGACCTATGCTCCCAAGGATCCTAGATGGCGAGGAGGGGAGGAAAGGGGCTACAGCCTGCCGTTGACTAGACTAGCAGCAGCCTCACTTGGTGAAGGGTAAGTCTTCCTCCTCAGAAGGGGGTACAGGAATGTGGGAGGGGCAAGGACCTCCTCACTTACCTGCTCAGCTCCTCTGCCTTAGTTCCTACCCCTGGCCCTCAAGAAGCTTTCACTCAGGTGAAAGGACCCCAACTCCCCTCCACGTCCATCTGTCTGAATCTACCAGTACCTTCTCTGCCTACCTGGATGCCTCTTCACAACCCCCACCGCATCCCTCATCACATCTCTCACCACGCCTCTCCCAGAACTGTCCCGCCTGCCTACCCCAGACCGCCCCTCCAGCAGACCTTGAGATGCCCCTGCCCCCAGCACCAGTGATGAGCTCTTCTTCCCAGTCCTCCAGTCTTTCCCCCAAAGTACTGAAGATCCTCGAGGGACGGAAACTTCCCTGTGACTAACTCCACCCAGTGAATGACTTGTGGCTGTGGTTGTCTTGAACCCCAAAAGGAGGCAACTGTGACCGGATGATCTCTTCAGCTCCAGGCTACAGCCGCTTTCCCAGGCCCCCTCCCCAGCTCCCCAGGATCTCACTGCACCCTCCCCCAATTCCAAACCCTCTCATTCAGACCCCTCCTGGGGTGGGACCTGGGTTGGATGCAACCCAAGGGTAGACAAATGGGCAGACGTGGCAGATAAGATGCACCTCGGCTCTCAGCGAACCCGACACCCAGTGTCGCTCAGGAAATGCGGTCGAACGGCAAAGCCATCTTCAGAGTTCGTTTGGTGAGGTCACCAGGGAGCAGGGTCAGCGCCCCGGGGCTCCTCTTTCCCCGGGGCCCCTGCCCAAGTACTCAGGCTCAGACGTCCGAGGTGGAGGTGTCGGGGCTGGCCCTGTTTGTGTCCCCCGCTTGGTACATGTGGGCGCCGCGGCTCCCGGGAGTAGCGCCGCCCCTGCGGTCCCTCCCCCCGGTGCTGCCTCTCGAGGGCCGGGCGCCCGGTACTCGGCGATCCGGAAGAGGGCGCCCGCCCAGCCTTGGGCCGTGGTGCTCCGCCCGCCGCCCACTCCAGGCGCTCGGCAGCCCGCAGGCCCCGCGCCATCGATCGGGCCGCGGGGCTGCGGGAGCACCGCCTCCCCACCCCTCGCTTTTCGCTTTTAATTGAAGTTTGTTTGAGCAGAGCGTGGAGCGGGCAGAGGCAGAAACCAAATATTTAGTTGCTGCAAATTGGCACCTCCAGATCAATTACCCGGCCCGCGTCAGGGCCTGCGCCGCCCCCTGCGCCCTGCGGAATCTTAATGCCGCGCTGCCCCCGCCCGGGCCCGCGCAGCCGGCCTCCAGTCCGCTGCACGTTTCTCATCAGCTCCAGCCATACATCACCCGTGGCCGCCGGGGAACAGATTTTCAATGGGAAAAGTTACCCGGGAGGGTCCTCGTTGCTGATTCCTGCTGCGCCCTGCGCTGTCTGGCCTCCGCCCCCACCCGGCCTGTCTGATCGGAACAGCCCTGGATCAGGAGTGAGCTCCAAAGCAAGGACTTTGTGTCACACGGACCTGGCCCCAGTCCCAGTAGCTCCTCTGACCCGCTGGATAACCTTGGGGAAGTTACTTATGTTCCCTGAGCCTCGGTTTCCCCCTCTGTAATATGAGGCTTAACCTTCACCTTGTGGGGCAACGACATGGAGGGACAACACCCTGCACCGGCTGGCACATAGTGGCTTTCCATAGTTATTAGTTCTCAGTCTGCTAGGAGGTAAAATAGGTTCTAAAATGAAGTGATGGACACTGAGTGGAAGGCAACTCAATCAAGCCACTGAAAAAGAGCAAAGGGAAAGCAGGAGGCAGCCAGTCCCTTAGAGTCCCAGGCAGGGACTGGACAGCCAGCAGGCCCCGATCAGGGTCCATCAGGGAAAGTTCTGACCCCCAGGTCAGGTGTATCTGGACACAACCAGAAGATCTGTTTCTCTTATGCCAAGAATGGAGAGTTAGGCCTGGATATAAGCTGGAAGAGTCCTGACCCCAGGGCTGGGGCCAAGGACGGAGGCCAGAGGGATCTGAAGAAAGTGGCCAAAGGCTGCTGACCCCTGCCATGCTGAGTACCAGTAGGCCACACCTCTGGCAGGGGACGAGGAGGAGGAATCAGTACAGCTGGGCTGTAGTCGAGGCTTTGCCTTTTTCCAGCCACATGACCCTCGCAAGTAACTTAACCTCAGTTTTCCCATGTGTAAAATGGGGCTGCCTCTCCATCTCCTGGAGCATTTGTGAGGAGTCAAGGAGATGATGTTATGTAAGAGGGAAGGAAACTCACAACAGGCATGAAGAAGATGGTGCCAAGTTCGTGTGTGAATTCCCTTCCTTTCCATTCTCAAGGTTGCTTCCATTCCAAGAGCCCCCTGAGGGAACTACAGTCAAATAGGCATTTTTGGTTGTTGTTGTTTTTAAAGATGACCGGTAAGGGGATCTTAACCCTTGACTTGGTGTTGTCAGCACCACGCTCTCCCAAGTGAGCAACCGGCCATCCCTATATGGGATCCGAACCCGTGCTCTTGGTGTTATCAGCACCACACTCTCCCAAGTGAGCCACAGCCTGGCCCTCAAATAGTTATTTCTAAATGGCTGCCCTGGCAGACAGAGTGACGGGGGCTCTGGGTGAGAGGAGAGGTGTGGGAAGGCTGTGAGCCCAGGTTTAGTGCTCTGAGAGCCCTTCCTTCCCGTAACACCTAAATAACGAGACCCTCCAGACCGTCCTCCTCGTCACCACTAGCCCCCGCCAGAGACCTTTGCCCATCTCCTATCCCCACCCCCACCCGTGCCTCTCAGGGCAGGAGTCAGCCACACCTAGAGGAAAGTTCTCTTCCCGTCAAACCCTGAGTCCAGGTGGAAAAGCAAGGATGACATGGAACCCAGAGCCCCAGGTCCCAGCCAATGAAAGGCAAACTCACTCCTCAGCCTCAGTTTTCCCAGCTATGAAATGGGACCACAGGTCAAGTCCCACTTTGAGGTGCCATTTGGACTGGTGGGTTACCTCTGGAGGTTACAGAATCCATTGCCCTCCTTTCCTTCCCCACCTGCAATAGGATGATCTCTGCTGGCAAAACAACTCCACCAGCCTCTTTGGGGATGTCAGCCCACCATTTGTCAAGTCAGGACGTCCTTCCGACAGTCTACTTTAAATCTCTCACTGCTTCCTTCAGGGGAAATTTAAAGAACAAATAGCAAAAAGATAAATGCTTGTGGATAAGAGATGCCACATTATTTTTTTTAAATACCCCGAAAGAGGGCAGGGGGTGGGGTAGGAATTACCTTCAGACACAATGCTCTTTACACTAAACATCTTGGCGATAAATATAGCTGTGTAATTCTTTTTTCTCCTTGGCAGAGAGAAAGGCTGAGGCTGGACAAAAAGGCAGAGGGACCCGAAAATATAAATCAATATGTGACTTTAATATATGTGTTCTCAGTGTCTGTGTGTGCTGGGGGATTATTAGTAACCTTGATTCCAGCTCAGTGTCCATGTGAGGCGGGGAGACACGCGGCCCCCAGGGAGGAGAAGAGGAATTAGGAAGCCAAATTCTTCTCCTGATTGACACCTGGGTAAACATTATCCCGGGAGAAGGGGAAGAAAAAAAGATCAATGCGGGTATATTTATCATGTTCTGGGACAGACGGGGGAAATTAAAGAAACAGTCCCCTAGCATCATTGAATATGTTCATCTCCAAGGAGGAGGCAGGCAGGGTGGATCCCAGGTGGAGGGGGCAAGGAGAGGACCACAGGTGGGAGACAAAGTGGTCATATCCCAGGGAGCAGTGGCAATTGCTTGTTTTGCCCTGGGGAGAGGCAGCAGGTACTAAGGAGCCAGGTGTTTAATGGCAGGACAAAGGCACCAGCTTTAATGGGGGAATCATAGGCCACAGCATCTAATGTGAGATCAGACTCTGGCTTCAGTGGAGGACCAAGGGGCAGGTGCTGGGGGTACTTGGTCCTGAGGTAGCCTGGTGCCTCTCCCCACACCCTTCCCCTGGCAGGGCATTGACCTACCCTGGGCCACTCACTGCCCCCCAGCCCCTGCCAAAGTCACTTTCCCCTCCCCACACTCCGGAAACCTCCCCTTAGAAACAGCCCTGACAACCCCATAAAGACCAATGCCTCTTGGCCCCTTCCTTGAGTGGCTGTTGCTGGACATGTTCTCAGGATCCTGAGGGGCCACCAGATTCTGGGGAAGAAAGGTTCCAGCTGGAGAGAGAGGGTAGGAGGGGAGGTCCAGAAAGGGTGTGATTCTCCAAAAGCCACACAACAAACCTAGAAGAAGGTAAGCTGGAGCACTCTGGTTTGGGGCCAGGACACCTGGGTCCCCTTTCTCAGCTGCTCTCAGCACTAGGGTTTGTGGGAAGCAGGGAACAGCGCTATTTCTGGGTAATGCAAAGGGCGCTCAGTGCTGGCAGGGAGACAGCCCTCACAGATCTAGCCTGACGTTTTCTGCTGATGCTGGGAGCCAGAGAAGGAGGCTTGGACTCCTGAAGCTCTCACACCTGGGCCAGCTGATCTTGTGCCCAAGTGGCCCCAGCCAGTTACACACCAGTCTTCCCTGCCCTGGCTGCAAAATTCCGCTGCCAGGGGAAGGGTGTGGGGAGAGGCACCAGGCCACCTCAGGACCAAGTAGCCCAGCACCTGCCAGATCCCACAGGTCCCACCAGGAAGCCATAGTGAGCCCTCAAATATATTTTTCGCAGACTCTACAACTAAGAGGGAGATATGGGATTTTAGGCGATCTAAACCCTAGGAGGTCCAGCAAATGGGCCTCAGGACATCTGTGAACGTTCTTCCTGTCCCCCATCATCGAAGGCAAAACCTTATGTGTGTGCATTTTTCTAAGCTAAGGGTCTAAGCTTTTGTCAAAGTTTAGAGGGATCTGTGACCCTTAAGAGGGTAAGAATCACCACTGTAGACACACAGACACACACACATACAGACACACTCACATATATACAACACAAACACAGAAATACATATCCACATATCCACATACACAAACACTTTCTCTCTTCCTGCTTCAGGTCTCTTCCATCTTGCTTCTATACTACACAGAACTGCTGCCACGGAAACCCTCTCTCCACAACTGCTTCAAACCTATTCTTTCCAGGTAGAGACTTGCAGTGATTCTAAGTGTCTATCAAATTCAGTTTCAAACTCCTGGGTCTGGCATTCCAAGAGCCCTCCACCAGGAAGCCTTTCTTCCTGACACAAGCAGGAAGCTTGTTCCCAGCCCACATTGCTGTGCTGACCAGCCCTGCCTTCCGCGGCCCAGCCTCCTGCCTTCGCCTGCACGCATTCTCCTGCAACATCCTTCCTCCCCACGCCCACTTCTACTTACTGAGTCCCACCCGTTCTGCAAGGCCTGCCTCAAATGCCACCTCTTCTGTGAACCCTTTCCTGATAGCCTAATCAGAAATGCCTGCCCTCCTTTAACCCACCTCCCGCAGCCCCTTGCCTGACCCTCATCTTTCACAGCTCAGCATCTGGGTCACCCTGTGGAAATGGTAAGATCCTGGAGGGCAGAGCTATTGGGGTGTCCACAAGACCTCTCTGAGTCCATTTCCCACCATCTCACCTCCTGTCCTGCTCACCACCCACCCCGAGGTAATACCAAGGTCAGATGTGAGAAAAAATAGATGAAACAACATTTCACAAATCACAATGTAAACTCTGTTCAGGTGCTGCCCTCCTCCCGCTATTACTGGCCTCCCGCCCACCCTTGGCTCTGGCCCCTCCAGCCTCTCCCCATCCACCCAGTCCAGATGTCCAGAGCCTGAGCAGCTCAGCTGGAGGGAGAGATGCCATGTCGCACCATCTCTGAGTCTCGGTCTCTGTTTGTGCTGCCAGTAGACCTCTGGTCACCCCCATCAGACGGGAGTCACTTGGAATGTGAGGACCTACCTTTTTTTTGTCTGTCTGTTTTTTCCTTTCCCCACTCCATTCAAATAAGGATTTCAAACAGCTTTCAGAGACACACATGACAAGATAAAAAACAAGTGGAAGACAGAGGTGGGAGAGGTCCTGCTTCCTCCTCCCCCAGGCTCTGTTTCTGGCACCCTGCAAAGGGCACCTTTCGGAGTGGCCCATCATGGCCTTTGCCAAGCCCATTCATCCTCCTTTCCAGTGACACAGGTGCGGACTTGGCCAGTGACCTCCTCCTTTGCCAACCCACCAGGCTCCGCGGCCAGTCCTGGCCCTGCCAGCTCCAGCTCACCCAACCCAGCCCCTTGTACTTGGGCTCTTTCTCTCTCCCACCCCCATCTGCAACCACAGCACATCCCAGCTGTCTGATTAACTCAATTGATTAATTAAGCTCTAATGAGAGCCGTGACTCACCCTTGCAACTGCTGACCAGGAGGCCAGCCATTCCAGAAAGGGCATTAGGGGCCACAGGCATGGTCTTACGAGGGCCCAGGGGCCAGAAGCTCAGTGGTTGGTGACACTGAGCTGGTAAGGGAGGCACCAAGCTTGCCCATGGCTAGATCTTCTCCAGAGCTCCCGTGGAGGAGGGGGAACTGTGAGGTCAGGAGAGGGGTTACCCCTTGGCCAACCAGTCACTTCCAGAATAACACATCTGGCACCAACCCTGCCAAAGGCAGGGAGGGCAGGGCAGGTATTGATTGGCTAAGAGGGGCAGGGAGGTGACTAGATTCCCTCACAGTCCCTCCTTGACTCCCAGGCCCAGAGTGCCCAAGGCCCGGAGGATACTGGCCATGTGGAAGCTGGACACTAGCCATAGGGGCCAGACTTGGCCCTGCCAGCAACCACCAACTCCATGGTTTCTTCCACCCCCACAACTCCCAGCCATATGATCAGATAATTCCCCCACCTGGCTGCTGGCTTCCAATCCCAAATATCCCCAAGGGCTCTGTAGAACAAGTCCTAAATTCTAGTTTCTCCCACCTCCCTCACCAACCCTGACCCCTGGCCTACCCCTCCCTTGTCTGCGATAGGAGGCAAATGCCCTTCGTTAACAATAATCAGCTGAATGGAATTTTCCATCTCTCTTTTTTTTTTTTTTAAAAGATGACCGGTAAGGGGATCTTAACCCTTGACTTGGTGTTGTGAGCACCACGCTCAGCCAGTGAGCGAACCGGCCATCCGTATATGGGATCCGAACCCGGGGCCTTGGTGTTATCAGCACCGCACTCTCCCGAGTGAGCCACGGGCCGGCCCCGGAATTTTCCATCTCACAAAGTACATCCATGTCCATTCTTCCCCAGAAGCTTTCGAGGCAAACAAAGCAAAGAGTTCAGTCTAGAGATGAGGAAACTGAGACCTCAACTTGCCCAAAATCACACCTGGTTCTTCCCAGCCTTTGCATACGTCTTGAGGAAGCACACTCCTCTTCAGCTTTGCAGTCTGGGCCTAGAAACTACTTTGGACAGGAGGCTCCCTGTCTCCCCAGCTGCAGGGAGGGCCCCCTATTGTGTCATAGTTGTTAACTTGCTCTTATCTGCCACGGGGCCCTGAGGGCAACTGCCACTCTGTCTATCCCTACTCACCCCCACCACGCTGCTCAGGGCCTCACCTGCAGTAGGGACATAATGGAGGGAAAGAAAGGTAGGAGGGAAGGAATGAATGAGCCACCACAAGTGGCAGATGTTCTGATCCCAAGTCTAGTGCTGGGAGGAAGGACACACGAAGGACCAGACAGGGCTGCCCTGTCCGGGCATGTCAGCTGTTGATGCACAGGGAACCACTGCACACATGGCCCGATGGTCAGAGACCAAGCAGATAATCCCTTCCTTCCCCTTCCCCTCCCCTCTGCAGAGAGGATGTGGTGAGACTAGCCCAGGAAATCACAGGAGGAGGTGGGGAAGATGGGCAGGGCAGACGCGGACAGGGAGGGTGTAGCTCTGGGGTATTAGGGCTTCCTTCAGGGAAGACAGGGGACCTGGGGTGGAGACAGAGCACTGGCTGGGAAGTCAGAGACGTGGTTTGGAGTCCTGGCTTTGCTCGACCCCTCTGAGTGAATATGGGCATGTGACCTTCCCAACTGAGAAAGTCTGACGGCATGAGAGTCCTGCAGCCCCAGGAGACATCTGTGACCAGGGAAGTGAGTGAGGTGGTGATGGGCCGTGGTGGCGGGAGGGGTGTTGCAACACCCCCACTGCCCATGGTGGTAGGGGTGACTAGAACCTCTGATCCCCAAGAAGAGCCCTGTTCCCCGCAGCCCACCCCCACCCGCTGCTGTCGCCGGCCCTCAAATTCAATTACCAGCTCAGCTTTCAAATAGGGCTCCAGCCAGTAACTTTACTGGAGAAAATGATTATGTGATTATTTCAACCTTGCTCCAAACACCGTTTTAATTGGATCTGGGAAAAGGCGATTTGGGCATCAGAGGGGCCACACGGGCGGGAGCGGCATGGGAATGTCAGGCAGGAGCCACCAGCCCGTGAGCCTCAAAGGGCAGATGGGACTGCTCCGGAGTCCCCTTCCCCCCAGAACTCCCACTCCCTCCCTGATGTTCATGTCCATCCTAGATCCAGGGTGAGCCTCAGCAGGAAAGAGAAAACTGGTGTGTGTTGTGCTGGTGGGGAGCCTTGTAGAGCCCATCTGCCCAGCAGCTGTGATGTCCCCTCCCACCCCTGAGCCAGAGCTCAGCCAGGCATCAGGTGGAGAGAGTGACCTAGGCTTGGGGCAGGAACGAGGTGGGGGGGGCAGGGAGCTGTTCTGAAAGTTGAAAGATCAGGAGGAAGGACACATGAAAGGCTCTACCTTTGATCCATCTCCATTGTCTTAAGGTCTGGCTTTCCCAGGTTTCTCTCTGACTCCTTTTCCCCATTGCCTTAAAAAACACCATGCCAACACTCTTTTAAAAATTGTTTGGAAGGTGCCATTCTGGAAAATGTGCTCTGGGGAGCTGCTCACGATGGGAATGAATGTGTCTCCCTCACCCCCACCCCCACCCTCAACAAGATGTGGGTCCTTGGAACTGTGGGCAGGGACTGGCCAGGCCCCAGGAGACCCCAGCATCTGCCAGCTGTCAGCAGGCATTACCAGGCACTTAGAGGGCATCGACAAAGGGACATTGAGGCAGGCACAAAGAGGATGGAAGATGTTGATTAAATTCATTCACCAGTTATTGAGCACTTACTGGGTACCAGGCACAGGGCCAGTGCTGCCTCAAGAAAGCTGACAATTCTGGTCTGGGAAACAGGATATCCTTTTTCCAGGAATAACCTGGAACACCAAGCCTTGCAGAAAAAATGGTTCGGAAATGAGGACTCGAGCACTCAGGAGCCAGTCAAACTCAGTAGGATGAAGTCCAGGCAGCCTTCCTGGAGGAGTCGGTGTCAAGGAGGTCTGGGCTGGGTTTGGCCGTGGGGAGGTTGGTGGGTGTTCCAAAGGACCAAGCGGCAGAGATGCAAAGCAGAAGGGAGAGAGAAGGAGAGAGGAAAGAAGAGGCCTCAGCACATCACCTAAAGGGGGTAATTTCCATTTTACAGACTAGAGTCCTGAGGCACGGACAGGTTCAGACACTGGTCACGCCTCACACACAGCCAGAGGGACTGAAAGCAAAGTCTGCCTGTGCCCCGAACCCCGTCTTTTCCCTGTTTCACTCCGCCTCTCCCTGCGCGGCCAGCCTCACGCTGAGGGCACCAGCAGGCACAAGCAGGGGGCTCGGTTGGGCATTAGGAGGCCTGTTCCAGGAATTTCTAGGATTTGTGAGGATCTGAGAATAAGATCTGAGGCAAACAGGACCCCAGTCCTCCAGGCAAGTGTCTGCCTGGAGACGGGGGTTTCAAAGGCACGGATCAGAGGGGAAAATTATATTGTCAAAGAAGAAAATCAGTCCTGCCATCCCTCCTTCACTCATTAATTTCTGGGGAAGTATTAGCTGTCAGCAAGCAGCAGCCCTCCAATTCAAATTACAGAATTTGAATTCTTAATTTCTCCTAATCCATCAGTGAGCTGCCTTCATGGGCTAATATTAGCAGCGCTGGTGAGGCTCGTAGCAGAGTCATTGATGTCTCTCACCCTCTGAAAAAAGCCCTAATCGATAGGGCTGGGCCTGGGGCGTGGGCCCCTCAGAGGCAGGCACCCCTTCCCCGTTCCCCAGCTACCTCCGGTCCCAAGAAGAGAGTGCGGGAGGTCTCTGGAGAGATGGGAAAGCCAACAGCAGGAGATAGGGAAAGAGCAAAGGAGAGGCGGGGAATATGGAATCAGAGCTTGGGAGAGACCCGGAGGAAGAAAAAATTAGTGAGACCAATCAAGGTGGAGGCAGAGTGATGAAGAGACTGAGCCAGAGGCCTACAGAGATGGATGGTGACCGAGCTGGAGTGGAGAGAAGGAGCCTTCTAGAACCTAGAGTCAAAGCAACCCACACTCTGGCTTTGTGCAGGGAGAAAACACGACAGAGCAAAACCAAAATCTCATGGGACTTCGTGGTGTCACAGGGCGTGTCATGTACCATGCATAACACAGTCCCCATACCTCTGGCCCCCTAGCCCACTTTGCCTATAGGTGTTATGGAGTCAGGCAACTCACCTCTAATCAGAGCTCAAAGGCCTCCTCTGCCAGGGAGCCCTCTCGCTTTCTATCCAGCAGCACCACCTCTTTACCCTCCAGCAGTAACACTCCGCTGGTCAGCCACCTGGGCCCTGGAGACACTCTGTGCTGCTGCTTCTTTCCCACCCATGGGGAGAGCATGGAAGATGAGACTACAGGGACAGCCACTAGGCTAAGCAGCAAATTTCTTATTTAACCTCTTCATCAAAGAAGGTGATGGGATAAGGATTATTATTACCCCCATTTAACAGGTAAGGGGAAAAAAACAAACAGAAAGAAAGAAAAAAAATGAAAAAAGAAATAAGAAAATTTTAAAAAGCAATTAAGAAAATAAAAAGAAGAAAAAGGAAAAAAAACCAAATAAAAATAAATAAATAACAGGTGAGGAAAATAATAAATAAACAACAGCCGAGTGAAGTGACTTGCCTAAGGTCATGAAGCAATGACACAGCGAAGTTGGGATTTGAACCCAGCCCTTAACACCACACCGCAGAATCTTAGGGGAAACCCCAGGGTGTTGTATACGGTGCAGTCCCCGTCCTTATTGAGCTACCAAAGGTTAAAGGACATGCCAAGCCAGTCCCATGAGTTCCTCACATGGCCCTAGTTTCATCAGCCATTCTCTTTTTTGGTGGCTGCCTGGTATGGGGATCCAGAGCCTTGATCTTGGTGTTGTAACACCACGCTGTAACCAACTGAGCTAACCAGCCAGCCCTTTCGGGCACTCTTCTTACATCCAGATAGCCTGGTACCTTCCAGCCCCTTGCCCAGTTCACACTTTATCTCCCACCTTTGCATGTCCCTGCATCCGACCCTTCCTCCAGGCAGGCCTGCTTCAAGTCAGGCTTTCAGCTGGAAGTCTTCCCCTACCCCCATGCCTGACGCCCTTGGCCTGTCCCTCCCTGGCCTCATCCTTGTCCTTTCTGTGAATGTCCTGCCTCCTCAGCAAGTTGTGAGCCTCTACGTGCACAACCGGGTGCCCTCTGATGTCCTAGGACCTAGCCTTGCCCAGGCGTGTGCTCAGTAAATATTTGTGGACTTAACTGATTGATTAGTGAGGTGAAGGCAGGAGACCTGGGACAAAGACGCTTGAAAACAGAGCAGTGTCCCTTTCAGCCTGGGCCCTGGGAAAGTGTCAGGGAGCCAGACACACACAGGTGGGGACTTCAGGCCCCAGCAGGTATGAGTGGCCACATGTGGGCAGTGCCCCACTCCCAGCTGTCCTCAGGAGACCCTCTGTCCCCACGGTGGGAGGGCTTGGGGTTGTGAGTGAGGAAAGGGGAATTTGGGAAGGGAGGGCTTGAGGCTGCTGTGACAGTCCCCCCGGTCCCCAGGCTCTGTCCAGGCACCCGGAGTGGGAGGCAGATTCCAAGGTCTTCACCTGGGTTGAAGTCTCTGTCCCCAACCCCTTTGCTGCTTCTGCTCTTCCCCACACTCCCATCTGAGAGGCTGGGCCGAGATAGACTATTTTGGTCCAAACCTCTGAATTATGCACGGCCTGGCCAGGGAGCCCGCCACTCTTGACCAGTGGCAATGGGGGTTGGGGAGTAGAGTGAGCTTCGTGTTTCACTTTCGGCATGTGTAACATGATGGGGTGGCACGCATGGGCTTGTGTAGATTTTGTGACTAAGGGATTGTGGGCATACACGATCAACTATGGGTCCACAGGAAGGAGTTCTGGGGTCCCAGAGACACTTCTCCTCTCTCTGTGGCTCTAGGATGGTGGACCCCTGGACCCAGCACTCTGTGGTCCCCACATCTGCATGTCTGGGCAGGATGGAGGCAGGTTGTCCTGTGTCATCATGCCATGTGAAGCTGGGCCAGGATGGCTGGCCCAGCCCTGGCTGTCCACGGGATCCTCAGGAGACAGGTGAACAGAAAAGAGATTTCACCCCATCAGGGCCAGATCTGAGAGAGGTGAAGGAGATGCCATTAATTGCCCGAAAGTAACAGCAGTAATGATCAACATGAGTTGAAGCCCTCCTGTGGGTCCAGGCACCTTACACACATTAACTGAGTTAGATGTCACAATACCTCTGTTCACTTGCTGCTATTATCTGTTTTACTGATGAGGAAACTAAAGGTCAGAAAGACTAAGTCAGTGGCTCAAGAGTGCACAACATGGAACTAGTAGAATCAAAATTTAAGCAGCTAAGAAAATAATGAGGCAAGCCACAGCCTGGGAGAAGACATTTGTAATACGTATATCTGACACAGGACTCGTATCCAGAAAATTCTACCACTGAGTAATAAGAAGACAAACAATCCCATTTTAGATATTTTCTTTCTTTCTTTCTTTCTTTCTTTTTTTTTTGGCGGCTGGCTGGTATGGGGATCCAAACCCTTCACCTTGGTGTTATAATACTGTGCTCTAACCAACTGAGTTAACCGGCCAGCTCCTAAATAATCCCATTTTAAAAGATTCAAGAGAAGATACAGAATAGCCAATATCTTCATACGCACGTGGAAAGATATTCAGTATCATTCGTTATGAGGAAAACAGAAGTTTTTTTGTTTTTGTTTTTTTTTTTAAAAGATGACCGGTAAGGGGATCTTAACCCTTGACTTGGTGTTGTGAGCACCACGCTCAGCCAGTGAGCGAACCGGCCATCCGTATATGGGATCCGAACCCGGGGCCTTGGTGTTATCAGCACCGCACTCTCCCGAGTGAGCCACGGGCCGGCCCGGAAAACAGAAGTTAAAACCCCCATGAGATACACCAGCCACCCACTGGAAGACAGACCATGCTGAGTGCTGGTGAGGGGAAGCAACTGGAACTCTCAGGCCCTGGTAATCAAAATGTGCAATGGTGCAACAACTTTAGAAAACAGTTTGTCAGTTTCTTGAAAAGTTAAACATACAATTACCATAGGACCCAGTCATTCTACTCTTAGGCGTTTACCTAAGAAAACCGAAAACCTATGTTCACACAAAGACTTGTATGCACGTGTCATAGCAGCTGCATTCATAACAGCCAAAACCTGGAAACGACACAAGCGTCCATCAGTAGGAGGCCAGATTGTCATTTATTCATACAGCAGGATTACTGCTCAGCAATAACAAGGCGTAAACTACTGACATAACACCGTGGATGAATCTCACAAATGTTCTGCTCAGCGAAAGCTGCTGGGCACCAAGAGTACATATTACATAATTCCATTTATGTGAAACTCTAGAAAAGACGACTCTAATCTATAGTGACAGAAAGCAGATCAGTGGTTGCCGGGGGCTGGGGGGAGGCTGGGGTTGGACTAGGAAGGGGCACAAGGGAGCTTTTGGGGATGATGAAAATGTTCTATATCTTGATTGAAGTGGTGGTTATATGTGTGTATAAATTTGTCAAAACTCATCAGACTGAACACTTAAAATGTATTCAGTTTATTGTATGTAAATTCTACTTCAGTAAAGTTGAAAAAAGAAACCCAGGCAAACTGAGCTGAAACCCACACCTGTAACTGTCTTGGCCTATGTCTCTCAAGGTAGCGGAGGGTGAGTCATGGGCCCCTTGAAGGAAGTTTCTGTGGTTCTTAAGAATCAATTAGCCCCCACACCAGGAAGGAAGCATCCAGCTTTCCTCTGCCTTACCGCTCCCCAGCACCCCAGGCTCCCCGTGGCTTGCCCTGTAACCTGGAGAACTGAGCAGCCCTGGGGAGTCTAGCCTCCTGCTGGGGCCCCTCCCTCTCACAGCTTCCTCAAGCAGCATCCTGCCTGGCAGGTCAGGACGCCCCAGAGAATCAGTCTTGTTTCCCTCCGCTCTTCAGAGTCCAGCCCACCCCTGCGCATCCCCCCGGGAGGCTTCTCCCACCCACCACCCAGGGGACAGGTGGAGGCCCCCAGTGCAACAGGAGGGGGCAAAGGCACACTGCTCTGGGGCAGCTACCAGGCTTACCCATCCAGGGACCACGAGGGTGTCCAGGAGGAAAGCCAGTGTGCGGGTGCTCCCGGCCCTTAGTCTCATTTGCTGTTATTATCAATCATGCATTGACTGCTTATTAAGTGCTGGGCTTTGCGTTACACGCTGTGCCTGTGCTGCCTCTGTTAATCCTCCAGACAGAAGCCCTATGAGGCTGGAACTCTTGTTGCTCCCATTTCATAGACGAGGATGCTGAGGCACAGAGAAGGTAAGAAGGTCACACAGTGAACAGGTGGAAGGGAGGCTGACAGCTGCCCATGCTGTTAACTTCCCAGCAATTCTTGCACCAGCTCCATTTGAATTCCTTGGAGGGTTTTTTAAAAATAGAGATTCTTGGGTCTTTGCTTTGTCTAGATTCTCAGGGGTTTACTCAGGTATAGGATAAGCCCTGCCTGCTGTGGGGAACTCTGGGCTGTGACTCCCTCCACCCCCTGCTCCTGTGCTGAGCACTGGGTTGCACATGGCTGGGCACAGTGCCCGTCCCTCTGATCGAGGAGGTTAAGCAGGGCCAAACTTGGTCAGGACTGGGTAGGGTGGGGAGGCAGGCAGAGAAATGAGACCTACAAATAGCAGCAAATTGCTCATTGATTTCCATCCTGTTTGGGGGGAGTTCTGGGACCAGCAGGGTTTGAACTAGAGAAGTGGGAAGAGCAGCCCAGCCTAGCGTAAGCGGGCAAAGGAGGCAGGACCCCCAGGACCCCCATGCCTCATACAGGCCTTAGCTGTGGTCCTGTGGGAACTATATCCTTCCTCCATCTATTGCTGGGGATGCAGGTTCCTGAGAAATGGCCCAGAATCTAACTGGTATGACCTGCAAATGAGAAGGGGTAGGAAAATGCAAGAGAAAAAGGTTCCACCGACAGAAATGCTCACTTTTAGGGCCGGCCCATGGCTCACTCGGGAGAGTGTGGTGCTGATAACACCAAGGCCACGGGTTTGGATCCCTATATAGGGATGGCCGGTTAGCTCACTGGGAGAGTGTGGTGCTGACAACACCAAGTCAAGGGTTGAGATCCCCTTACTGGTCATCCTTTTTTTTTTTTTTTTTTTAAAAAGCCCACTTTTCCAAGATGCCCCATATTTCCAACATCCTGCCCCATCAGGCCCTTAAGCACATACAACAAATCACACCATATGCTCAGATGTGGGGATCAGAAAAGAATCTTCACGCCTTGAGAGGCGCCCTAACCACCTCCACCTTCAGCTTCTTCCATGTCCTGCCTGCACTCTTGGCTCTGCAGAGTTGGTCACGTGTTCCCTACGCTCCCTCACCCCCACCCCACGCCCTCTCTGTGCCTTTGCACAGCTGTTGCCTCTGCCTGGAATGCCTTTCCATCCCCTCTCCACGAGTCCATGTCCTGTGCAATCCTGAAGAGGTAGAATAACTCCTGCTTTCCTCTGAAGCCTTCCTAGCTGTCTGCAGCCTCCTGGGTTCTTCCTGGAACCCCTGCAGTCTGTCCCACGCAACCTCGCTCCTCCCGCCTCTTCTGAGTGTGTAAATGTCTATATGTGGAGGCTCGGTGAATGCTGCACTCCTCTGGTGTATTGGGCAGCAATCCCATCACCTCCCCTGGCAAGTAAGGGTCTGGCCATCAGGAGCCACATCTCAGCCACCCCTCGTGCCCACCCCTGCCGTGCACAGCACAGCACGCAGTTGCTGCCTGGCCAGCCTAGACACACGGCCTCGGGGACTCCTGCCGCTGGAAGAAGCCACAGGGGCACCCTGTCTCCCTCCCATCAGCTCAGGATGTTCTCATGACAGAGGGCAGCCCTTGCATCGCTAGGAGTTTCTGCCGCATCATCTGGAGGTGGCAGGTGGGAGGGATGACAGGCACCATGACTTCTGATCCGCCTTCCGTCTCCTCCACCTCCAATTCTGTCAGCTCCCCAAGCCCCTTGCACCTCCCGTATCCACCCTCTACCCCAAGCCAGGGGCCCTGGGCAGCTTTCCAGCTCCTGAATCCCCCCCGCCTTCATGCCCTCGTTTGAGGGTCCTCCTGTCCATCACCCAGGCAGACGATGACTCTCCCTGGGTCCCCAAGGTGGGGCTAGTGAGCAGAAAAAGGGTCCAGAATCCAGGAAAAGTCATTGCCATTGGGCTCAGCCTTGTTTCAGCTGTAGACAAGTTACAGGGGGCCTGTGGCAGTGCCCACAATAACAAGGGGGGAGCCCAGAGATCATACCGCAAGGCGGCTGGGGGCAGCACCATTCCTTGAAGGAGGAACTGAGTCTTCTCTTTGGAATGATGGGAAAACTGAGGCCTGGAGAAAGGACGTGACTTGACCATGGCATGTCAGAGTCAAATCCAGGAACCAGTTTCCCACCGGGCATATGGGATCTCCTGGGCCAGGCTAAGGTTAGCAGCAGGCAGGGATCACTGTCGGCACATGCAGATCCCTGGACGGGCCCCACAGGGGATGAGGGTGGACAGACAGCCTCCCAACACTGAGACCAGGGCCAGGCAAAAGCTTCCAGGGACGGGCCGGCCCGTGGCTCGCTCGGGAGAGTGTGGTGCTGATAACACCAAGGCTCCGGGTTCGGATCCCATATAGGGATGGCCGGTTTGCTCACTGGCTGAGCGTGGTGCTGACAGCACCAAGTCAAGGGTTAGGATTCCCTTACCGGTCATCTTTTAAAAAAAAAAAAAAAAAAAGCTTCCATGGACAGAGTGGTTTCCTGTCACTTGGCCTCTGGGCCCAGAGCAGCCGTTCCATTGTCTAATTAATGGCCCTGGTTCTGAGTCTGTGATGAAGCGGGATCATGAGCCTTTGCTCTGCTCGAGTCTTTGTGGAGCTTTCCATTAAGCAGGGGCAGCCAGGAAGTGTCAGCAGGGGCCGGGGCAGTACACAGGGGTTAAGAACCGCTCCCTGTTCCCACCTCTCATCCTCTTTCTGCCCTTGCCATTTCTTAGCTTCTCGTCCTCTCCTCCCCTTGGCCCAGGCCTCTGCCCCTTTCCCGTCCTTACAGACCTCCTCTGCCTCCTCTCTCTCCTCCAGCCTGCCTGTCCTCTGCCCCCTCCCAGAGCCTTCCTCTGACTCCTCACCCTGAAACCTATCATCTCCACCCCAAGCCTGGCTCCAGGAGGGGAGTGGGCAGGGAGGCACCTCTTTCCACCTACAGCTCATATCAAGGGCAGAGATCTTGGGACTTTCTCTGTGAGATCAGCCCAGCCCAGAGCCATGACCCTCCGTGGACTGTCACTCTTAGCAACGAACACCCTGGCTTGGGGTTGGGGGGATGACGGAGATGTCCGCAGAGCAGCAGCCAGACTTCTCTGAGTTCAGCCCATGAGCAGTGAGGAAACCCTTCCCACCTAAACTCTAGGGCAGCTGGTCAGAGCTGGCTGGTAGGGGTCGCTAGAGCCTGATCAGACAGAGAGAGACAGGACTAGAGAACCAACTGCCCCACCACTGGCCAACTGGACAAATCCAAGGAGCTGGAGAAAGTTCAGATCGGTCCCAGTCAGGGCCAGGGAAGTCCAGCTCTAACCAGCAGCCCTCTTAAGGGTTGCCATCAAAGCACAGGGATCCAGCAGAAAGCAACAGGTGATGGTCAGTGATTTGGGGGGGTCCTTGTTGGACGTGTGGTCAGTAGAGAGTGGTTAGGGATCATTAATGTGGGGCGGTCATTCGGGGAGGTCTGTAGTGAAGGTTATTATTGGATGTTGGTCATAGAGATGTCAGTGATGGGTGGTCCTGTTGGACAGTTGCTGTTGGGAGGCCAGTGTTAAGAGGTTGTATTAGCGTATTAATGTTGGGCCTTCAGGGTGGCGTCAGTGATGGATGGTTGCGTAGACACCGGATAGTTGGAGGGGCATGGCCCATCAGTGTCGGCAGGTTGAGATGGGTCGATGGGTGGTCAGTACTTTTGCAACCTTGGCTAGTGAGTATTAAGCGGTAAGATGTTGAGTAGCCAGTATTTGGAGGCTGGGATAGGTGATTAGTCCCCATATCCTTAAGGCATGGCACCCCCTCTTCCACACGGCGTGGTGCATGGAGAGACTCAAGCAGTGCTGAGCTCAGCCCCAGGTTCCCTGCCCCAGGTCTTCCTCCCTTCCCAGGGGGTGAGGATGGGCCTCAGTCTCCTGGAATCCTGGCAGGCCCTAGAGGTGATGCCTTGGGGTGGAGTAGGCAGGGAGCTGAAGGCGCTTAGGAATGCAGCCAAGCTCCACGGGGATGGGGGCCGTGAGGCCAGGACGCTCATGGATGAATCGATTCCCATTATTGATGCTGCTTGGAGAAGTTTTGAAAGACGGAGCTGACAGAGAGGAGGAGGCTCTCTCAGAGAAAGCCATAGCACAGCCTGGCCACTCAGAATACAAATGAGACCATCCGCCCACCTGGCCCTTCACAGCTGCCCCTGAAGTGTTGGTGGGAGTGGGGACATGCACCTGGGCATGCCGTGAGCTGCAGATGTGGGTGTCGGGGGACCCATGGTAAGCAGTGAGCTGCAGCTCTTGAATGGAGCACCCCAGCCCTGGGCAAGCTGCAGACTTGCAGGCAGACATGCAGGGGGCATCAAGTTTGCACAGGACAGTCATAGGGAGGCGGCTGGCTTCCTGTAAGGACATTTTCTCCAGAAAGTAGGTTGTTGTCCACAAGAGAGAGCTTCCCTCTTTCAAAAGACGGTGAGTGCTCTGGACTGGAAGTGTCCAAATGGAGCCTAGAAGACCCCTCTGAGGCACCCGCGTCCCAACAGCTCTACCCCTATAGTGTCATGTGAGGTCCACTCAGTGCTGTGAGTGGTGGAAAATGGCCATACCCAGCCAGGGGCAAATGGATGCCTACCATGAAGGTCAAGGGAGTAGCTGCTGTGATGACCACCACTAGGGGGCCCAGCAAGGGAAGGGGGCCACTTGGGCAGAGCTCAGCCATCTGATAGCAGGTCTTCAAGGAAAGTCTTATGGGTCCCCAGCGGGAGCCAGGAAGGGACAAGGTAACTCACTACTGCGCGGTGGGGACAGGGTTGGTGCGGGGGGATGGTTCAGGATGTAGCCAATGCTAGAGGTGCTGTGACCATCATATCAGAGGGGCAGAGGGTGGAGGGGGCAATATGATGGGGGGAATGATCTTTGCCTTAGGTAAACGTCCAGTCTGATGCAGGAGGCTCCGTCCCTACCCTGGGAGCCCAAGTGTGATAAGAGACACAGTCCTTGCCTTGAGGAGCCCCCAAGGCTAAAGGGGGAGACAGTGCCTGCCCCGAGAGTGTCCCTTGCTTGGGAGGGAAACAAGATGCAGGCTGTCCTGAAGAGGAGATGAGCCGGGGAGACGGAACCTGAGGTGAGAGGCAGGATGTGGAGGCCAGCATGGCCCCAAGACCACAGCTGAGACGGACTGAGACCCGGGCATGCTGACATCCTGTCTCCAACTCTCCAGTGCTGGCCTAAATTCACCCCCACTGGCTGTGACACTCCCCACCCCACCTTCTGTGTGCTGCTCTGGCTCTGCTCTGTCCCTGATGAATTATTGAAGATACTTAAATCAGCAGGAGGCCAGGGCTGCTGGTCCCTGGCAGAGGAGAGGAGTTTTCCAGGTGTGTGTCCCTTGCGCCGTGCACATGTGCACACACCATGAGCACTCCAGCTCCACGCCCTCCTCCCAGGGAGGCTGGCCCTGTCTACCTAACTGCCCCCACCCAAGCACCCCATCCACACAGAGTCTCCAAGGGAACTTAGGCTCAGAAGGCAAGCAATCCCCTCTGCATAAAACCTGCGTCCTCAGCCCAGCAGTAGCAACAACTTGCTGTGTGATTTCAGGTAAGTCCCTTTTCCTCTGTCCCTCTGGACAACAAATGGGTTGGATCTAATGGCCACCCAGGTCCCCGCAAGCACTTATCCCCGCTGTAACCAGTCTCTGCTTGAGTGCTGCTGTTTAGCAACATGTGACCTCAGGCAATGATTTAACCTCTTGGAGCCTCAGTTTCCTGTAAAATGGGCACAGGTTAAAAAAAAAAAAAAGAATGGGCACAAGAGCTGAACCTGCCTCCTGGGATTGTTGTGAAGATTCAATGAGATAAAGTCAGTAAAGCGTCTGATACAGTGCCTGGCACACAGTACACACTTGATAAATGCTACTATGGCCATTGGGTTATTCATACAAGGGTACTTCAAAAAGTTCATGGGAAAATAGAATTAAAAGATAATATGAATCTTTCATGAACTTTTTGAAGTACCCTCTTATTTTCCTCCCAGGAGTAGTAATGTCCTTGACAGCCCTTCTCAGGACCCCACTCTCTCTTCCCCAGGCGACTATGCCACAGCTGGCCTTCTGCCCAACTCTTATTCATTCCCACACAGCCTCCCACCCCATTTCTGTAAGTGCCACCCTCCCCCAGACCCCCTTCCCACGGACCAGGCCACACAGCCCCCTCCCTATACACTTGCAGCCACTAGAAGGGCCTTCCCCTCCCAGCCCCCTCTCCTGCAATTATGCAGAGCAAACAAGAGCAGCTGATGGAAAAGGAGTTGCTATTAGCTTAACCTTTCAGGACTGAAGCTGCTGGGACAAGATGGGGAGGCCCATGAGGAGGGGGCTCCTGAAGCAGGTGGGGCTGAGGGAGGGAGGTGGAGGAAAGGAGGTGGAGGGGGCTGCTTGCTTTGAGCAACTAATGGGTAGGACGCAGACCCGAAAAAGCACGACAAGGACAAGAAGGAAAGGACGACACAGAAGTAGAATTAAGGAGGCTGGAACAAGGAAATAGGCGTGGAAGAAGTGGGAGGAAAGCTGAGAAAATAAAGCACCAGAGAGCTCGGCACAGAGCTCCTCGTCCTGTGTGTCACGGTGCCCCAGCCCCCTGCACACAGTGGGATGGGACATCAAAGGTTGTAGACAGATTTACTCCACCTGACACTATGGAGAATCATGGAGTGAGGACCGCCAGAGCTGTGTACGAGACCTCAGATAGCACCAGGACCAGCTCTCCCATTTTACAGATGGAGAAACCAAGGCCCAGAGAGGGTTTTGCCTTCCCAAAGTCACAGTGAATGTTAGCAGAAACTAGGGAACATTCAGGTCCCTGACTCATGTTCCTGAGCTCTTCCCTCTATATCACCTCCCATCCACCCATCCATCCACCCATCCACCCTTTCACCCATCTATCCACCCACCCATCCACCCTTTCACCCATCTATCCACCCACCCATCCACCCTTTCACCCATCTATCCACCCATCCATCCACCCATCACCCACCCATCCACCCTTTCACCCATCTATCCACCCACCCATCCACCCTTTCACCCATCTATCCACCCAACCATCCACCCATCACCCACCCATCCACCCTTTCACCCATCTATCCACGCATGCATCCAACCACCCATCCACCCTTTCACCCATCTATCCACCCACCCATCCACCCATCTATCCACCCATCCATCCACCCATCACCCACCCATCCACCCTTTCACCCATCTATCCACCCATCCATCCACCCATCACCCACCCATCCACCCTTTCACCCATCTATCCACCCACCCATCCACCCATCTATCCACCCAACCATCCACCCATCACCCACCCATCCACCCTTTCACCCATCTATCCACGCATGCATCCAACCACCCATCCACCCTTTCACCCATCCATCCACCCATTCACCCACCTATCTATACAATCACTCCAGGACACAAGCTCTCACTCAGCCAGAGCTGGGTGGGCAAGTCAGTTTTCCAGCTCAGATCTGGTGAGAATGACCCACGTAAATAAGGAAATAAAACAGAGTGGAGAGAGTCCCACAGAGAGACAAAGTTCCCATCGGGCATGACATACGATTGCCTCTCAGTAAATGTATTATTATTAAAATGTGTCAATATCCACAGTGAACAAATATCTCCTTCAGTGTGAATCAGGAAGTCTTCAGGGAGGAGGTGACTTTGATCTGGGGCTTAAAGGACAAGTTGGAGGAAGCTGTGACCATTGCAATTTTCCCAGCAGAGCCAGGCTAAGGTGCTGGGAGAAGCTGGGGATTCAGGGAGGCTCTGACTGTCCCCCCGGCTTTGTCCTCTGGAGTTCTGGGAGGGAGGATGAGGAAGATATACAGGAGGTGGAGAAGGGACCTTGGCTACACGTGGGCTCTTCCGTTCTGACGTGGGAGGGATGATGGATGGGGCTGGTCCTGTGAAATTGGTCAGGAGCTGTGGAGGGGGTGCCAGAGGGGGCTGCTGCTTCCTGCTCCCAAAGGTGTCTCGCCGGCTGCTCTCATCCCAGCTCAGGTGGGCTAGCCAGGGGAGGGGAGGAGCAGGAGCCTGAGATCGTCAGGAAGCCTAGCGGAGAGCCCTTCCACCTGACTTCAGCTTGGCCAAGCACCGAGACTCACTGCGACCCTTCATCCTCCATCCCACTCAGGGGACCGAGGGAGACAATGGGGGAGGGGAGACCTGACTCACACTTAGCTCACAGCCTCGGCGAGACAGCAAGGAATATTTTTAGGAGCTCATTAAACTGGGAAGAAAGAAAGGGAAGGGAAGGAAGGAAGACGAGGATTATGCATTATTTTTCATCCAAGTGACAGCTCTGAGCATCTCCAGTGGAACTGTCATGCAAAAGAAATGGCATGTCTAATATTATTACGGAATGGGCGTGCGTGTGTGTGAGAGAGCGTGTGCCACCGGTGTGCAGCTCTGTGAGGTGGGGGCCCACGGGCTCACCCGTGGTGTGACACTGGGCGAGTGTGCTTATGTGTGGAGCGCACTGGGGGCGGCTGTACGAGGAAGGCAGTGTGTGCAGCTGCGTGTGAGCACCGGGAGCCTGTGAGTGTAACTGTGGGAGAAACTACAAAACTGTGTGTAATGGGGCGTGCAGACTGTGTACAACTCTGTGTAATTGGGTGTGTGTAACTCTGGGTGCGTTAGACATCGCTGGAAGGTTTGTAACCCCAGAGCGGGATGGACATCATCACAGGTGAGGGAGCAGCCAGAATGTGTGGCTGTGGGGGGACACACAAATAGGAAGGGGACAGAGGGTGCAGAGGTGACCCAATGTCAACCCCAGAAGGGAGTGGAGAAACAGGAGAGGGAAGGGGGCCCTGGGCCCACCTACCCTTGTCCTGAAGGGAAGCGGAGCAGAGGCCAAAGGACCTCCCAGCTGACACCCACACTGTCCCCTTGTCTGCCCTGGCCAGCTGTGGCACAGACAGATGCCATCCCACTGATGTGAGTCCAGAGTTCTTACTGAGCTCCAACTACTTGGTAGGCACTTTGCAAAGATGATCTAATTGAATTTCCAGGACATTCTGATGAGCCAGGGTACAATGATTATTCCCATTTTATTAGTAAGGCAGGCATTAGGTAATGGAGACTCAGGTGAAAAGCTTCCCTAACAGCACAGAAGCCAGTAGGAAGCAAAGATGAGATTTGAACCCAAGTCTCCATATGGCTTCTCAGCGCTGGTAGAGCTGAACACAGGAAGGGAGGCCAGAGAGGGCGGCTTGGGGCTTGGGGAACCTTCCCAGGGCTTCTTCAGGGCTCTGTCTAGATGACAGGTGCTGAGTGTGTGGGGAAGAAGGGACCCTGGAGAGCTCGGGGGACAGGAGTTGGCCAGCCAGGCGGGGTAAGGAGATTCGCTTCTGTCAGCGGCTGAGCTGTGGCGCGGGACCTGCCAACTCGGTAA